>NC_069099.1:7800154-8141254 GCF_947172395.1 Bicyclus anynana
ATTAACTATTTAAACCTGTTAAGGACTTCGCACCACTATTTTTTCAGTACACGGCTCAAGCAAGCTAGCAGATTTTGACGTGAAAACGTCTTATAATTCAATGGAGCCAGCTGCAAACTTTTTTTTTTTTATTGTTTACAAGTTAGCCTTTGACTACAATCTCACCTGATGGTAAGTGATGATGTAGTCTTAGATGGAAGCGGGCTAACTTGTAAGGAGGAGGATGAAAATCCACACCCCTTTCGGTTTCTACACGGCATCGTACCGGAACGCTAAATCGCTTGGCGGTACGTCTTTGCCGGTAGGCTGGTAACTAGCCACGGCCGAAGCCTCCCACCAGCCAGACCTGGACCAATTAAGAAAATCTCAATCTGCCCAGCCGGGGATCGAACCCAGGACCTCCGTTTTGTAAATCCACCGCGCATACTACTGCGCCACGGAGGCCGTCAAAGATTATTAAAACGAACATTTTCTTTTGAAAAATGCGAGTATTTTCTTATGACGTTGTCATGTTCAACTATTGTCTGTACACCGACTTTACAGACAACCGATTTTTTTTTTAAGTGAAAATCTTCTTTCAAGCTAGCAGTTTTTTTGAAGTGAAATATTCTTTAGCCTTTAGACTTTTTGTTAGGGTAAAAATCTCATCGGCTCGCGTCACCGACATACCGGCACACGCGCAGTGTACTGTGGCACTTTGGACACTTTTTGGATGGGTGAAATCTTGTGCGTTTACGTCACCGACATGCTTAAAAGCAATATATCTGTAGCTATACCTACAACTGCTGACGTATGGTGCTGTGTGTGAAATTGAATGGATTAATACTAAATTTTTACGTTTTTACTTCTATTGGCAGTCTCTATAACTGCCAATTATTTTTCATACTTTGAAAATAAAAGTATGAAAAATATAATATTACAATCGTGTAGGTTTGTACACGAATACAAAAATAAATATTCAGGGTAGTTGTGCAAGAAGTCAAAATTAATTTATTTCAAGTAGGTAGGCTTATATTTGTTTACAAGAACTTTTGAAACCTCAGGTTATGCTAAGTTATGATGGACCACCATTATAACTGTTCAACTCACTAGCAAAACGAAAAATTAAATATCTAACCATGATAAATGTCAAAATATTTTTTTATTTATTCTCTAAAACCAAAGAAAAACTTCAAAGTATTCGCTTTACGAGCTCTGAAAATGACCGACTCTTCACTCGTAAACCGCACCTGAGTGCGTTCGAAAATGCTACAAAAAGACCCCTAAGCTACCCCTAAGCTAACCACCAACCACTGCTTTTCTGAATGGTTCCAAAGAATTTGAAGATGTATACAGAACGGAGACTACATCGAAAAACAATAAAGTATCGACAAATTTTGTTTTTCACGCGTATTTCATTTTCTTAACACTCAAAGTGTGACCTCCGTATTTATATTACAAGTATCAGAGGGAATAAATCATTTTCCGTTTCCCGAAGCCATTTAAGGCCTTGGAATTTTCCTTTTAATTTTCCTGTATTTTATTCTTAAATAACGCTACGATAGCTTAATTTTGTTTTAACAATATACCTTTTCGTACAAAAAAGGTCAAAAATACATTTCAACGTGCTACGATGAAAGTTTATTAAGTAGCAACGGTGCCAGTGGGTTCTCGCCCTAAATTAAGTCATGAATACATAACCTTCATGCATAATCATCTTCCTAGTGACCATTTAAGAGCACCCGGTCCTTATTAAAGCCTCGGTGTCTGTGAAGTGTGCTATCTATGTATGTTTGTATTACATAAGAGTTTCTAAAGCTTGTGGGTTGGAAGATAAAAGGAGATACATATAATATGCTTATGACAGTTAGCTAGGATAATGGAAACCTGTGTTGTTGTATAATTAAGAGATAGGTCTGCCTTGAGAAGTGGATTTGGAGTGTGCACCCATCACGCCTTATCAGTGTGGATTGGCAGGTTTAAGTCGCAAATAACGTGCTCTTTGAAGGTACTTACTTACTCTTCACGAAGGTCTTCGACTAATGCTATGAATTTTTGTGAAAAAAGAAAATATCCATAGATAAAATACTGTCTCATGAAATTATAATCTAGATCTTGGCACCAGAAATGAAACTTGAGGAAGATTGTAAGAAGTGTTATTTTCATCAACCCTTTTTTAGCAATAACGGGAAATTTTAAGCAAGGTGGTATTGGATCCGGAACAAGTATAATGTGATGAAAAACAAACACGTTCTGTTCACAAAAATCACATTTCATATGGCACCTTGGTTATATTTCTTAGCACTTCCTAAAAATAACTAACTACCTAACTTAAATAAAGTTGTTGCAAACAGTTGTAAAGTTCAATTTATTATATTATTCTTTGAAAATTTCAAGCTGAATTTGAATCATTTCCTAACTAGATTGGATTTAAAATATAATATATTTGGTAACAATGCAAAATATGGTACCAAGAAGCAGGTCTAAAAATAGACTTAGAAAATTGGCTTAGAAACTCGTAAACTAAACCTGATATTTGTTCGTTATCAACTCATATTCGGCTCATTCTGAGCTCGAGTCTCCTCCCAGAATGGGAGGGGTTAGGCCCATAGTCCACCACGCTGGCCCAATACGGATTGACAGACTTCACACACGCAGATAATTAAGAAAATTCTCTGGAATGCGGGTTTCCTCACGATGTTTTCCTTCACCGTTTAAGACACGTGATATTTAATTACTTGAAATGCACACAACTGAAAAGTTGGAGGTGCATGCGCCAGACCAGATTCGAGCCCAAACCCTCCGGAATCGACGGCAGAGGTCATATCCACTGGGTTATCACGCATCCACGAGTGATATTAATAAATATTAATCTATCACACTAATATTATAAATGCGAAAGATTGTGTGTAAATGTGTGAGTGTGTGTCTAAGTTTATGTTCGTTCCTCCTTTACGCAGCGGCTACTGAAGCGACACATAGGCTACTTTTCATTCCCGAAAAATCTATGGTTCCCACAGGATTTGTGAAAAACTGAATTCCACGCCGACGAAGTCACGGGCGTTCGCTAGTTAACAATAAGTTTTAAGAACTGAATACAAGAGGGAAACAATAAAATCGCAGTGCGCGCATTCTCTTTAATTGCTTTTCGGCTTCGCAATGATTACTGTAAGTGAAACCGGCTGCGAAATCGAGAAATACGACGAAGATAAATTACAAGGACGGAAAGCGGATGTCTTTTCATTAAACGAAGCGATCAAATGAAACAATGGTCAGGAACGATCGCTCAGTGAAGTAGATCGTTCTCCTAAAGATATCGTTGTTCTTAATTATTATCTCTCAATCGGTACTATGGTTATTGGGAAAACCTTTAAATTGTCTATATTGTTTCTTATCAATCTTAATAGTTAATTGTATTGTTTCTGCTTACAAGTCATTTGAAATGAGCAAATTTCATTTGAAGGAGTTGACATATACGATAAAATGCAGTGAAAGAGTTGTTATATGCGTTGTACGTGCTGTACCTAACAGTGAAGGAAAAATCGTACGGAAACTCGCAAGTCCTAACAAGTTAGTCCGCTTCCATCTTAGACTGCATCATCACTTACCATCAGGTGAGATTGTAGTCAAGGGCTAATTTGTAAAGAAGAATAAAAAAAAAAAAAGTAAAGCAAGAAACTGAAAGTTAATTATAATTTCAAACTTTCAAAGAGTTGTGAAGTCTACCTATCCACACTTACGCAACGTGGTAGTCGGTACCTTTCACTTTCTTACTGAAAACCGTTGCTTTTTAGTGATGTTTCGGACCAAAATTACTTTGAACCGTTGGTGACAAAATTACTATCGACTAGCAGACGCTGGCGGCTTCACCCGCGTAGTTTCTGGTTAAGTGGGAATACGGAGATAAAAAAATATGTATGACACTCACAAAGACGTGGCTTTCTATAGATCAAAGAATTTTCTCTAGCCTCAATTACCCTACTCAATATAAAATCTCAAACCATAACACATAGCTAATCATCCCTACAGGTCATTTGGTAACGTACATTATCACACGGGTAAACAGTGCTACATTCATTTATTTATATTAAATAGTTTCATGGCACTACAAAAAATCAGTCTTCCTTATAAGAGACAAAATCTAGGAGGCCACGCTAAGACTAAATCTAGTAGGCCACGCAGATAAAAAATCGAGAAGGGCATCATGTCCTTCTTCTTGTCTTCTTGGTAGCATTCTTCACTGCTGAAGGTCGTGTCCGCTCTACAGTCCCTTCGATGCGTTGTTTACAATTTCCCTCCACATAGACCACTCCTCATCTTAATTTATTCTTAATTAATTATTTTATTTATTTATCATGGTAGTCGGAAAATTATTGTATGCCATTACACTTGAGCTGTCTACTGCACAAAAATCACTCGTGCTGCAATGGCCCATATTACATGACAGTGGCATAAATAACTATTCTAAACTAGCGGACGCCCGCGACTACGTCCGCGTGAAAGTCGTTGTAAACTTTCAACTACCCCTATCCTACCTACCCTACCCTACCTCTACCCTACCCTACCCCTACCCTAACTCTACCCTACCCCTGCCCTAACCCTACCCTACACTACCCCTACCCTACCCCTACCCTTCCCCACCCTACCCCACCCTACCCCTACCCTTTTCATTAAGGCTGCACTTCTTTATTTATTCCCAAAACCCCCCCCCCCCCCCCCCCGGCAACCGTTACACAAAAATAATCCATATAGCATGAATTAGTATTCACGCGCGATGGCTTAGTATATTTCTTGTATAACTTTGGTGTTTCTTTACCGATTTTTATGATTCTTTTTTTATTGAATAGGTAATAATGTTAACTTTTTTAGTTAGGGATGAGTGATGAGTATTATAAACATAAGAGTAGACAAATATAATTAGAAAGCTCCGAACTGCTAAGCTATCGGGAGTTACACGTGTTATTGTGAGTCAACCATAAAAGATAGACATATATATGCTGTTGTGTTTTTATAGATAATTTTAAGGAGAACATTTCCATACATGATTTCTATGTAGCTTTAACCATTAAGGCTGCACACGCGACGGAAGCTTAAAAAATTGAGTAACTTCTCCCGTTTTCTCAACATTTCTCTTCACTGCTCTGCTCCTATTGATCGTAGCGTAATGAAAAGTATACTATAACCTGCCCAGGAGTATGTAGAATAATTGTACCAAGTTTCGTTAAAATCCGTCCAGTAGTTTTTGTTTCTATAAAGAACATACAGACAGACAGACAGACAGACAGACAGACAGACAGACAGACAAAAATTTTACTGATTGCATTTTTGGCATCAGTATCGATCACCAATCACCCCCTGATAGTTATTTTGGAAATATATTTCATGTACAGAATTGACCTCTCTACAGATTTATTATAAGTATAGATTAGTAAATCCAGAGACCCCTACAGCCTTACAAAACCTCTACCCCTTTATACTCGTATAGATAAAGTCTCCCCCCCATTAGATGTTAGCCAAAATCTCAAAGAATTTTATCCACGTTCAGGCCTTAGCTAGCCTTTATTAAACAACTAGCTGACGCTGCGCGTTTTCACCCGCATGGTTCCCGTTCCCGTAAGAATACGGGAATAGTATATACCCTATAGCCTTCCTCAATAAATGGGCTATCTAACACTGAAAGAATTTTTCAAATCGGACCAGTAGTTGAAACCTGACCTGACCTGAGATTACTGCGTTCAACTAAAAAAACAAACACACTCTTAGCTTTATAATATTAGTATAGATATACACAAACATGAAACACGTAGGTCACAGTAGGTAGATATTCGTGAAGTGTTTCTTAAGTAAAATTATTTCCCTCAAGGAAAGCTCGTGTTTTAATAACCAAATAAAATTCCCTCCATAAATTTCGTTGCCGTTAAATGTTTCATAATTTATATCCGCCGGTATTTTTATCCAATAGCCGGGGATCTAGTCTGCCGGCCGTTTATCAAATTGTTATAAGATACGTAACGAATTTTTCGCCGCCCTCAATGTAATCCCGATTAAATTTTAATTTGATCAGGACGCGGCTCGTACATAAATTATTATGTCCATATTAAAAATTTCAAAACTTAATTTCCGACGCACAACAGTTCCTACTTATATTATATACGCGAAAGTTTGTATGGGTATTTGTTACTCTTTAACTCCGCAACTACTGAACCTATTTGGCTCAACCAAAACTAAATTTCACAGTCCCGTGACCTCATCCGCGTGGAATTTAATTTTTCACAAATCCCTCGGGAACCATGAATTTTTCTGGGATAAAAAGTAGCCTTTGTGTTAATCCAGACTATAATCTATTTCAGTACCAAATTCAAAGCGTGAAAGAGTAACAAACATTCATACCATCAAAATCATCAGTTTTTGCAGACTTCGGGAAACTGTGGATTTTTCCGGGATAATAAGCCTATGTGTCAATCCAGAGTAAAATCTATTTCTATTTCAAATTTAAGCCAAATGGCTTCAGTAGTAGCGGCGTTAAAGAGTAACAAACATCCAAACATCCATACAAACTTTTGCGTTTATAATATTAGTAGGATTTTTCATCATTAGTTTAATTTTTACTGGTTCACTCATAGGCTAGGCTTTTTGTGATATGAATATTTGTGTGGATTAGCGAACTTAGTGTATAATAGCGGGACGTGACCATGGCGCAGTGGTATGCGCGGTGGATTTACAAGACGGAGGTCCTGAATTCGATCACCGGCTGGGCCGATTGAGGTTCTCTTAATTGGTCCAGGTCTGGCCAGTTCGGGGGCGACGACTTTGACCGTGGCTAGTTACCACCCTACCGGCAAAGGCGTACCGCCAAGCGATTTAGCGTTCCGGAACGATGTCGTGCAGAAACCGAAAAGGGTGTGGATTATCCTCCTCCTAACAAGTTAGCCCACTTCCATCTCAGATTGCATCATCACTTACCATATGGTGAGATTGTAGTTAAGGGCTAACTCCTCGTGGTATGTCTCCACAGACTAACCACCGCACCAACGAGGCAGGTATAAAATACTAGCGACGCCCTGCGGTTCCACTCACGTAGTTTTCGTTCCAGTGAAAATCATCTTCATTATCATCATCTCCTTTCCCTTATCCCACTTATCGGCCAAATATGTCAATCTTCTCCATTCGTCTCGTCAACTCATCATCTATTTATGATTATATATTTATGTCCCTTTACATACATGTCCTCTTTGACTTACTTCAACCATCTCTTCTTAGGCCTTCCTCTTCTCTTTTGTCCACTTGCAATTTCCGTGAAAATCAAATCAAATATGCCATGTTACTCGGTAACAGCGTGGGCTTAATAATGGTGAAAGATTTTGACATCGGTTGAGTAGTTTCTGAGTTAAATCACAACAAACAAACTTTATAACACAATAGCAAAACAAAATCTGTTGCTTCAGCTAGTAGTTTACATTAAAAAGTTCGAATAACTGTTATGTCCTTTAAAGACTGACCAGCCCCTGTAGCTAAGTGGCAAGTCGATTCTCTTTCTACGATCGCAAACGCTTCGAAAGCTAGAAAAATGTATAGGAATGACATTTGCTATCGACAGGTCACGTGATCAATTTTCTACTTTAGCGAGCCATAAGGGGGAAATAATGGAATTTTTCGCTACTGCCCATATAGCCAAGTGGCACGTCGATTCTCTTTCTACGATCGCTAACGCTTCGAAAACTAAAAAATGTATAGAAATGACATTTGCTATCGACAAGTCACGTGATCAATTTTCTAGTTTTCGAAGCGTTTGCGATCGTAGAACGATAATCAACGTGCCACTTGGGTAGTAGCGAAAAATTCCATTATTTCCCCCTTATGGCTCGCTTGTAATGCGCTGTATTGGCACCGCAGAGGACCCCTAATGGCCGTTACGTTCAGCATATATTGCACCTTTGGCTATTTACAGCTATCTGACTATAACAAATTCTTGAGAGGCAATGAAGGGATCTTTGGAAAATTGCCTTGGGAATTTAATAGAAAAGTTCTCAATGGCATTGGGAACTTAATATTTACGACGCAAAGTAACTGGATAAACCATAAAGTATTTGTTCCAATAATATCTAGGTGAATCCCAATTCTAAGGCAATCTTTTCCAAGTAATTGGAATAAGAATATTGGTCACAATTAAAAAAAGATGTCAAATAATCTTAAAAAAAACCACAAAGGTATTTCTCCCAATATCCTCTCCATTTGAAAGATACCAATGCGTGTTAAACATTACGCCTTTAGCATATTATTATGGTAGTAGAATCCGCGCCACGAAAAAAGTCTCGCGGCTAAAACCTGAACTACAAAAAATCGGTTGTCTGCAAAGTCGGTTTACTGACGATAGTTGAACGTGACAACGTCATAAGAAAATACAGATGGAATGGTTGCATTTTTCAAAAGGAAATGTTCGTTTTTCTAAAATACTTTTTAATAATCAATTAAATCATGAATCAAAATTAAATCATGGACCAGAATACACTTTATATCTTGTAAAAAAAGTTGGCAACCCTAAAGCGAGGGAACGACGCATGACGTCATCTTTTTTCGAATGTGCAACCGGCTGCATCGAATTATAAGACGTTGTCACGTCAATTAACAGCGCCATAAACAAATGACTAAGCGCCATTACGACAATAGCGCCGCGTCTAAGGGACTTGTTTTGTGGCGCGGAGTATACTTAGTAGGCTACTAAGTATACTCCGTAATGAATAAAGTTAGGAAATTAAATTCATCTGCAAACCGGACAGACTGCATCCCCTAAACCAGAGTTCCCCAAACTTTTTTGTGTCATAGACCCTTGCCATGTTTTTTCGTGTTGGGTAGACCCCTACTTACCTGATATTGATTTCCTGTAAATTTCTAACTGTAGTGAAGTTTAATGTTAAAAACTTAAAATAAAAGCACATGTTAATTTATACATTTATTAATTGAATTTAAATTAAAACTACTCAAAATCTAATTTTGTATCTGTTACTTATGTAAAATATACGTAACATTAAATAAACATAAAATAAACTATAAATAAAATAACATAAGCAATAAGTCAATATTTTTAGTGAGAAGGATGAACCTAATGCTTTAATAATAAAGATATAAGATAGTATGATGTAAGTAAATAGGTACTATCAGTGTATGTGTTAAGATCCACTATCGTGGACCCCCATTTTCATTTCATGGAGCCGGAAATTTTTTTTCGCTGAAGTAGACCCCCTGCAGGATGTCATAGACCCCTAGGGGTCGATATAGACCACTTTGGGAATCACTGCCCTAAAGCAATATTTCACTTTAGAACAGCTATAAGGAGAACAAGTGAAATCCCTTTCCTCGTGCACCCTAAGAGCAATATCACATTCACTTCATGGGCAATAAAATATAAGTGAAGTAATGGAGTCGGATACTCTGCAGGACAATAAAGACTTTAAGACCTAAAAGTGCACACGTGACACCAGCGTGGTGTGCACAAGGTATTAAAGTAGGGTATGCATTATACGTACACATTGTACAAAATGGATAATTCCTTCTTCAATACTCTTTCTCAGGGTAGGCAGCGCTTTTTTGCATCTATGAACTGCACGCCTCTGCACCCACACACTTATTATCAAATCAAAGTTTTCATGTCTTTAAAATATAAAATAAAACAAGTTTCTTAAAAACAATTTTATAAAAAAAATACAACCGACTTCAAAATTATAAAAATGTTTTTACTAAACTAAAAAGCGAAAAATAACATCGTATGTGGCTATCAGTTTGAAGGCGGTACCAAGTTAGTGGTGAATTCAAGCCGTTTAAATCATAGATTTAAGATTTTCACACAGTTCTTTCAGAAAGTAAGTGCTAAGTGTTATCTTCATAAAAATATTTTTAGATTAACTTAAAGTTTGTATTTTGAAGGTACTCTCATAGACAATATACTTATTTTTGTAACACTTCCCTTTTAATAAAAAAAACCTTTCCAAAAATAAATATCAAAGCTTTAATATCCCCACCATCTCGGGATTTTCATTAGTTCTTAACGCGGTGCCAACGTGAAATATTGCCAACTAAGTAAACGGCTGAAAACTAACGTTCAGAAGATATTGGACACAAGAGTAATTTAATGCTTCACTTTGATCCTTATAACCTTAGATATATGGGTAGGTTTATAATTATTCAGATAGAGTCTTGATAGCCCAGCGGATATGACCTCTGCCTCCGATTCCGGAGAGTGTAGATTTGAATCCGGTCCGGGCATGCACCTCCAACTTGTCAGATATATCATCATTATCAACCCATATTCGGCTTACTGCTGAGCTGGATTCTCCTCTCAGAACGAGAGGGGTTAGGCCAATAGTCTGCGGATGGAAATGCGGATTGGCAGACTTCACACATGCAGAGAATTAAGAAAATTCTCTGGTATGCAGGTTTCCTCACGATGATTTCTATGAAATATGAATTTTATCAATTCATATTTCATAGAATGTGAAATATTGTTCTCGAAATGAACATCTGAAATTTAATTTCGAAATATTATATTCATGGAAATGATATAATATTTCAAAGCGTGAATTGTTGTTCAAAAGACATCATCATTACCCCATTTTATAAGGCAACTGCAGGGTTCAAGCATTCTTCTTTACTTTTGGGCCTTTAAAGCTCACGCCCACTAAGCTGCTTCAATAAGGGTTGGTTGCCTGATGGGCTTAGGGTGAAAACGTCTCGTAACGAACAAAGAGAAAGTTTCAAATACCTTCTTCTAAAAGGTCAGAGGCCCAGTCCTATTTACCACTATTAGACGCCGCGCGGTTTCACCTGCGTGGATCCGTTCCCGTAGGACGGGGATAAAATATACTTATCAACTCATATTCGGCTCATTGCAGAGCTCGAGTCTCCTCTCAGACTGAGAGGGGTTAGGCCAATAGTCCACGACGCTGGCCCAATGCGTATTGGCGGATTTCACACACGCAGAGAATTGAGAAAATTTTCTGGTATGCAGGTTCCCTCACGATGTTTTCCTTCACTGTTTGAGACACGTGATATTTAATTTCTTAAAAAATCTCAGAGGAGCTTAGAAATGGTACACGGAGAGAACGTTAAGCCGTGTCGGTTCACTATGACTAACATCTGATAATGTCCGTTATTTTAACATTATCACCCAATAATCCCGCCAATCCGCATTGGCCCAGCGTGGTGGGTCTCCTCTCTATAAACCCTTTCCTATAAGGAGGGTGGTGTATGTAGTGGGCTGTTAAAATAGGCTGATGTGTAATGAATATTCCAGAGCATCAGCCTATTTAGGCTACTAGAATTTAATGATTAGGTACTTGTTAAAAAAGCTTTCTTAACTGTATTTCGAAACGACTATCTCAAAAGCTCTGAAATTTAATGATTACTCGTTAGAAAAGCTATCCTAACTGTATTTTTAAATGAAGATCTTACAAGCTCTAAGCCTATACCTACATACGCGTAGGTATATGAAGTAAACAGGATACTTCAGCGCGTTCGAGGCACGTCCCGAGTACAAGTAAACAAACGTTTCAGTGGGTGGGTGTTAATGATGTCGATTTATTTTATTTACACCATCGGTAGCTCTTTAAGGCGTGGTTACATTCATTCTTTGTACTGCGATTTAAAAAACTTTTAGGTTATATAAATATCACTTGCTCATAAATCCGGTATTCTGTAGCGATGTTTTTACAACTCAACAATATAAGTCTTCATCCGTCTCTTTCTAGCACGGTACTGTAGATAAAGACAAATTCGGGTATGCTGCGCTATTGCGTAACGATGTTTTTACCAGTTTGAAATGTGTATGTCTAGGCCGGCTCCATCTCTCTCTTTATAACACGATACTGTGGATAGAGAAAGATAGAGACAGTTCGACTATGCTGCGCTATTGTGTAACGATGTTTTGACAGCAAACGTTTACAGCTACTGCGACGGCAACGATATAGTTTAGTCAATAAGTAAGTAAGAAAGGGAACTTCAAGACCAGTTTTCGTATCTGCTGCTGGTCGACAAGGATATAACCCTTCTGTCATTGTTTTTGATAGCCAAATAATCTGAGGCTGAATCGTTACATTAAAATGTTTAGAATTCCGAATCTCGTGGCATGTAATCCAAAGTTTAGTCTGCTGTTAATTTCTTCTAGCACGCAATGCTGTGGGCGTGGAAGATCATTAACGGAAATAAATCTCTAAGGTTCTACTTGGCTTTCTTTAATTGTTTGATACATGGGAATTATCGGCTTAGTCCTACCGCCACGCGATACGGCGATAATTATACTATGACTAGCTGACGCCACGCAGTTTCACCGTGGTTTTCACCGCGTGGTTCTCGTTCCCGTAGGAATACGGGGATGATATATAGCCTATAGTCTTCCTCGATAAATGGGCTATCTAACACTGAAAGAATTTTTCAAATCGGCCTGGAAGAATTTTCTTAATTCTCTATGTGTGTGAAGTCTGCCAATCCGCATTGGGCCAGCGTGGTGGACTATTGGGCAAGACCCTCTCATTCTGAGAGGAGACTCGTGCTCAACAGTGATTTGAAAATGAGTTGCTAGTAATGATGATATTATAACTTTGCTTTATTCCGCTATATTCTTAAAGTAATATAATAAATTTAACATTGCTCTTAATCATATAATCTTGTTTACAGAATACCTTTCACTCGGCATTAAGCCCAGCAGTTAAAACACTTGGGATTCATCCCCGGGAGAGATCCCCGAACGTTATTAGGGCACCTGCAATTTACCCCGAAATAAAGTTAAAAATATGCAAATATAGACGTTTGACCGCAAATGAGATGACCCACTTTGGGTATTTTTATTTTATTTGAGTTTCTTCCTTTTTATCAGGGTTCTGCAGTTAAATTTTCTTATGTTCCTTGTACATGTCGATACATTGCGAAGCTACCTTTACGTTTTATACGTACGAGTACGTGGTCGTTGAAGAATCATTATTACCCTCCAACTATTACGCACTGGAGCAGCATTCGTGGGTCTATGCTCCATTTTCACTCTCCTATATGGGATGGGGACATGGGGAAGGCTGTAATTAGTCACTGAAATAGGCTGTTATGATAATGTGCAATAAACGACGGCAACCATATTACTTTTCTTCTAGGACCCTTTTTATGGCATTTAAAATACTAACTGGCCCGGCAAACGTTGTTTGGTGGACCACTCTTATCACTTGATTGTGTGAAAAATAGATTTTTTTCCGATAGGTACTCGAAATTTTATCAAAATCGTTCCAACCGTTGTGGGGGAATTAGATAACAATTAATTTAATTCCCTCACAACGGATGGACCGCTGGAGAACGATTATGAACGATGAAGATTCGGTTCAAAGAATTACACTATAATTATTTGTAAGTTATGGTATTTTTTAAATATGATTAACAAAGGAGAGCAGTTCTAACTATTCCAAATAAACGAGATAGCAAATCTCAATTAAACCGCTAATTGATAGCAATAGGACTTGTGACCGGCGCGCGTATAATTTTACGCGACCACAGACCATTGCTGCGGCCGTCTGCCATTAGCGGCCTGAATACTATCCATTCCGATCATCCCTAATTATACACAGCCCATCGGTTTAATGAATTACTAATTGATTAATTTAATTAAATCAACTTAACTCATCAATTGTCCACTTGTTTTGAAAATGAATAATCTCTTTAACATAAAAATGGAACCGATTTCAAAAAGGTATTTCAGTTATTTTGATTTTAACTCAAAATCACTAAACCGATTTTCATAAAAATTAAATAGGACCAATCTGGAAGTATACTCTTTTAAACGATAAAAGAATTTTCAAAACTGGTTAGGTTAAAACGGGTTAGGTAATTACGAAGTTATGAGGCAACAAACATTAATAAAAAAATAATAATATAATATAATTGAGAACTCCTTTTTTTGAAGTCGGTTTAAAATAAAACTTATCTCCCCTCTTCAAATCCAAGCATAATCTCTAATATAGTTTTTAATATTTTATCATTTTATATATTTAAACTTAAAACAAAGTTCCGTATCTATCCGTCTGTCCATACGCAATAAATTCGAAGACTACTGAACGGATTTTCACGGATTTCACCAAGAATTATAGTTATTTATGAGGAACGTTTAAAGTAATTTGTCAAGATTTTGTTTAAACTTCCTTGGTCGAAAAACATGCATGTTGAAATATGTATGGAATGTAATCTTTATCACTTTATCTTCTAAAAATGCTCACATATTATATACTAGCAGATGCCCGCGACTTCGTCCGCGTGAAATTCGATGTACATTTTCGAACCCTTCGACCCTTCTATTTACATTTTCGATTTTTTTATATATGAAAAATACAAAATCATAACCCCTATACAATAAAGTGCGCGTTTTTTTTGCTTGGGTAAAATGCCCAGCCGTAACCTAGGTCGGTGGTCCCATCATAAGCCCCCGGTCGAAGTTTTTTATGCATCGGTAAAATGCCCAGCCGTAGCCACGATCAGAGGCCACATCGCAAACACCCGGCCGAAGGCCGGTGTACAATAAAGTGCACGGCCGAAGGCCGCGCGTTCCGTTTTTTTGTGCAGCGGTAAAATGCCCAGCCATAGCCACGATCAGAGGCCACATCACAAACCCCCGGCCGAAGGCCGGTGTACAATAAAGGGCGCGGCCGAAGGCCGCGCGTTCCGTTTTTTGGGTATAATGCCCAACCTTAGCCACGTTCGGAGGCCCCATCACAAACTCCCGGCCGAAGGCCGGTGTACGATAAAGTGCGCGGCCGCAGGCCACGCGTTCCGTTTTTTGTGCATCGGTAAAATGCCCAGCCGTAGCCACGGTCAGAGGCCACATCACAAACCCCCGGCCGAAGGCCGGTGCACAGTAAAGTGCGCGGACGAAGGCCACGCATTCCGTTTTTTGGGTATAATGCCCAACATTAGCTACGTTCGGAGGCCCCATCACAAACTCCCGGCCGAAGGCCGGTGTACAATAAAGTGCGCGGCCGCAGGCCGCGCGTTCCGTTTTTTGTGCATCGGTAAAATGCCCAGCCGTAGCCACGATCAGAGGCCACATCACAAACCCCCGGCCGAAGGCCGGTGCACAGTAAAGTGCGCGGACGAAGGCCACGAGTTCCGTTTTTTGTGCTTGGGTAAAATACCCAGCCGTAGCCACAATCAGAGGCCATATCACAAACCCCCGGCCGAAGGCCGGTGTACAATAAAGTGCGCGGCCGCAGGCCGCGCGTTCCGTTTTTTGTGCATCGGTAAAATGCCCAGCCGTAGCCACGATCAGAGGCCACATCACAAACCCCCGGCCGAAGGCCGCTGCACAGTAAAGTGTGCGTCCGAAGGCCGCGCTTTTCGTTTTTTGTGCTTGGGTAAAATACCCAGCCGTAGCCACGATCAGAGGCCATATCACAAACCCCCGGCCGAAGGCCGGTGTCCAATAAAGTGCGCGGCCGAAGGCCACGCATTCCGTTTTTTGTGCTTGGGTAAAATACCCAGCCGTAGCCACAATCACAGGCCATATCACAAACCCCCGACCGAAGGCCGGTGCACCATAAAGTGCGCGGCCGAAGGTCGCGCGTTCCGTTTTTTGTGCTTTGGTAAAATACCCAGCCGTAGCCACAATCAGAGGCCATACCACAAACCCCCGGCCGAAGGCCGGTGTACAATAAAGTGCGCGGCCGAAGGCCGCGCGTTCCGTTTTTTGTGCATCGGTAAAATGCCCAGCCGTAGCCACGATCAGTGACTATATCACAAACCCCCGGCCGAAGGCCGCGCTTCTTTTTTGCTTGGGTAAAATACCCAGCCGTAGTCACGGTCGAAGGCTATATCATAAACTCCCGGCCGAAGGCCGGACTATAATACAGTGCGCGGCCGAAGGCCGCGCGTTCCGTTTTTGTGCTTGGGTAAAATACCCAGCCGTAACCATGGTCGGAGGCCATATCATAAGCTCCCGGCCGGTCTATAATAAAGTGCGCGCGACCAGGAAAAAAGGAGGACTTTTCATACAAACTTTTAACCCCTATTTCACCGCCTTCAGATTTTATTTTCGTTATAAAAAGTATATTTTATCCTGCTCCGTATTATATTCTTATACCGTGCTAAGTTGCATTTGAATTCATTCAGTAGTTTCAGCGTGATGCCCGGTCAACAAAAAATACGGACAGACAGACAGACAAGAAATCGAAATGAATATTTTGTATCGATTGTATAATGCCCTCTAATAAAAAAATTTAAAATATTATCTATGTACAGAATTTGACAGAAGATTAGCTATTGCGCCAAATTCGAACTATTTTAGTTTGTTGGCCGGCACTTTCATAAAGGCCCAAAATGAATGATCTCCTTTTAGGTCAATCTAATAAGTAGCCCTTGCCCTGAACTTTGCTTAATCTATTGAAAACCGCATCAAAATCCGTTTAGCAGAACCAGAGAATAGCGCGAACATACAGACAGAAGGACAGACAGACAGACAGACAGACAAGAAAATTTAAAAAATATTTTTGTATTCTATTGCTCATTTCTAATCGCCCTAACTTGATTTTAGTTAAATTTGGGCAAAGTACAGACACTCGATTTCTACTCTTTTATTATAGTATAGATAGATAGATAGATATTAAAACTTGCATACCATTTTACGATAAAAAGCAGATAATGTGACTATTTAAACACAAAAAGAATTATCCAATTTGAACCTGAACTTTCAAGTAGTTCCTATGATTAGCTTGGCGCGTTCAACCAAATAAACAAACAAATTGGTCAGTTGAGTATAGAATATGTGTCTCAATATCGATTTTACACAGTTTTAGTGAAGAACTCGTTTCTCCAAATAACGCCTGCGAATCAATTTGAGCAATCCGGTTTTTTCAAGATAACTTTTTTTCTATCTATCCGATCTTAATGAAACAAAGCCTATATGTTGCCCTGAACTTTGCTTAATCTATTTGTGAAAACCACATCAAAATCCGTTCAGTAGAACCAGAGAATAGCGCGAACATACAGACAGAAGGACAGACAGACAGACAGACAAGAAAATTAAAAAAAATATTTTTGTATTCTATTGCTCATTTCTAATCGCCCTAACTTGATTTTAGTTAAATTTGGGCAAAGTACAGACACTCGATTTCTACTCTTTTATTATAGTATAGAAGATAGATAGATAGATAGATAGATTGATAGATAGATAAAGTTCTCGCGGATAAAGTCGCGGGCATCCACTTGTACCTGATCGTTAGCAACCCATATTCGGCGCACTGTTGAGCACGAGTCGCCTCTCAGAATGAGAGGTTAGTTTAGTCCACCACACTGGCCCAATTAGCAGACTTCACACACGTAGAGAAAAAGAAAATTCTCAGGTATGCAGGTTTCCTCACGATGTTTTGCGCTTGTACCTACATAAAACAAATTCGGGATATTTACAGTTTTGGAGTTCAATTTATAACTCAAGGACTGGACTTTTGGCTGGCTTTTATAATTTTTGATTTATTGGATTTTGACCTAACAATATTACATACTATACAATTAATCTATCTATAATCTACATAAAGCGATTTGTAATTAAGCACGTACTACCAACAACGAGAACCATTCAGGCATCTAATTAGAATGCATAACACAACAAAACAGTTGGGACCACTGCAAACTGCACACGAGTGCCATCAATTAAACCAGCTAATTGTTACCAAAAGGACTTTAGCGTGTGTGTAATTTGGAGTGACCGCAGGCCATTGACGCTTAACAGTTACCAGGGATCCTATCTATACGGATGCGATTCGGATTACCTCTATTTGATATAAGGAATAAAAGGCCTGCGGATGCCTGACATGCCTCATTTATGTAAGCTGATGTTGGAGTTTATTGGAGTTTACTCCTTGCATCGATTTTTCATATGAGAGTAATAATAGTATGTTATCGCCGTTTAGTGTTGGAAATAGTAGTCTGTGACGGATATGACGTCGCTCGATCTCGTGTTGGCTTCAGTGTGCTCGTGGCGTTCGAGCCGTCCACATCTCTTGTTGTGTAATTCTTTATGGGTTACTTGGGACAGTGACTTGAGCTGAAAAGGGGAGTGTTGGTTAACTATCAAAGACGTCTTTAACCCTACACACAACGTTCACAAGTGCGTGACTCCACTCAAGGTCATTCTCTGCCATTCTAGGATCTTATTTGGGTTACAGTTTGATTTGTTAATTAAGTTGTCCTGACAAGTGTTGTGAATCATAACCTTTGTTCAACATTAGTTTTCCTATATTAGTAATCACTTTTGAGTCCTATAATAAGTAATAACAGAGCAGTTTCTTCAAATAAAACCTAAACTGCAGGAAAATACATATAATAAACAACTAAAAATTTTAAAAAACTTTAAATTACATGTACCTACCTAACTTCATAAATGGGTAGGGTAAGTGAAGGTTGGAATATATTGTTCCAACAATCTTTAACGATTTTCCGGATACGTTCAAAAATCTTTTATAAGATACAAATATTTTTACGAAAGTACATAAGCGGAAACTAAAGGAATACTTTTTGGGACAGCCTGTGTAGCGTCGCAGCAGCTGTTCACTCACACTATAATTATGATATCTATTTAACTACCCGCTAATGATTGTTCTTTGTTTTTCTTCTCTTTTTGTTTGTTATTTTTTTTTCATAAATATTATATTATCTAATAATAACCAGTGCACAGTAAAACCAACTGTGGTTTGTGTTGCACTATGGTTAGGCTTATTTTAAATATGTTTTTGTAGAATAATAAATAAATAAATATATAGCCACTGGTATGAAAAAAATATGGGCAGTCAATTTGATGAACGAATGACAGCGTTACGTTTTTTAGAGCGCAACCTATTTTTGCGCACCTTTCACTTTTCAGGCGTAGGTATTGAGGTACATAGTGTATGCTGCGGGGCAACATACACCTATTTAGACAGTCAATCTGACAGAGAAAACTAAATTCGTGCGTCGGAGCTGACATACACTTTTTGTCAGCATATGCTCCTACCATAGGTAAGTAGGTCAGGCAACTATAGAGTTTGGACCGTGGTAGATTTGGAAGAGACATTCCAAGTGTATATGGTTTTATATTTTTCTCGGCTTAGCTATTTAAAGGCTAGATCCTCAATCGTCCATAAATATACAACTTTATATTTTGATTTTTCGGGATTTTTTTTATATTTTTTTATCAACGGGAGATCTTGAAGAATCATGACTGTTCGCCAGATACATACACAGACAACCTTGTGGCAACCCTGAAAGACCTTAGAGTTTCATATTTAACGGCGTTTTAGTAAGAGATACCGCGAAGCTAAGTGAATGGCGAATGAGAGATGATTTCTCATAATATGAGAATCTCGCCTTTAAAACCTGCTTTCGAATTCTTAAACGCATACAGTTTAAATTCAACACTCAGCGGGTAAACGGTCCCCTGGGGGCACCCCCGTAATGTCTATGACTTCCACTGTAAGCTTCAGCCTTAATATAATGAAGTTTATCTGGCTATCGCAGTCTCTCATTCTAATAGAAATAGCAAAACGGAGGTATTCGAATGTAGAGGCTTTAATATTTGAAAGGACGCGTTTTGAATTTCGAATCACGAGTTGTGTGGTACTTTCATGTAAATAGCTAATTTACATTCAGTATTAATGTGTGTGTGTTATGATTATAATTGAATTGCCTCGGTTCAGTGGCCTTTCGGTCAATACCCTTAATCGCTTAGGATCAGTAGTCCAGCTGGCCTATTTTCTATTTTTAACCAACTTCAAAAAAAGGAGGAGGTTCTCAATTCGACTGTTTTTTTTGTATGTATGTATGTATGTTACTTAATTACTTGAAGGCGCCTGGACTGATTTGTATAATTCTTTTTTTTTGAAAGAGTATACTCCTAACGTGGTCCCATTGTCACCATATCCGGATCTGATGAACGGATCCTGGAAAAATCGAGGGGAACTTTCATAAATCGTAAGAGCAACTATAGCTTTTTATATTTTTTCCATTAACCACTTTAAAGCACTACAACTTAATGAAGGTCTGGAGTTTATCTGATGATAGAGTCGCAATACACACGAGGGAACTCTTGAATGGTTTACAATAGTTACCTTGTGTTTGGACTTGATTAATTTGTGTCAACAAGAACTTTCCACCTAGATGGGTTGTGACTGACATTAGGATGGTATGGTGATGAAGTTAAGGACAGTTAAGGGAACTTCTCATCAGTTTACAGTAGCTACCTTTTGTTAGGCTTATTTTATACGACTCAATATGCCAAAATACTGAACATTTTGGCATATTACCTAATTAAGATTAAAGTTTTACGTGAACAACAACTACCTACTTGTACTAGTCATGATGGTGCATCAATTTATGATCGTATTCAAGCTTCTTAATCAAGTCATCTTAAGTAATGCGACGACGAAAGACGTTTGGCCTACTCATTAATTTGTTTGAATCTAAATCAGACGACGCTATTCCATACAATGTTTTAACATTAGTCATTAGCCTGAGTAGGTATTATATTAATCACGTCTATATAATGGTAAAAATAATATTTAAAAAATTAATTCAGGATTCCTTCCCTACATTTACTCGTAAAGTGAGAATGATTTTTTTCTCGTCAATCCCATAGTGTGAAAAAAATATCGATAGTATGTATCGCTATCGATATTTTTTATTATAACGGCCCATTTTGTAGTAAAACGACCACAACGACAATCATCTACGCAACCTTACACTGCGCGTGGCCCGACACTAGGCTGGTTTTAATATTAGTATGTAATACATCGACAAACTACTTTTATCTTGATAAATTTTCCATTTTGTTACGTTGAAATTGAATCTATAGATAAAAAATACGTGTGACACTCGGAGCTCTCGCGCTAAAGCTATTGCATAGAATTTTTTAACAACTTATGCAATCGTAATTATTTATTTATTTTATTTATTACTTCTTTTTTTTTAAAATTTTTAACAATATAAGTATAATAAAATACAAAACATTATTAAAAATTTATAAAAAAAAATTCACCCTCCCGCTGCGGGACATTTGAGTGTCCAAGCAACCGGTGGTCAGGGCTCCAGAGTGAGGAACCTCCTCACAATACGCGCCGTCTCAAGAATCACTGCCTTTTGTATCCGACTCTTGATCCAACAGTTAAGCGAAAGCTTCTTAAGATGTTGGTCGAAGCTTTTCGCTATAAGACCATTGACTGAAACAACTATCGGAACAATAATAGTTGACTCAACATTCCACATGGCGGTAATCTCGTGAGCAAGGTCCAAGTATTTTGATACTTTTTCCTTTTCGGCTTTAACCAGATTATCGTCATGTGGAACAGTAATATCAACAATTACTGCACGACGCACTGACCGATCGACTAGCACTATATCAGGTCTATTGGCTACAATATACCTGTCAGTGATAATCGTTCGGTCCCAGTAGAGCAATGCACTGCTATTTTCAAGAACTGACGCTGGGTCGTACCTATAGTAAGGCATCTCAAAATCGATAAGGCCATATTGAAGAGCAAGCTGTTGGTGGATTATCTTGGCTACTTGATTATGTCTGTGCAAGTATTCGCCGTTAGCAAGGTGAGAACACCCGGACACAATATGCCTGAGGGACTCCCCAGGACGATGACACGCTCGACAGATGTCTAGAGTGCCATCTTTCATAATGTGTTTCCGGTAGTTTCTCGTCTTTATAACTTCGTCCATAATTGCACAGACAAAACCCTCGGTTTCCCCAAAGAGGTCACCGAATTGCAACCAAGATACAGATGTTATTTGATCTACATCCGGCCCAGTAAGGGTCTTGTAGAATCGTCCATGCAACTCCTTGCTCTTCCACATTGCCACACGATCTGAGTTACTGATTACTATAGGCTTGCGCCAGTTCTCTTTGCCTAGGGATAGCGGGGTAAGTCCCTTATCCACTGCAACGACATCCTGATACATACTCACATTTATCTTGAGAAAATGATCTCTGAGATTGCACACCTCACGATTATGGAGGTTCCTGGCGTTTAAGAAGCCACGTCCTCCACACTTGCGTGGGAGGTACAATCTCATTACAGATGAACGGGGGTGATGCATCCGGTATGACGTCAGCAGTTTACGGACTTTACAGTCCAGGGAATCCAGTTCGGTTTTATTTATTCTTAAAAATAAAATAAAAAAATATCTTTTTGTCAAGCTGGTTTAATAAGTTTTGTCACTTAGTTTCACACCACTTGTACAGTTGACTAGTATAATAACGTCGAAATGTGTAAACTTGATGCACCGCTTGGGTGTTAGGTTTATTTACGTTACGGAATTTCTTGATTCGGTCGCCGCTCCAATTCTCGCGATACAAACAATGCATTAAGCATTAGCTTAAAACTTCAGAGCGTTTTAGTATTAGTAGGATTTGTACTGGCACAGCGTCATTTCCACGAGTTATACACAATGTCAACATTTCAGTATCGACAGGTCGTGAGGCCGGTGCGCAAACAACTCGTTTTCCGCCCGCATCCTGGCCCGCATGTTCCTCACAAAGAGCTCGTATTTCTGACTACGCTCTATTTCTTATTTTCCTTCCTCTTTTCTTGATTTTTCCTTGAAATTGTTTCACGAGGAAAAAATCCAAATCTCTATCTATACCTATACACGATTTAGATTTGTTTACATGGTGTCATTTAACTTGTTTTGTTAGTGGATGAGTAGTGAGTATCTACGGATTCATCATTAGTATTTTTTTTCTTTCAAAAAAACACGCTGTCAATTAGGAGAGTTATTCCTATAGAGTCATGGTAAAACAGGCTAAAATCACTTATATAAAAGATACTTTGCATAAAACTTGATAACCACAATTCAAACGCTCGAACTTAACAATACCTACCGTTTATGTCACCGTTATGTACCGCATCGGTGTCATCACCATCATCAGATCAACCGATGGACGTCCACTGCAGGACATAGGCCTTTTGTAAGGACTATTTGTAAGGACATCGGTGTACTATACTATAATTAATTAATAATATTTTTTTTTCGTGTTGAGTAAGTGCCGATGGCTCCATGTGGGACCACTACGGCGACACCGAGCGCAGAAGCATCGCCTGACGAAACCCGAAGACTGAAATAAAGATAGAGGACGGAACGGCTCTCTAAGGGCGTCTCCTATGAGATTCAACTTAGACGGCAATTCAGGAGGGGGTAACCGTGACCTGAGTGACACCTATATCTTTCACACCAGAATAACAAATAAATGAAAAGGATTGCCTTGATTGAGGGTCAGGGAGGTTAAACAACGTCAAAATTATTGCCTTGATTGAGGATCAGAGGATAAACAACGTCAAAATCTTTGTTGATGCTAAACTATGTACACATCATAATCTTTGATCATGGCTATTACTCTTATTTACTTCTGATATCGTTAAGATTTTCCTCATATACAAAAAAAATACTTTGTTATCCATATTTTTCTTACCTTAAGGATATAGTAATAATCATATAGGTTGTCATAGGGCAAGAATATTTTTAATAAATAGGTAAATAAAGGATAGCCGTGATAGGATAGTGGATATGACCTCCGCCCTCGATTCCCGAGGGTGTGAATTCGAATCCGGTCCGGGACATGCACCTCCAAGTTTTCAGTTATGTGCATTTAAAAAAATTAAATATCACGTGTCTCAAACGGTGAAGAATTAACATCGTGAGGAAACCTACATACCAGAGAATTTTCTTAATTCTCTGCGTGTATGAAGTCTGCCAATCCGCATTGGGCCAGCGTGGTGGACTATTGGCCTAACCCCTCTCATTGTGAGAGGAGACTCGAGCTCAGCAGTGAACCGAATATGGGTTGATAATGATGATGATGGTGATGAGATAAATATATTAAAAATAATAAATACGCTATTAAATAACTTAGCCGTTATTCCGTAGCTAAGAAATGTATATAGAAAACCTACCGTATCATATTATTTACCGGGATAACTAATATCCGGCGGCATGTAGAACGGTTACCGTCCTAGCGTATGTTATAAAGTGTTTACTCGAGGGATCATTACACGTCTTTAATATCCCAGCCCTCAAACCGCATTCTAGCACGCATCGAGCGCCTCCATTTCAGGCGATATTGGAAAATTCCCCACAACTTAGGATCCACTCACATTGTAAGTGGGACGAGTTTTCACATACTAGGCATGTGTGTGTTTGCGAAAGCCATAGGCGATTTTTTAAGGAATATTTGACACTAGCGGACGCAGTTTTTCACAAATCCCGTGGGAACTAGAGAATTCAGGGTAAAATCTATTTCCATTTCAAATTTCAGCCAAATCGCTTCAGTAGCCGCAACGTAAAAGAGGAACAAACACACTTACATACTAACATACAAACTTTCGCCTTTATAATATAAGTGAGATTAGTGTGATAGTTTAATCTTTTTGGCTGGTGGGAGGCTTCGGCCGTGGCTAGTTACCACCCTACCGACAAAGACGTACCGCCAAGCGATTTAGCGTTCCGGTATGATGTCGTGTAGAAACCGAAAGGGGTGTGGATTTTCATCCTCCTCCTAACAAGTTAGCCCGCTTCCATCTTAGACACCATCATCACTTACCATCAAGTGTGATTGTAGTCAAGGGCTAACTTGTAAAGAATAAAAAAAAATATCTTTGAAATATGACAAATTTTCTTTAAGCTATTGCATAGATTTTATCGCGGACTTTAGCGTGGCGATCGAATCAAGAAATTCCGTAACGGAAATAAACCTAACATCCTAGCCTTGCATCCAGTTAACACTTCGACGTTATCATATCGACTCAACAGAACAAGTGGTGTGAAACTAAGGGGAAAAACTTATTAAACCATACTTCGATTGCAGTTTAACGTAAAGACATTTTGTATTTGTTTATTCTTTTCTAAAGAAAAAAATAATAAATAAATAATTATAATTGCAAAAGTTGATAAAAAATGTTATACAATAGCTTTAACGCGAGTGCCACACGTATTTCTTTTTTTTTTTTTGTTCTTTATTTGATTAAGTAATCTTGTGTTATAAGTTATCTATTAGTTGTTTTTTGTTTTTCTTTTTTTACAACTAGCTACGGCCGAAGTTTCCCAGCAACCCCAGACCAGAATTGAGAAAACCTCAATTTCACCAGCCGGGGATAGAACCTTAGACCTCCGTCTTGTAGATCCACAGTGCATACCACAGTCCTATCCTACAAATATTATAAAAGCGAAAGTTTGTATGGATGTTTTTACTCTTTAACGCCGCAACTACTGCACCGATTTGGCTGAAATTTGGGATGGAAATGGATTTTACTTTGGATTAACACCTAGGCCTTTTAATCCCGGAAAATCCACGGTTTCCGAGGGATTTGTTAAAAAACTAGGTAAATTCCACGCGGACGAAGAGAGCGTCCGCTAATCTATACTATAATAAAAGAGTAGAAATCGAGTGTCTGTACTTTGGCCAAATTTAACTAAAATCAAGTTAGGGCGATTAGAAAAGAGCAATAGAATACAAAAATATTTTTTTTAATTTTCTTGTCTGTCTGTCTGTCTGTCCTTCTGTCTGTATGTTCACGCTATTCTCTGGTTCTACTGAACGGATTTTGATGTGGTTTTCACAAATAGATTAAGCAAAGTTCAGGGCAACATATAGGCTTTGTTTCATTAAGATCGGACAGATAGAAAAAAAGTTATCTTGAAAAAACCGGATTGCTCAAATTGATTCGCAGGCGTTATTTGGAGAAACGAGTTTTCCACTAAAACTGTGTAATATCGATATTGAGGCACATATTCTATACTCAACTGACCAATTTGTTTGTTTATTTGGTTGAACGCGCCAAGCTAATCATAGGAACTACTTGAAAGTTCAGGTTCAAATTGGATAATTCTTTTTGTGTTTAAATAGTCACATTGTCTGCTTTTTATCGTATAATGGTATGCAAGTTTTTTTACTGTTTCAAGCAATAACTTCATATTAGATTGACCTAAAAGGAGATCATTCATTTTGGGCCTTTATGAAAGTGCCGGCCAACAAACAAAAATAGCACGAATTTGGCGCAATAGCTAATCTATACTTCTGTCAAATTCATCGTCTATGTACATTCTGTACATAGAAGATATTTTAAAAGTTTTTATTAGAGGGCATTATACAATCGATACAAAATATTATTTTGATTTCTTGTCTGTCTGTCTGTCCGTATTTTTTGTTGACCGGGCATCACGCTGAAACTACTGAATGAATTCAAATGAAACTTAGCACAGTATGAGAATATAATACGGAGCAGGATAAAGTATACTTTTTATAACGAAAATAAAATGTGAAGGCGGTGAAATAGGGCTTAAAAGTTTGTATGAAAAGTCCTCCTTTTTTCCTGGTCAATTTACCCAAGAACAAAAAACGCTCGGCCTTTGGCCGCGCACTTTATTATAGACCGGCCTTCGGCCGGGAGCTTATGATAGGGCCTCCGACCGTGGTTACGGCTGGGTATTTTACCCAAGCACAAAAAACGGAACGCGCGGCCTTCGGCCGCGCACTGTATTGTGGCCCGCCCTTCGGCCGGGAGTATATGATACAGCCTTCGACCGTGCCTATGGCTGGGTATTTTACCCAAACAAAAAAGAAGCGCGGCCTTCGGCCGGGGGTTTGTGATATGGCCTCTGATCGTGGCTACGGCTGGGTATTTTACCGATGCACAAAAAACGGAACGCGCGCACTGTTTAGTAGCCCGGCCTTCGGCCGGGAGTTTGTAATAGGGCCTCCGACCGTGGCTAAGGTTGGGCATTTTACTCAAGCACAAAAAACGGAACGCGCGGCCTTCGGCCGCGCACTTTATTATACATCGGCCTTCGGCCGGGGGTTTGTGATATGGCCTCTGTTCGTGGCTACGGCTGGGCATTTTATCGATGCACAAAAAACGGAACACTGGCCTTTGGCCAGGGGTTTGTGATATGGCCTCTGATCGTCACTACGGCTGGGCATTTCACCGATGCACAAAAAACGGAACGTGCGGCCTTCGGCCGGGGGTTTTTGATATGGCCTCTGATCGTGGCTACGGCTGGGCATTTTATCGATGCACAAAAAACGGAACGCGCGGCCTTCGGCCGCGCACTTTATTGTGCACTGGCCTTTGGCCGGGGGTTTGTGATATGGCCTCTGATCGTCACTACGGCTGGGCATTTTACCGATGCACAAAAAACGAAACGCGCGGCCTTCGGCCGCGCACTTTATTGTGCACCGGCCTTCGCCCGGGGGTTTGTGATATGGCCTCTGTTCGTGGCTACGGCTGGGCATTTTATCGATGCACAAAAAACGGAACGTGCGGCCTTCGGCCGGGGGTTTTTGATATGGCCTCTGATCGTGGCTACGGCTGGGCATTTTATCGATGCACAAAAAACGGAACGCGCGGCCTTCGGCCGCGCACTTTATTGTGCACTGGCCTTTGGCCGGGGGTTTGTGATATGGCCTCTGATCGTCACTACGGCTGAGCATTTTACCGATGCACAAAAAACGGAACGCGCGGCCTTCGGCCGCGCACTTTATTGTACACCGGCCTTCGGCCGGGGGTTTATGATATGGCCTCTGATCGTCACTACGGCTGGGCATTTTACCGATGCACAAAAAACGGAACGCGCGGCCTTCGGCCGCGCACTTTATTGTGCACGGCCTTCGCCCGGGGGTTTGTGATATGGCCTCTGTTCGTGGCTACGGCTGGGCATTTTATCGATGCACAAAAAACGGAACGTGCGGCCTTCGGCCGGGGGTTTTTGATATGGCCTCTGATCGTGGCTACGGCTGGGCATTTTATCGATGCACAAAAAACGGAACGCGCGGCCTTCGGCCGCGCACTTTATTGTGCACTGGCCTTTGGCCGGGGGTTTGTGATATGGCCTCTGATCGTCACTACGGCTGGGCATTTTACCGATGCACAAAAAACGGAACGCGCGGCCTTCGGCCGCGCACTTTATTGTACACCGGCCTTCGGCCGAGGGTTTGTGATATGGCCTCTGATCGTCACTACGGCTGGGCATTTTACCGATGCACAAAAAACGGAACGCGCGGCCTTCGGCCGCGCACTTTATTGTGCACCGGCCTTCGCCCGGGGGTTTGTGATATGGCCTCTGTTCGTGGCTACGGCTGGGCATTTTATCGATGCACAAAAAACGGAACGCGCGGCCTTCGGCCGCGCACTTTATTGTAATCCAGCCTTAGGCCGGGAGTTTGTAATAGGGCCTCCGACCGTGGCTATGGCTGGGCATTTCACCCAAGCGAAAAAAACGCGCGACCTTCGGCTGGGCACTTTATTGTACACCGGCCTTCGGCCGGGGGTTTGTAATAGGGCCTCCGACCGTGGCTAAGGCTGGGCAATTTACCCAAGCACAAAAAACTTCGGCCGGGGGCTTATGATGGGACTACCGACCGTGGCTATGACTGGGCATTTTACCCAAGCAAAAAAAAAGCGCACTTTATTGTATAGGGGTTATGATTTTGTATTTTTCATATATAAAAAATTCGAAAATGTAAATAGAAGGGGCTAAGGGTTCGAAAATGTACATCGATTTTCACGCGGACGAAGTCGCGGGCATCTGCTAGTACTATAATAAAAGAGTAGAAATCGAGTGTCTGTACTTTGCCCAAATTTAACTAAAATCAAGTTAGGGCGATTAGAAATGAGCAATAGAATACAAAAATATTTTTTTTAATTTTCTTGTCTGTCTGTCTGTCTGTCCTTCTGTCTGTATGTTCGCGCTATTCTCTGGTTCTACTGAACGGATTTTTATGTGGTTTTTCACAAATAGATTAAGCAAAGTTCAGGGCAACATATAGGCTTTGTTTCATTAAGATCGGACAGATAGAAAAAAAGTTATCTTGAAAAAACCGGATTGCTCAATTTGATTCGCAGGCGTTATTTGGAGAAACGAGTTTTTCACTAAAACTGTGCAAAATCGATATTGAGGCACATATTCTATACTCAACTGACCAATTTGTTTGTTTATTTGGTTGAACGCGTCAAGCTAATCATAGGAACTACTTGAAAGTTCAGGTTCAAATTGGATAATTCTCTTTGTGTTTAAATAGTCACATTATCTGCTTTTTATCGTAAAATGGTATGCAAGTTTTAATATCTATCTATCTATCTTCTATCTATCTATCTATCTATCTATCTTCTATCTATCTTCTATCTATCTATCTATATCTATCTATCTATCTATCTATCTTCTTCTATATCTATCTATCTATACTATAATAAAAGAGTAGAAATCGAGTGTCTGTACTTTGCCCAAATTTAACTAAAATCAAGTTAGGGCGATTAGAAATGAGCAATAGAATACAAAAATATTTTTTTTAATTTTCTTGTCTGTCTGTCTGTCTGTCCTTCTGTCTGTATGTTCGCGCTATTCTCTGGTTCTACTGAACGGATTTTGATATGGTTTTCACAAATAGATTAAGCAAAGTTCAGGGCAACATATAGGCTTTGTTTCATTAAGATCGGACAGATAGAAAAAAAGTTATCTTGAAAAAACCGGATTGCTCAAATTGATTCGCAGGCGTTATTTGGAGAAACGAGTTCTTCACTAAAACTGTGTAAAATCGATATTGAGGCACATATTCTATACTCAACTGACCAATTTGTTTGTTTATTTGGTTGAACGCGCCAAGCTAATCATAGGAACTACTTGAAAGTTCAGGTTCAAATTGGATAATTCTTTTTGTGTTTAAATAGTCACATTATCTGCTTTTTATCGTAAAATGGTATGCAAGTTTTAATATCTATCTATCTATCTTCTATCTATTCTTTCTATATATATATTATATATATAATATATATTATATATATATATATATATATTATATATATATTATATATTTATATATCTATCTATCTATCTATCTATCTATCTATCTATCTATCTTCTATACTATAATAAAAGAGTAGAAATCGAGTGTCTGTACTTTGCCCAAATTTAACTAAAATCAAGTTAGGGCGATTAGAAATGAGCAATAGAATACAAAAATATTTTTTTTAATTTTCTTGTCTGTCTGTCTGTCTGTCCTTCTGTCTGTATGTTCGCGCTATTCTCTGGTTATACTGAACGGATTTTGATGTGGTTTTCACAAATAGATTAAGCAAAGTTCAGGGCAACATATAGGCTTTGTTTCATTAAGATCGGACAGATAGAAAAAAAGTTATCTTGAAAAAACCGGATTGCTCAAATTGATTCGCAGGCGTTATTTGGAGAAACGAGTTCTTCACTAAAACTGTGTAAAATCGATATTGAGGCACATATTCTATACTCAACTGACCAATTTGTTTGTTTATTTGGTTGAACGCGCCAAGCTAATTATAGGAACTACTTGAAAGTTAAGGTTCAAATTGGATAATTCTTTTTGTGTTTAAATAGTCACATTATCTGCTTTTTATCGTAAAATGGTATGCAAGTTTTAATATCTATCTATCTATCTAATATATAGTATATTTATTAAGTTTTATTCATAATATCTGAAAGTCTTATCTTTATATCATCTGACTTAAAAATTGATTATGACAGATTTTAAGAACGTTCATGCACCCACAATTGAGAGAAATAGAAAAATACACTAACAGTTGAACGCAACTAACATATTTCAAATGTAGTTCCTTTAAGACTCTTTACATTACAGCTCTCTGCTTTAGAGGCTGGCTCGCGCTTCATTTTAATCAACATTTTAATAAGGGTCTTAATCTATACTATAATAAAAGAGTAGAAATCGAGTGTCTGTACTTTGCCCAAATTTAACTAAAATCAAGTTAGGGCGATTAGAAATGAGCAATAGAATACAAAAATATTTTTTAAATTTTCTTGTCTGTCTGTCTGTCTGTCTGTCCTTCTGTCTGTATGTTCGCGCTATTCTCTGGTACTGCTAAACGGATTTTGATGCGGTTTTCACAAATAGATTAAGCAAAGTTCAGGGCAAGGGCTACTTATTAGATTGACCTAAAAGGCGATCATTCATTTTGGGCCTTTATGAAAGTGCCGGCCAACAAACAAAAATAGTTCGAATTTGGCGCAATAGCTAATCTTCTGTCAAATTCTGTACATAGATAATATTTTAAAATTTTTTATTAGAGGGCATTATACAATCGATACAAAATATTCATTTCGATTTCTTGTCTGTCTGTCTGTCCATATTTTTTGTTGACCGGGCATCACGCTGAAACTACTGAATGAATTCAAATGCAACTTAGCACGGTATAAGAATATAATACGGAGCAGGATAAAATATACTTTTTATAACGAAAATAAAATCTGAAGGCGGTGAAATAGGGGTTAAAAGTTTGTATGAAAAGTCCTCCTTTTTTCCTGGTCGCGCGCACTTTATTATAGACCGGCCGGGAGCTTATGATATGGCCTCCGACCATGGTTACGGCTGGGTATTTTACCCAAGCACAAAAACGGAACGCGCGGCCTTCGGCCGCGCACTGTATTATAGCCCGGCCTTCGGCCGGGAGTTTATGATACAGCCTTCGACCGTGACTACGGCTGGGTATTTTACCCAAGCAAAAAAGAAGCGCGGCCTTCGGCCGGGGGTTTGTGATATAGTCACTGATCGTGGCTACGGCTGGGCATTTTACCGATGCACAAAAAACGGAACGCGCGGCCTTCGGCCGCGCACTTTATTGTACACCGGCCTTCGGCCGGGGGTTTGTGATATGGCCTCTGATTGTGGCTACGGCTGGCTATTTTACCAAAGCACAAAAAACGGAACGCGCGACCTTCGGCAGCGCACTTTATGGTGCACCGGCCTTCGGTCGGGGGTTTGTGATATGGCCTGTGATTGTGGCTACGGCTGGGTATTTTACCCAAGCACAAAAAACGGAATGCGTGGCCTTCGACCGCGCACTTTATTGGACACCGGCCTTCGGCCGGGGGTTTGTGATATGGCCTCTGATCGTGGCTACGGCTGGGTATTTTACCCAAGCACAAAAAACGAAAAGCGCGGCCTTCGGACGCACACTTTACTGTGCAGCGGCCTTCGGCCGGGGGTTTGTGATGTGGCCTCTGATCGTGGCTACGGCTGGGCATTTTACCGATGCACAAAAAACGGAACGCGCGGCCTGCGGCCGCGCACTTTATCGTACACCGGCCTTCGGCCGGGAGTTTGTGCTGGGGCCTCCGAACGTGGCTAAGGTTGGGCATTATACCCAAAAAACGGAACGCGCGGTCTTCGGCCGCGCCCTTTATTGTACACCGGCCTTCGGCCGGGGGTTTATGATGTGGCCTCTGATCGTGGCTATGGCTGGGCATTTTACCGATGCACAAAAAACGGAACGCGCGGCCTGCGGCCGCGCACTTTATCGTACACCGGCCTTCGGCCGGGAGTTTGTGATGGGACCTCCGAACGTAGCTAAGGTTGGGCATTATACCCAAAAAACGGAATGCGTGGCCTTCGTCCGCGCACTTTACTGTGCACCGGCCTTCGGCCGGGGGTTTGTGATGTGGCCTCTGATCGTGGCTACGGCTGGGCATTTTACCGATGCACAAAAAACGGAACGCGCGGCCTGCGGCCGCGCACTTTATCGTACACCGGCCTTCGGCCGGGAGTTTGTGATGGGGCCTCCGAACGTGGCTAAGGTTGGGCATTATACCCAAAAAACGGAACGCGCGGCCTTCGGCCGTGCACTTTATTGTACACCGGCCTTCGGCCGGGTGTTTGTGATGTGGCCTCTGATCGTGGCTACGGCTGGGCATTTTACCGATGCACAACAAAACTTCGGCCGGGGGCTTATGATGGGACCACCGACCTGGGTTACGGCTGGGCATTTTACCCAAGCAAAAAAAACGCGCACTTTATTGTATAGGGGTTATGATTTTGTATTTTTCATATATAAAAAAATCGAAAATGTAAATAGAAGGGTCGAAGGGTTCGAAAATGTACATCGAATTTCACGCGGACGAAGTCGCGGGCATCTGCTAGTACTATAATAAAAGAGTAGAAATCGAGTGTCTGTACTTTGCCCAAATTTAACTAAAATCAAGTTAGGACGATTAGAAATGAGCAATAGAATACAAAAATATTTTTTTTAATTTTCTTGTCTGTCTGTCTGTCTGTCTGTCTGTCCTTCTGTCTGTATGTTCGCGCTATTCTCTGGTTCTACTGAACGGATTTTTATGTGGTTTTCACAAATAGATTAAGCAAAGTTCAGGGCAACATATAGGCTTTGTTTCATTAAGATCGGACAGATAGAAAAAAAGTTATCTTGAAAAAACCGGATTGCTCAAATTGATTCGCAGGCGTTATTTGGAGAAACGAGTTCTTCACTAAAACTGTGTAAAATCGATATTGAGGCACATATTCTATACTCAACTGACCAATTTGTTTGTTTATTTGGTTGAACGCGCCAAGCTAATCATAGGAACTACTTGAAAGTTCAGGTTCAAATTGGATAATTCTTTTTGTGTTTAAATAGTCACATTATCTGCTTTTTATCGTAAAATGGTATGCAAGTTTTAATATCTATCTATCTATCTATATCTATCTATACTATAATAAAAGAGTAGAAATCGAGTGTCTGTACTTTGCCCAAATTTAACTAAAATCAAGTTAGGGCGATTAGAAATGAGCAATAGAATACAAAAATATTTTTTAAATTTTCTTGTCTGTCTGTCTGTCTGTCCTTCTGTCTGTATGTTTGCGCTATTCTCTGGTTCTGCTAAACGGATTTTGATGCGGTTTTCACAAATAGATTAAGCAAAGTTCAGGGCAAGGGCTACTTATTAGATTGACCTAAAAGGAGATCATTCATTTTGGGCCTTTATGAAAGTGCCGGCCAACAAACAAAAATAGTTCGAATTTGGCGCAATAGCTAATCTTCTGTCAAATTCTGTACATAGATAATATTTTAAAATTTTTTATTAGAGGGCATTATACAATCGATACAAAATATTCATTTCGATTTCTTGTCTGTCTGTCTGTCCGTATTTTTTGTTGACCGGGCATCACGCTGAAACTACTGAATGAATTCAAATGCAACTTAGCACGGTATAAGAATATAATACGGAGCAGGATAAAAAATAATTTTTATAACGAAAATAAAATCTGAAGGCGGTGAAATAGGGGTTAAAAGTTTGTATGAAAAGTCCTCCTTTTTTCCTGGTCGCGCGCACTTTATTATAGACCGGCCGGGAGCTTATGATATGGCCTCCGACCATGGTTACAGCTGGGTATTTTACCCAAGCACAAAAACGGAACGCGCGGCCTTCGGCCGCGCACTGTATTATAGCCCGGCCTTCGGCCGGGAGTTTATGATACAGCCTTCGACCGTGACTACGGCTGGGTATTTTACCCAAGCAAAAAAGAAGCGCGGCCTTCGGCCGGGGGTTTGTGATATAGTCATTGATCGTGGCTACGGCTGGGCATTTTACCGATGCACAAAAAACGGAACGCGCGGCCATCGGCCGCGCACTTTATTATACACCGGCCTTCGGCCGGGGGTTTGTGATATGGCCTCTGATTGTGGCTACGGCTGGCTATTTTACCAAAGCACAAAAAACGGAACGCGCGACCTTCGGCCGCGCACTTTATGGTGCACCGGCCTTCGGTCGGGGGTTTGTGATATGGCCTGTGATTGTGGCTACGGCTGGGTATTTTACCCAAGCACAAAAAACGGAATGCGTGGCCTTCGGCCGCGCACTTTATTGGACACCGGCCTTCGGCCGGGGGTTTGTGATATGGCCTCTGATCGTGGCTACGGCTGGGTATTTTACCCAAGCACAAAAAACGAAAAGCGCGGCCTTCGGACGCACACTTTACTGTGCAGCGGCCTTCGGCCGGGGGTTTGTGATGTGGCCTCTGATCGTGGCTACGGCTGGGCATTTTACCGATGCACAAAAAACGGAACGCGCGGCCTGCGGCCGCGCACTTTATTGTACACCGGCCTTCGGCCGGGGGTTTGTGATATGGCCTCTGATTGTGGCTACGGCTGGGTATTTTACCCAAGCACAAAAAACGGAACTCGTGGCCTTCGTCCGCGCACTTTACTGTGCACCGGCCTTCGGCCGGGGGTTTGTGATGTGGCCTCTGATCGTGGCTACGGCTGGGCATTTTACCGATGCACAAAAAACGGAACGCGCGGCCTGCGGCCGCGCACTTTATTGTGCACCGGCCTTCGGCCGGGAGTTTGTGATGGGGCCTCCGAACGTAGCTAAGGTTGGGCATTATACCCAAAAAACGGAATGCGTGGCCTTCGTCCGCGCACTTTACTGTGCACCGGCCTTCGGCCGGGGGTTTGTGATGTGGCCTCTGATCGTGGCTACGGCTGGGCATTTTACCGATGCACAAAAAACGGAACGCGCGGCCTGCGGCCGCGCACTTTATCGTACACCGGCCTTCGGCCGGGAGTTTGTAATGGGGCCTCCGAACGTGGCTAAGGTTGGGCATTATACCCAAAAAACGGAACGCGCGGCCTTCGGCCGCGCCCTTTATTGTGCACCGGCCTTCGGCCGGGGGTTTATGATGTGGCCTCTGATCGTGGCTATGGCTGGGCATTTTACCGATGCACAAAAAACGGAACGCGCGGCCTGCGGCCGCGCACTTTATCGTACACCGGCTTTCGGCCGGGAGTTTGTGATGGGGCCTCCGAACGTGGCTAAGGTTGGGCATTATACCCAAAAAACGGAACGCGCGGCCTTCGGCCGTGCACTTTATTGTACACCGGCCTTCGGCCGGGTGTTTGTGATGTGGCCTCTGATCGTGGCTACGGCTGGGCATTTTACCGATGCACAAAAAACTTCGGCCGGGGGCTTATGATGGGACCACCGACCTAGGTTACGGCTGGGCATTTTACCCAAGCAAAAAAAACGCGCACTTTATTGTATAGGGGTTATGATTTTGTATTTTTCATATATAAAAAAATCGAAAATGTAAATAGAAGGGTCGAAGGGTTCGAAAATGTACATCGAATTTCACGCGGACGAAGTCGCGGGCATCTGCTAGTAGGTAATAATATAACGAAAAATATACTGTTTCTTTTTAATTTTTAATCTGTGACCGCAAGTTTGATGGATGGGAATCGTTATTGTGACGTCACGGTAAGGTTAAATAAAAGTATCTGATGATAATCTGTCTTGATAAATGACTACACCGGTTGTTGGCGGCGCATGACGTACGAGCGAGGATCAGAGGAGCTACCAAGATTTATGGGTGCGTATGTAACAAAAATCCTTAAGTAAAACATGACACATTACGTCCTACATCATTACGGATCTACTGAGTTATTTAAGCTGTGCAATAGGGTAGTTGACGGATATCAAATTTAAGAAAAACATTATTAATTTCGTGTAATACATGGCATAAGGGTCCGAAATATATCGATATCAATTAATAAAAGTTAAGGATTTCTTATATAACTTAATTTAAATATCACGTATTTTTCCAAACGTCAAAAACGTCGTCCATTTTGAGACGTCACTAACACACTTGTACTAAACGTTGAACTAATTGTTAATTATATAAGATTTTTGTCAAACGCTCTATTTGTATGGGATTTATTATACTGACGTCATGAAACAGTTGAAATATAGACACTCCCGCATCAGTACGTACCTAATTCATTAAATATTGCACTAAGTTACATCGTACATTGTCCAAAAAGCCGTGATAGCCAAGTGTATATGACCTCTGTCTCCGATTCGAATCCGGTCCGGGGCATGCACCTCCAACTTTGCAGTTGTGTGCATTTTCAGAAATTAAAAATCACGTGTCTCAAACGTGGTGAAGGAAAGCATCGTGAGGAAACCTGCATACCTGAGAATTTTCTAAATAAAAAAAAAAAATTCTCTACGTGTGTGAAGTCTGCCAATCCGCATTGGGCCAGCGTGGTGGACCATTGGCCTAACTCCTCTCATTCTGAGAGGAGACTCGAGCTCAGCAGTGAGCCGAAAATGGGTTGATAATGATGATGATACATTGTCCTATTGTTTTTAATTACATCATTGTGACCAAATGACGCAGTCGGATCCGCTCACTTTTATTGGATTCAGTCACTCATACTTTGGGAAACATTGCATTACAATAAATATGGCTGACAATTATGCCATTGACAATCATTTCGGTGTTCCACTGCCGCTGCCATAACGATTACGTCATCAACAAGTGCTCAGTAGATAACACACGATTGATTAATTAACGCAGTAGAACGACATAAATACTCCCGTATTAACGTTCAGTAACCCGAGGCCATCCGGCCGTGAGTTGATAACGCCTGCAATACGTCAAAGTTGCCTTTCAGCAATGAAGAGTTATGAGATAACTTTGTTGTATTTTATTCGGAGCGGGCCAAACATCCTGTATGTGACGGATCGCATTCCTTTTGAGGATATATTAAGGTAGAGCAATCGGATATTCATGCGGTGTAGTGGTAATCCATAACTTTTAAAGAATAGAGTACGATATTCTTTCGGACTGATTAGGTTTTCTTAATTAGACCAACTAATAGGTCTAGCTGGTGGGAGGCTTCCCTACCGGCAAAGACGTACCGCCAAGCGATTTAACGAATTTTTCTTACATACATAGTTACAAGTGAAGCTATTAAAAGCGTTTTAAAATACCAATAATTCTTAGGTCGACCCAAGTCTCGAACATATGACCTTATGATCCGTAATTGTAACAATTAACCTCCAGACCATTGAGGCATTATGGATTGATCAAATAATACTGAATAAATATTAAACTAATTAATTTCAAATTTCCCCATTTCTAAATATACTCGTACCTAATTACCCAGTAGTTTAATGTAACGCCTCTTTACATAGGTTAGATCAATATCAATTAATAGATTGACATACATACAAACAGAAGCAGTGTCACTCAGCTAATGGGCAATTAGTTGATTGCATTGGAGCGAAAAATAGCACGCTGAGTAGGTACCTAGTATACTGGCTAACTCATAACCTCTTTATCTGCATGACCAATCATCAATGGGAAATTACTGTAATGACCTATAATTATGAACTATTATGACCTATAATAATTATATACGTTATGTTATTGCCTTTATTAGAGACAAGATGATTCACGCGACTTCGTTTTTGTGTAATTTTAGTGTAGTTATCTGTAGGGTTTAGGGGGTGAATTATTTAAATATATTACTTTCATAATGGATGGATGATATGTGTATTTTAATCGCGCATATAAGTCAAATTCAAAGTAAAAATTCATTTATTTCGATTAGGCTTAGTTTACAAACACTTTCAAAACTACGGTGATAATATTAATAGTTAATGGTTATAATAATTAGTCGAAAACTTAAAATTAAAGTTACGTAGGTTCCAAGTGCGCCCTGGTCAGAGAACATCTCACAAAAACTCAGCTAGGTATTGTTTTTTAGTTTTTCACCATTTAACTTATCTATTTGTGTTCTTAAATTATTGACAGTAAGTAGTACCTGATACTACTTAAATACCTTTGCAAATAAAATCTAACGGTATCAACCCATATTCGTCTTACTGCTGAGCTCGAGTTTCCTCACAGAATGAGAGGGGTTAGGCCAATAGTCCACCATGCTGACCCAATGCAATTGGCACACTTCACACACGCAGAGAATTAAGAAAATTCTTAGGTGTGCAGGTTTCCTCACGATGTTTTCCTTCACCGTTTGAGACACGTGATATTTAATTTCTTAAAAGGTACACAACTGAAAAGTTGGAGGTGCATGCCACGTACCGGAATCGAATCGAATCGAAGGCAGAGGTCATATCCACTGGGCTATCACGAAAAATCTATCATGTTTTGTTAAATACTAGTTCTAATTACCTAAATCTAGAACAAGGAATTCTTGTGTTGCTTGGCAAATCCTGTTCACTGTTTAAGTGGCCAAATACACCACTTCCCAAGAGGCTCTTAAGTAAGATTTAAACGTAATTTCATCCGATGAGATGGTTAATTTACATGAATCCGCAATGTTTTCGTTTCCCTCCGCGTTCTTATTTGCGCCCATTATGCAAACTGAGACGTGACCCACGGCCAAATTGTACCCGTGTACCCCATTGCAGTAAATAAAAGGGTTTGACGATTATAGAACTTGTTGTAAAAGTCTAAAAATAAGCTAAAACACATTCATTAAGTCGATTACTACGACGGTTAATAAATTAATCATCTCCACAGGCAATAGATATCTACTTATTAAAGTAACTAGCCCCGCGGTTTCATAGTAGTTTCCGTTCATGTGATAATACGGGGATATAGCCTACGACACTCACAAATAACGTGGCTTCTTATTGGTAAAAGAAATATAAAAATCGGTTCGGTAAACCCAGAGATTACTCCATTACAATACCACAAACTTTATTTCTTTGTAATATCTATTAGTATAGACTAGTGGACGGGTTTCCGTGGGAATATGCGAAGATAATATATATGTACGCAATACTAGCTGACGCCCGCGACTTTATCCGCGTGGAATTTAGTTTTTTACAAATCCCTCGGGAACAATTGATTTTTCCGGGATAAAAAGTAGCCTATGTGTTAATCCAGACTATAATCTATATCTGCTTTAAATTTCAGGTGATTCGGTTCAGTAGCCGAGAGAGAGAGAAAGTAACAAACATTCATACCATCAAAATGTTAGCTTTATTATTTAATTAGCTCAGAAACTATTAGTACTAGAAATTTACGATTTAGCATGAGTATTCACGTAAGATACGCCGATAAATTCATGAAATAAAATGTTGAAAAATATATTTTTTAGAGTATCAAGAAAATATTTCAGATCGAAATAGAAAAATGCATAGGAATACAAATGATCATGGTACAGCTGTATTATTATAATTATTACCTACATGAAAGGATTCAAATCAACGAAGGTTTGTTTACTTTTATAAGAGTGATTTAGGTTAAATCTAACTAACTTTTGTTTTCGCAGTATAGATTTAATCGCCCTTGAATTTTTCAGTGGGGTCTGTCGTCTTGAGGAAATCTCTGAGACAAGAAAGAGGGTTGACAGATGGATGCCTCGAAGTAAATCTATTTTAAGAACAAGTGAGTACGGTAGATTTGAAGGTCGGGTAAGCGAATAAGTTTTCTTATTTATAAATATTATGTTATCTTTACTATCTAATATCATTGTTGATTCTAGGTCTCCATAAGAGTTAGCTTTTAGTTAGTAGTAGTACGTTTACATCATCATCATTATCATCATTATTATCAACCCATATTCGGCTCACTGCCGAGCTCGAGTCTCCTCAGAATGAGAGGGGTTAGGCCAATAGTGCACCACGCTGGCCCAATGCGGATTGGCAGACTTCACACACGCAGAGAATTAAGAAAATTTTCTGCTATGCAGGTTTCCTTACGATGTTTTCCTTCACCGGTTGAGACACGTGATATTTAATTTCTTAAAATGCACACAACCGAAAAGTTGGAGGTGCATGCCCTGGACCGGATTCGAACCCACACCTTACGGAATCGGAGGCAGAGGTCATATCCACTGGGCTATCACGGCTTTTACGTTTACGTTACGTTACGTTTACATAATTATTACAATGTAATAATTTGGTAGCTATTTATGAATCTACAAGTACCTTTACCTTGACCAATTTTAGTTTTCAGGTTGTCATACAACGAAACTGAAGAGATATTTTGGCAGAGAGCAGCTAGTAATTTAAAAACATCACTATATGAAAGAATAAAAAAATAGTTACGTTGACGATTCTACGGCAGCTACGAAAGCTGAAATCGTTTGCGTCGTGTAAAGAGCTCCCTAAAAATGCCGGTTTGTGTAGTCAAATGGCATAAAAAACGGCCAAAAACCTACAGTTTAGTAAAAGATGGAGTAACATTTCATTTCAAAGTATTTAAACCTTAATTTTATCAAATTTGTAATAAGAACAATCTCGTTTTACATGGTCCCCCTCAAAAAACGACAGAAAATTTGGTTCGTGAATTTGAGTGCGATGCATCTCCATTTTCTAATTCCTCTATGGTTTGATGCGATGCGTCTGATACGTACGATGCGGATATGTGGACGCCTAGCTTAAGCCACCGCTCCTACTTTTACGCGCCAAAATAAAACTATTTGTCATGGTATGTAGACACGCGTCAGCTTTTATTACAGTTGTCACAAGTAGTCCAAACTTTTTCCGAATCCGTATCACCGGATGATTTCAAAGTTTTGGTAGACTTTATTAATATGAATGACTGTTTGACTTATATTACGGTTAACTTTTCTTTCTTATCTGTTTATTTTATAAACCAAACATTAATAAACTTGGAGTGGACATTGTGGAGTCAACACCCCCTGAGGATGCTCTGGTTTCGGAATGAAACATATGTTCGTCGGATCTGGATGACATGGTTTAAGAATGCCACTGCTTAAAATCACTCTGAAGCTTTTAAAAAATGTCAAACAAGAAAAAAATTCAAAATTCTTCAAACCGTTGTCTAATAAAGATAATAGTTAATCAATAACTTCAATTAATTGTTGGATAGAAGCATGCTTTACTTTGCGGAGGTTCTACATGATTATATACTGATTTATTTATTTTGCTATCAACCGCGAAAAGCCGACGAACCCATGCGGTTTCACCCCGAAACCGGAGTATCCTCAGGAGATGTTGACTCTACAACATGCAATAAATCATTATATATTCAATTAATTGTTTTTTTTTTATATATTTGTAATTTATTTTGTCATCCAAGAACGTATCCCTTATAATCCCATATAAAATACCATTCCATATTCTGTCTGGTTTCTGTATTCGCGACACACTTAGAGAACGTATCCCCCGCGAATAATGAGCTTTTACTGTATACCAATCACAAGTAATAAAGGCTAATTTTATTTTTATTTATTATCCTCCTCCTTGCGTCGTATTCCTCATTACTGAGGGTCGTGACCCCTATCACAAGCTTGCTTCATCACGATGTCGCGCCATGTGGCTCGGCTTTTCGGGACTTGAAGAGCCTTGTGTACTGTGGTACTGATAGTGGCGCGGATTTGGTCGGACCAACGCATCGGGCTGCGTCCTCGAGGTGTCTTTCCTTCCACTTTGCCAGTGATCACTACTTTCTCTAAGTTATCTCCTCCTCTCCTGGCAATGTGGCCGAAGTACTCGAGGATCCTCTGAAGACAGGTGGTGGACAGCCTCTTACACACATTGGTTCTATGTGCTGTCCGTGGAATACGGAGCATATTTTATTATAGAGAGCTATGATAGCCCAGTGGGTATGACCTCTGCCTCCGATTCCGGAGGGCGTGGGTTCGAATCCGATCCGGGGCATGCACCTCCAACTTTTCAGTTGTGTGCATTTTAAGAAATTAAATATCACGTGTCTCAAACGGTGAAGGAAAACATCGTGAGGAAACCTGCACACCAGAGAATTTCTTAATTCTCTGCGTGTGTGAAGTCTGCCAATCCGCATTGGGCCAGCGTGGTGGATTATTGGCCTAACCCCTTTCATTCTGAGAGGTGACTCGAGCTCAGCAGTGAGCCGTATATGGGTTGATAATGTAAAAATGTATTTATTATAGGAAGTGTTTATGTAGAAAAGTTTTAAAATATTTGGGGAAAAATAGTAAAAATATACTGAAACAGCCATTAAACAGAATAAGCACATCGTTTTCAGGAAAACCGTTTTATTACACTACTAATCTGGTTTTTCTGCGGCGAGTCGTTAAATTCATATTTTAAGTACCCCGTCATCAAATTTATACAGACCGTAGCTTTTTATGTATTTTTTATGATTAAGAGATGTGACAGGGACGCCATATTTTTACCAACTTGCAATAATAATGCTTTAAGCTTTAACATAGATATAAAACAAATATTTTGTTTTATTTTTTTTAATATTTTTGGTTAAAAGTATCTACTAATCCATCGATATAAATCGTTAGATGGGCCCCTCCATATTAAAGAACGCACAAAGACGTGCTCGCACATCTTATCTTAGTACGTAACAAGCACGTGCTGTGAGTGGACGTGGACTTAAGAAAACATTTATGTTTTTTCCTATTTTAATCCCTTAACTATGCCTTAGTATTCATTTTGGAAGTGTGAAAATACAAGCACATGAATAAAGAGAAATGTGTTTCGAGTGATGACGTACTCAATGTGCGAAACCAATGACAATTCCGCGACGCTTTGAGGCCCATCTAACGATCTACGATCGATGTACTAATCCATACCTACTTGTTAATTGAAATGTGTGTGGTGTAAGTGTGTAAAGTGTGAATGTTAGTCTGTCTGTTAACTTTTCACGACTGTACTGCTGAAAATTTGGATGAGATTTGGTATAGAGATAAATTGGACTTTAACATAGGCTACTTTTTGTTCCGGTAAAACCCAATGATTATTTTATACTGTAGATATGTTAATTGCCTACAAAATCACCGCAAAAAGTGATTTGAATTTAGCGACCCCATTGAGCGTTTTAACCGACTTCAAAAAAGGAGGCGGTTCTCAATTCGTCACTATGCTCCCGAAACACAGAACTCAACATTGCATGTATTATGTGTTTAAATAACTTTCATTGTTTAATAAGTGACTAAATGAAATTAAGACAATTATACACGTTTGTCCACCTCATTTTTGATGCGCTAGTATCCCTATCTCTCGTATAAAATATCATTGTAAAAACCCATGGTTCCTGCAAACAGACCATTTGCAAAACAGAATTTCACTCTAAAGGAGTCTTGGCCCTTCGCTAATCACACTAATTACATCACACTAATATTATAAATGCGAAAGTTTGTGTGTAAGTGTGTAAGTATGTTTGTTCCTCTTTTACGCTGCGGCTACTGAAGCGATTTGGCTGAAATTTGAAATGTAAATTGATTTTACTCTGAATTAACAAATAGGCTACTTTTCATCCCGGAAAAAATCCATGGTTCCCGCGGGATTTGTGAAAAATAAAATTGAATGAATTCCACGCGGACGAAGTCGCGGGCGTCTGCTAGTTGTTCATAAAAATGCAGCTTTAATAAAAACTGACACATAAACCACAAGAGAACAGGAAACCGACTTTAGGCATTAATTAAGCAGATCGTAATAAATCTGGTTTGAGTCGAAACAAAATCCATGGTATTCCTCTCCTCTGCCACAGACTTCGCTATTTAATTTCACAAAAAGCCTTCAAAAACACCTCACCGTTTTAACGAAATGAAATCATTGTTCGGATGAACAAAGGGCGAACCAAAACCTCATTCAACATAAATACAGTCATATTGCAACCACGTTTTAACTATTACTTTTGTTTCTATTTCAAATGGAATTGACATTTAGCTAAGGTGGTTAAAGTGTTTTACAATATATATATATATATACGAACTGCAGTTTTAACTGTACATTTCTTTTTTTTTTCTTTCTTTTCTGATTGTAAGTGCCGTAGGCTCCTTATGGGACCTCAGCGGCGTCACCGGGGGGTTTGGGCGAGTGCAGAAGCATCGTCTGATGGGGCCCGAAGGCAGAAGCAGAGTAGATGGGCGGAACGACTCTCTAAGGGCGTCTCCTCTGAGACTCGGACCTCGGCTTAGAGGGCCGTTCGGGAAGGGTATTTTGGCCTGAATGTATCAGTCCGGGCGCCCAAGAGATTCCATATAAAGGACATGGCCGAAAAGTGACATTGCGTTTACACGTACTTAGCAAGTGTATTTATATAATAAAAATAGAAAGATGAATTAACACATAATTCTTAACCTCTCTGAACTTCTCAGTTTTTATTTAAAAATAAAAAGATTGCAATATGAATTCGTCCATATCCAATGCTTCTGTCCAAAGAATACTCGCGCTAATTTTAAGAACTACTGGTCCGATTTGAAAAATTCTTTCAGTGTTAGATAGCCCATTTATCGAGGAAGGTTATGGCATATATATAATCCCCGTATTCTTACGGGAACGGGAACCAGGCGGGTGAAACCGCGCGGCGTCAGCTAATAATCAAAATAAAATCCATACCATGCCTAAATGACTTAGGTGTAGTATCGTGTAAATAACTACATACACATCAATTTTTTTATATGTTTATACGTCTGGTTATATAGAGAGCAACCAACTCATGTTATTAATGAAGCACTATAAAACCTTTTAAAAAAATAATCTGATTTAAACAAGTTCATAGGTATTTTAGCACTGTACCACAGTAGATATACTGTACTGCTAAACATGTAACAATTATTTGTAGGTAGGCGTTATAGATAATAATAAACGAAGATGTACCTACCTTTTTTTTGCCACATAGAGATCTACAGGTAGGTAACGTACTACACCGCTAAATCGCTTGGGGATACGTCTCGTCGTCTCAATAATTAGCCACTACTAATACACTTATCTACCACCAGATCAGAACTTCAGGCCTATTTTGTATATACATTTTAGTGGTTTTAGTAGGTCACATTTTCAGCGTTGGATATTTTTCTCGGTGTACGATTCTGAATAATTCGATAAAAATGTGGCCTACTATTACTTAATCCATGTCAGGTTACCGTAATAATTCTCAACATCTGTATGATATTGTGAAGCGTCATAAGTGCTTTACTATCAGAAGAATTATTTATTTATACTATAAATAAATAATTATTCTTATTTATAAATCTTGCAATACCTAGAGCTCGTCATTATTTGGAAGACGAGCCTACGACGGTCAGCGGTCAGCGAGCCAGCGCGGTTCACCATTTTGCAATGCAACATAGTACATAGAAGCGGACGTTTCGCGCGAAATAAACATGACATGTTTAAGTCTAGTCTGTTGTAATGACAACTTCTGCGAGTTTAATATTTATAGTAATTTAATATACCAATTTTTAGCATCATAAAATACCAAATATCATTTGTGTAAATTGAAATTAGTAACTCATACAAAAATCGGCCATGTCCTTTGCGTTTGCGTCAACGTGATAGTAACAGTATGAAAGTATTGAAAACTCCCTCTAGGCACACTGTATTCTAAGTTTGTAAAATGGTGGTAAACAAAAAATAAACCTTGGCTGAGTTTGTTGTGGGCTCTTCTTGGATCAAGGCGCATTTGGTATTCTCGAACCTTTAATTTTAAATTTTCGATTTTAATTATCATCATTAAATCATTAGGCTTACTTTACAAGAACATTTTTAAACGTACACGTCAACGTTTAAAAATGTTCTTGTAAAGTAAGGCTAATTAAAATTAATGAATTTTGATTTGATTTTATTGATTAAATAAAATTGAGTAGTTAAAATTGAAGGTCTGTAGCCCGCATAAGGATATTTCATGCTTACACAAATGCAAAAAATTCGCTCAAAGGGAAAGTGTATTCTTGTATAAATTACTAGCAGGTGACAGATGCTATAAACACCCGCGAAGTTCCTATTTTCATGGGAATACGGAGTTACAAAATAGCAAGTGTTACTCGCTGGTAATGTAGCTTTCTATTGATGAAAAAATAGTTAAAATCGGTCCAGTAGTTTCAGTTTCACAACGTATTCGCTACAAATGCTATAGCTGTAGGTTATTGGAAACTAAGCAACTAACCATGTGCACTAAATGCAGTATCAATGTTCTCGGGAAATTGCATTAAGCTCAGTTTTCTCAAGTTTCAGACAAATAAGTAGATAAGTTAAGCAACGCTCAAAGAGTAATAATAAATTTACTGTGAAATCAATGTATTATTTAATTGTACTTTAAAGATTTAATTATGCAACTTGTTTCTTAATTACTACTTACGAGTACGTTGTGTAATTAAACATAAGAGTTGGTATGTAGCTCTATAATAACAATGGATTTTTGTAACCTTATTATATTTTCTCTTCATTCAAAGTTGGTATTTCCAAAATGATATGACGTCTGCATCCGATACCGGAGGGTGTGAGCTTGAATCCGGTCCGGGGCATGCACCTCCAACTTTTAGTTGTGTGCATTTTAATAAAGAAAAATATTTTTTTTATTCTTTACAAGTTAGCCCTTGACTACAGTCTCACCTGATGGTAAATGATGATGTAGTCTTAGATGGAAGCGGGCTAACTTGTTAGGAGGAGGATGAAAAGCCACACCCCTTTCGGTTTCTACACGGCATCGTACCGGAATGCTAAATCGCTTGGTGGTACGTCTTTGCCGGTAGGGTGGTAACTAGCCACGGCCGAAGCCTCCCACCAGCCAAAAATCACGTGTCTCAAACGGTGAAGGATCGTGAGGAAACCTGCATACCAGAGAATTTTCTTAATTCTCTGTGTATGTGAAGTCTGCCAATCCGCATTGGGCCAGCGTGGTGGACTTAGGCCAAACCCCACTCATTCTGAGAGGAGACTCGAGCTCAGCAGTGAGCCGAATATGGGTTGATAACGAATATCCACAATTCGCGCGCCTGTTGTCATGTTTAAGCAACTTAGCGTTAAATAAAAAGAAAAGGGTTTGAAAAAGATACAGTAAAGAAGAAAATGCTATCTTAAAGTCTCAGCGCAAGGAACGTTCTAGTAGGTATTACATTAGGCAGTGACTTTGTTCTCTACGTTATATCCTCTCTCGAGATTGACAAATCGCCGTTCACAAAACGGTTCATCCCTCACTTGACCCTTTGTAGCCAGTCCCGTCTCTGACCGCAATCCTTCCACATATTATTACCAGTGAGATGTTCTATCCTATAAATACAACTTACTAAGATCATAATCATGGACTTGCTTAGCCAGACATAACCTAACTATGAAGGCTAACAAACTTTCAGCGTTAAAATAAGGTACCTATCTATACTAATATTATAAAACTGAATAGTTTGTTTGAAAGCGTTAATCTCAGGAACCGATTTGAAAAATTATTTCAGTGTTAGATAGCCCATTTATCAAGGAATATTATATACTTACTATATATTATCCCCGTATTCCAACGGGAACGGCAAACACGCGGCGTCTGCTAGTCTGAAAATTAAAATAAAGATCTTTATTTCTATCTACCTGCTAGGTATAAGTGTACTTGTACAAAAAAATAAAATCATTGTTCAAAATTTAGTGTAATTTAGAGGCAGAGTCTTCCCTTAAGTTGCCCTTAAGTAAAATAATATACAGGTGCAGATGCCTGTGTATAAATATAAATGTAAGAACTTAAACAAGGATGATGAAGGCGGAGGATCGTGAGTGGTGACGCGCTTTCTAAAAAGCCTATGTCCATCAGTGGACGAATACGTGCTGTTGATTATGATGACTTAAACAATACACTTAGTCCCAAAGTTAAGCGTATGTCTTATGCGTACTAAGATAGCTGGTATTATGATATATATGTATAAGTATACTACACATAGATACAACGTATTACACACCGGCACTGTGCTACACCTTGCTCATCACTCAAATATTTTCCAGTTGTGGGAATCGAAGCTACGGCCATGGATGCAGAAAGCAGGGTCACTACCCTCTGGACCATGCGGTCGTCAATATTATGTTTATTCCATTGAATGCATAACCGTTTAAACGATTTTGATCAATTAAAGCACAGCAATAAATCTCATCCTTGAAAACAGAAATAGGATACCTGCTTTATATCCCAGAAGTGAGTAAGTTAAAAAAGATACTAATTGTATTCATTACTGTTGTCAGTTTTTCCGCCTGATATATAGTTTTACTCCATAAGTAGTAACATCTCAATGGATATCATCCTTATTATGAACGTGAGCTTACTCACAACTGAGGGAAAATGGAGAAATTTATAAATTTATTAACTTTCATTATACCTAGTATATTCATACCTAAGTAGGGGCTTATCCTTTGTCCTTTCTATCTTTTAACCGGATTCAAAAGAAAGAGCTGTAGGAGAATTGACTTTTTACAATATATAAATAGGAAAATTTTCTTTTTACAAGGGGTTTTATTCAATACTAGCGGATGTCCGCATATTCGTTCGCATGTCATTCAGTACTTCACAAATCCAGCGGGAACTATTTCTGATCCTAAGGAAATTCCGGGATAAAAGTTGCTCAATAATCTTCTCTACCCTCCAGTGAAAATACCATTACAATCGATTCAACCTTTCCAGAGACTATGTTTGATGTATTGATTAAACGAAACTAGTTATTTTGTAGAGGTTCATACTCGTAATAAACAAACCAATAAGAAAGTATAAATCGAGTGACTCATAATTTTCATCACTATCAACCCATATTCGGTTCACTGCTGAGCTCGAGTCTCCTCTCAGAATGAGAGGGGTTAAGCCAATAGTCCACCACGCTGGCCCAATGCGGATTGGCAGACTACACACGCGCAGAGAATTAATAAAATTCTCTAGTAAATACAGATTTCATTTTAAGAAATATATCACGTGTCTCAACCGGTGAAGGAAAAACATTGTGAGGAAACCTGCACACCAGAGAATTTTCTTAATTCTCTGCGTGTGTGAATTCTGCCAATCCGCACTGGGCCAGCGTGCTGGAATATTGGCCTAACCCCTCTCATTCTGAGAGGAGACTCGAGCTCAGCAGTGAGCCGAATATGGGTTGAGAACGACGACCTTATTTAATTTAATAAAATAAAAGTAAATGCATAAGTATAAAAACTACAAACACAGTAAAATAGAAACATTACAAACATTCCTTGTTTACCTACTGTTAAATCTGGTTCTTGACAACTAGACATAATAAAGAAGCTGGTTACCATGACTTTCGTAAACAACACGCTTTGTAGTTCGCTGCGAAGATCTCGCTTGTAGATAGTGATGTCAATTCCCTGTATCTGCTCAAAGCCTGCGGCGGGAAGCCAGTGGACTGATAATACTGAAATGTGTTTATCGGAAGTTATCAAAGAAGTGGAATAAATGACGCATTAATTTTGCTATTTATTTGCTAAAAATTGGCAAATGCATAAGTTCGAAATTCCTCAGTGCCTGAAGACAAAAGTCTTCGAACAGTGCGTGTTGCCAGTGATGACCTATGGTTCCGAGACTTGGTCGCTAACTATGGACCTCATAAGAAGGCTCAGAGTCACACAGCGGGCGATGGAACGAGCTATGCTACGGTGTATCTCTGCGTGATCGAATCAGAAATGAGGAGATCCGCAGAAGAACCAAAGTCACCGACATAGCTCAACGAGTCGCGAAGCTGAAGTGGCAATGGGCGGGGCACATAGTTCGAAGAGCCGATGGACGTTGGGGTCCCAGGGTGCTGGAATGGCGACCCCGCACTACAAGGCGCAGTGTTGGTAGACCCCCACCAGGTAGACTAACGACATCAAGCGAGTCGCAGGGATTCGCTGGATGCAGGCGGCTCAGTATCGTGATGTTTGGAAGTCCCTACAAAAGGCCTATGTCCTGCAGTGGACGTCCATCGGCTGATATGATGATGATGATGATGATAAGTCCTAAGTATATGTGTTTATTATTTTACTAGCAGATATTACCTGTGACTTTGTCTGCTTGGAAATCGATTTAAAGAAAAGACTTTAATATTAAAGTTTTCCACCGATTTTAAGGAGGGGGGAGGGGGCTTAAATAGCTTAAGTCAGTTCTTATGAACGGAATATCATTTTTTTTATTCTCTACAAGTTAGCCCTTGATTAAAATCTCACCTAATGGTAAGTGATGATGCAATCTTAGATGGAAGCGGGTTAACTTGTTGGCTGGTGGGAGGCTTCCGCCGTGGCTAGTTACCGCCAAGCGATTTAGCGTTCCGGTACGATGTTGTGTAGAAACCGAAAGGGGTGTGGATTTTCATCCTCCTCCGAACAAGTTAGCCCGCTTCCATCTTAGACTGCATCATCACTTACCATCGGAGTGACATTGTAGTCAAAGGCTAAGTTGTAAAGAATAAAAAGAAAAACTTCAGTGGGGTGCTAAATAAAAGCCCAGTGAAAGAAAATATTAACCTATCATTCTTATATCAAAAACATTTTCGTGTAGATCGCTTTTTTCCACGTATACCTACTTTGCCCACGCGTTTCCTTGTTATGCAGTAAATCATGACAACCTACTTACGGTGTTTTTTATTTTCTCCCAAAAGCATTGTTCGCTTTATAGCTGTATTGGGACTAAGAGACTGCGATAGCCAGACATACCTACATTGTATGAAGGCTGCAGATTTGTCAGCCTATCTATCCTACTAAAATTACGTATCTACGGTAGCCAATTATGGAGCTTGGACTATGGTAGTTTTGAAAGCAGGTTTCAAGACCTTAATCGTCGTGAGTACATACAAAGCCTATTTTTAGGGTTCCGCAGTCCTCGAAAACCATTATAGTTTCGCCATGACCGTCTTACTCAGTCCGTCTGTCCGCAGTTTAACGCAGAGATTATTACAATTAGAAAGCTGTAATTTACCATGAGTTTGTACATTAAAAATGTGAACAAAATTAAATAGTTATAGTCGACCAACTAAGAAGCGTAATTGGAACTTGAAAATTGCATAGGTGCTAATTCCGTTATCAATTAAATAGATAAAGTTGTCAGTATGATAACTCAGAGTCTGTTAAAACTAGAAAGCTGAAAGACATGGGTTTATAAATTAGTCACGTCTATAAAATGGTAAAAAGAAAATTTGAAAAAAGAAAAGTTTTTGGGTTTCCTTCCCTACATGTAAAGTGAGGCAATTTTCAAAATCAAAATTCATTTATTTCAAGTAGGCTCAGTTTACAAGCACTTTTGATAACACAGTTGACTATTTATAAAGATACTACCACCGGTTCGGAAGGCAGGCAGCTTTTTTCTCGTCTGTGTGTGATAGTGATAGTAATATATCGTTATCGGTATTCATGCAATAAAAGTGTTTAAACTGCTCATTTAATCTACGGAACCCTACACTGCGCGTGGACAGAGACGCAATTAATAATATTCTCCTTATTTACCCGGATCTTTCATAAAAATCAATATATTGTCATTATTCATAAACATCATTCGTAATAAAGATCTCGATCCTTGAAACATACTACCTTCTTACGCCACCACGGTTCTACCTAAGCTCTTACTAGAATGAGGTATATCTGACAATTGCAGCTTCACGTTCTATTATGTAGTAAGTAAAAAGTGTGGTCGCTGAAATCTGAGAGCAAGAAACGGCCATCTGTCATAAGCGACGCGTCTACAAAGACTCCCATTCATCTGTCTAAATCACCGAGAGTGGCTCGGATATTTTGCGTTCCTTTTCTTTTGCTTACCGTTTGGCTTTTTTCTATCTTCTTCTATACTTATAATAAATCTGTAGAGAGGTCAATTCTGTACATGAAATATATTTCCAAAATAACTATCAGGGGGTGATTAGTGATCGATACTGATGCCAAAAATGCAATCAGTATTTTTTTTTGTCTGCTTGTAGGTTCGTTATAGAAAAAAAAACTACTCGACGGATTTTAACGAAACTTGATACAATTATTCTTCATACTCCTGGGCAGGTTATAGTATACTTTTCATCACGCTACGATCAATAAGAGCAGAGCAGTGAAGGGAAATGTTAAGAAAACGGGAGAAGTTACCCCATTTTTACAGCGATACTACTGTAAGGGCTGGATTAAAGAGGTCGCGAAAGTGAATAGACAGACAATCGTAACTATCGATTATAGAGTATAGGGTACATCTCTGAAAAATTGTTACATCACTATCGACGCGGGACGTCATATTATGACGTGTATGTTTTTATGGCGGGCTCGGTTGATATGGTAAAAATAGCGAAAAAAGTAAGAATAAGTGCTAAAGATCTAATTAGGTACATAGGTATAGTTTGTTAAACAAATGTTGTTGCAATTGAGTTAATAGTACAATGGCTGTGTGCAGACAGTATATTTCAGTAATCAAACATTTCTTTGGTTATATTTAAACAATCTCACTTACCAATCTGCTGGCTTAATTCAAGCTATAAGTAATTTAGACCTTTACCATTTTCTTACCTTTTTCACTCTTTTTGTCATACCAACCGAGCCCGCCTTAATAGACATAAACGTCACACGTCCCGCGTCGGTAGTGATGTGACAGTTCTTTAGAGTTTAGAGATGTACCCTATACTCTATAATCGATAGTTCAGATTGTCTATCTATTCGCTTTCGCGACAGAGCCTTTAAAAATCAACTACAAAGAAATCAGTAAAAAATACAACACGATTATTTGGTGCCAATTTTGTTAACGCAAACAACACAATTATTTGGTGCCAATTTACTGACGCAAATTAACTTGAAATCTCGTCATGCTACGAAAATTCATCTCGTTACAATTATTAAACATTAATTAAAAACGAAATCTAAATCTCGAAACCTATTATCCATAATTGAACTCAATTAAGCTAAATCGAAAATATATTTTGTTATTTTAATTTGAATCTCAATTCCTACAAAATTTTAACAAATTGGTCCCGTTCTTTATTGGGAAAATAATATTCAACAAACCTTCAACCTTAATTATATCTATTTGGTCATAAAAATGAAAAATTTAAGTAAGAAAACTCTTTTTTCAATCATTTTCGATAATATAAAATTACACTGGAAACGTTGGAGTAGAAAAAAAAAACCACTTAATTGTTTTGCGTTTAATTAAGTCTTAACAGTGCCCTGTTATTCATTTTAAAATTATATAAGAATTATAAATTATAAAATCTTTCTTGGTTAAACATACAAGTTTTTATAAATTTCATTGTTGAAACCTTCTTTTAGGCATAATGGTGCCTATGACAGAAGGTCAGTCACTCAGTCAGGCTCACTCTTCCATAGCTTGATAACTTCTGTATGTAATTATGTATGAATGTATGTCTGCATGTGGGTGTTTGTGCGTGTGTGAGTGTGTTTGTGTGTGTGTAAGAAGTTACACACAGAATCCTACTAAGAATAAAACAATTTTAAATGCAAACACCTTCACAAGCTAATTTTCCGACATGATAGCCAGACTTACCGCAAAACTGCAAAAGTGTAGTTGACTCATATCAAATTGAATATAAACAATATTAATTTTGTATAGTAGGTACCCACGGACCTACTTGGAACAGGGGTTCGAAATTTCTGGAATCTCGTTAACCCTTGAAACCTATCTTTCAAAGCCATCACAGGCCAAACTCCATAATTGTACCTACTTACCTACGGTAGAAGAATAGGCCGACAAACTTACAGTCTTCCATTTTGCAAATTAGGTTATATGACTGTGACACCAAACAGAAAAGGTTTAGACCTAGTTTGAACTATGTACTTCAGTATTTTAGTCGAGTACGAGAGATTAACGATGTTTGGGCGGTAAACTCAAAAATTGTTTGTACTCGACTAAAATACTGAAGTAGTCCGAACTAGTTTTAGCAGACTCAAGAAGTGATTACAAAAATAAGAAAACTAATGTCGAACTAAGGTTCACAACATTAGTCAGGACAACTTAATTAACAAATTAAACTGTAACCAAAAAAAGACCCTAGAATGGCAGAGAATGACCTTGAGTGAAGTCACGCACTTGTGAACGTTGTGTGTAGGGTTAAAGGATCCTTTGACTGTCAACAAACACTCCCCTTTTCACTCTGCCCGCCTATCCCAAGTCACCCATAAAGAATTACACAACAAGAGATGTGGACGACTCGAGCGCAACGAGCACACTGAAGCCGTCCGTACCGCAAGTCGTTTCAACGCGGCGATAACACTAGGCCTTACAGCTCAGCAATTATTAAGGAGGGACGCCTGGGATAAATGTGCCAATAAGTAGGTACTTATTGCCTGATCAAAGTTTTGGATTTATGAACCGGGTCTTTTAAACCCTATTGTGAATTTAGAATTTACCAATAGCGTTACTGCAAAATATCGCGTGTCGAACGAAATAAACGGTAGGCTACGTAATGGGCATCAATGGCGTAAATAAAGTAAATTGGAGCCATTAAGGCTGACCCTCGAGGGTGTAATGTGTTCACCTACTTTGCCAATGCCACGTTAACAGCGGCTAATGCCTAATTTCAGCAGTCAAAGGTTAAAGTACCTACCTACTTTTATATCTATACTAGCTGACGCCCCACGAATTCATCCGCATAGTTCCCGTTCTCGTGAGAATACGGGGATAAAATATACACTCACAATCGACGTGGCTTTCTAGTGGTAAAATTATTTTCAAAATTGGTTCAGTAGATCCAAAGATCCTAAAACACCACAAACTTGATCACTTTATAATATTAATATAGATTATGATACTCAATATACATATTTTGCTTAATTGGTAAAATAGGGGAGAGTGGGAAGGCCAAAAAACATCCATTCTCATCGCACAAATAATCTCACACAAATATTTTTCCAGTTTTGGGAATATAACCCACGACCTTGGATGCATTAGTATCTGCCATACGGCGGATTTACGGATTTACATTTGTCTGACGTGTCGTGTTGTGACGCATCAGAACAGAATCGGTTTCGGCATACAAATGTATGACACCGATTCTGTTCTGACGAGTCACGACACGACACGTCAGACAAATATAAATCCGCCTTTAAAAGTTACGTATCTTTTTGACGATATCTATTCATTTGTATTTTTTTACGTGATCGCAATAGTTCTCAACCATCAATGGATTCTTAATGATTAGAGTCTAATTATTGACTCTTAACTTATCATTAAACCCATAATCTAATAGACTACAAAAACATGAACAAAAATGACATGTGAAATGAACCAACATGAATAACGCTTAGAAGGCTGTTACTATATCAGAAAATAACTCTGAGCACTATGCCGTCATTTCTGAGCGGTACAGGTGAGTACGCGAGTGAAGTAAGTAAGTATAAGTACCGTTGAGCTTTCAAAATGTATATACCTAACGAGGAAACCTATTCTAGGAAACAGAAAAAAAAACTTTTTAAATAGGTACCTAATACTACTAAAGCAAGCTCAAGATTTTCCGATAATTATACCGCGTGATGCGAAAGTTCGGAAGAGTGCTCCTGAACTGAAAAAGAAAACTCGAACTTTTAAAACGACTAGGTATCTACGTATGATGTACCTACCTACTTACCTAAACTTCTCGAAATTTGGTCTAAACATAAATAAAATACCTTCAAAAGGCCGAAAAATTTCAACGATGAAATATTTAAAGTAGCTATCAATCTTTAAGCTCTTAAACTGCCTTTGTGTTTGGACTTTATTTAAAGGGTCCCAGAAAATCCTGTATAACAACAAAAATGCTTTTGAATAATGAATTATTATGAACCTCAATCTTGTTTCAATAGAGCCCTTGCTGTATTTAATACAAAATATATAAAGGATCTACACCTACACAGGTGCTTACTATTAGTAACTTGTTGGGTTATTTATGATAGTATCTTTAGGTATATGATAAAACACAGATATTTTGTTGTGAAAGTAAATTGGAAGCTAGCCGACGCCCCGCGGTTTTACATGCGTAGTTCCAGTTCCCGTGAGAATACGGGGATAAAATATAGCCTATGACCCACACAATTAACGTGGCTTTTTAGTGGTAAAAGAATTTTCAAAATTGGTTTATTAAATCCAAAAATTACCCCTACTTATAGCACAAATTTTGTCTCTTTAGAATACATATTAGTACAAGTGTAATAATCAGAATACCGACTTATATAACATTCATCTAATTACTTACCTGCCTCGTTGGTCCAGTGGTTAGCCATGGTTTCGAGGTCCTGGGTTCGAAGTTGTTCGAGCTATGAAGTACAGTACCGAGATTTTCATTCTTCTAACAAACTTCCAGTTAAAATTCTCAGTCTCTGTGCCTTAGAGGGAACGTTTAGCGGTCGGTCCCGATCTTTATCTGTGACATCTGATAATGGTTGTTAATGAATTTACCATTATCATACCGAGCCCGCCAGCCCGCGCTAGAGAAGTTTGGTGGTGGTGGTACTTACTCGTATGTGGGCGGATCAGACCGCCCACATACGAGTAAGTACCTAAGTATGTACGAGTAGTAGTAGTAGTACCTAATACATCAAAAGTAGAAATAGGTATACTAACAGTAGCCAGTAAATATATATATAACAGTATAGTCTATGTAAGACAAAATATTAATTTGTACAAACGAAAAGAAGATTTAAACCCACGTCTTACTATGATAGTTATTTCTGCATATCGTCTCCAAAGCGTAATAAAATCCTTTGTAGGTTTGGGTGTACTCTTCTATAACAAGATCCCCAAGACTGTGATGGACCTGCCAATGCATAGCATTAAGCAATGCGATCGTAGAAAGAGAATCGACGTACCACTTGGCTAGAGGGGCAGGGCATATGATGCAATAAATAATAAACGTGTTAGGTTTCAATTAACATTTATTTTGTATTCTAATTTTATAAGAAGCTAACTACAAAATAAAAAAGATTAAATTTGAATACAAATGTTTTTCTTATTTTTATCTTTTTTTTCTAATCCTTTAGACCAATGATGAAACAATTTCTAAAATCTGTAACGTGTTGGCCACGGGCGTAAAATATATTAGCTATAATCTCAGACCAATAATTGTATAGGACCTGCCTCGCTAGACGTTACTTTTCTGTCAAAGTATATGATCACCGATCTAATGCGATTATAAAAACTGTCTCTATATAATTGATGATAAATAGTTTCAATCGTGTTCGTCGGTAAAAGAGCTTCGTAAAAATACCTTTTTGTGTAATTGAATTGTGTAAAAAACGGGCAAAACTTCTAGTTTAGTTTAAGATATATACCAAATCTAAGCTCGTTTTCCTCAGAAAATGACAGACAATTTTGTTCGTGACTATGAGTGTGATACAGGTCCTTCTATAATTGGTCTGAGGCTATAATATTATACAGGATGTCCGGAAACAAAATACATTCCTTGGAGGGGGCTAAGTAGAGCTCAATTTCAAATAATTTTCAAAAGATTTGCAACCAATTTACTCATGTGATGTCATGTGGTCGGTACTCGAATATCACATTTAAGAGTTTTTATAAGACAACCCATTTTCAAGTTAAAAAGTTCCCTTGTTTTGTAATTATATTTTATTTCTGATAGACAAATAAGTATAAAAAGTCTACCTGCAAGGAATGTATCTTGTGTCACCCTGTATAATATTATGGCTACGGCAACAGCGACACGTCAGACAAATGTATGATACCGATTCTGTTCTGATGGTCACGACACACGACGGAATTATATTTGTCTGACGTATCGTGTCGTGACGCAAAATGTATGATACCGATTCTGTTCTGATGCGTCATGACACGACACGTCAGACAATTCCGCCTTAACTTAGCGGAAGCTATACTTTCCGCTCCGCTCATCGCATCGCCATGTGGCCCGATCCCGTGGCCCAGCAAGTCACTTTACAACTAAAACTAAAAGAGAATTGGTTACAATCTATGAAAATAGCATCTCTTTATTGGTGTTTCTTTTTCGTGTCATAAGTAATTAAACAATAAGAATAACTGTCTTCCTATTTTTATTTTATATTTTTTTTTACTAATTTCATAAGTAGCGATACATTATAAATACATAATAAAGACTATTCGGTAGTAAACAAAATGAACTATTCTTTAAAACTACCTACTAAGATATTGTATTGTAGTATACTCAGAGGCACAATTATCCGCCCTCTTTAATATGACGCGAGTATATTAAGTGGGCGGATAAATGTGCCTCTGAGTATATTTTGTTATTTTTTTCAAATCATATTTGTTGAAGATCGTTGGTTCGAATCCTGAGTAGGGGTTATTCTTTATTAGTGAAGTTGTTTTGTATGCTACCGAATTAAGAATTACGTATTATAGAAAATACACCATACCATTCAAATTCATACTTTTTTAAATCGGTATTTAATACACCAATGTACGATCCAACTAATTAATTAATTACATAATTCATAAGCTCCACAATAATAATATTAAATACATAATTAAGTTAAATCGATGCAAAATACACTTTTTTATCTAAAAACATGACTATATTGTGCCTTTTTATGTACCTGATACATACAATGTAAAAAAAATATCCATAAAAATTGATTGTAGAATGTATTATCATAGCATATTCAAGTTAATATTACGTCAACATTAAGATGATTGTGCATTAGAGCAACGCAGCACGAATCGCTCTAATGAGCAATCACCTTAATATTGATGAATGCGATATAAAATGGCACAATTTCAATATGAATTTTACATATATTTGTCTTCTTGACTTTTATAATAGAAAACATAAATATAGTAATGAACCGAAAGCCTGCGATAGCCAGATATACCTAATTTAGAATTAAAACTATCATGAGTGTTTATCATATTAATTGATTATGAAACACGGCTAAAACTCACGTATACATACGGGGAACTTAGTCATGAGCTGGTTCTAGCAACGTGGTGACATTTGGTTTCAAGGGTCTAGAATCTAGATCCTCAATCGTCAAAGTATAAAACGTATTTTTTTAAGGATATCATGAGGAGTAATTCCTTCAGTCGTCAGTATGTCTGACTATTGCAAGCTAAAAAATAAATGTTGTCCACATGATCACAGTAGGTCACACCTACTCATATTTAATTAAATCTCACGTTAAATATTATTGATGAAATACTAATCATATATATATAATTATTATAATTATATATCGTCATTGAAAAAAATCTGATTTTACTTACATAAAAATTATATAAAACCTACCCAACTCATATTATATACATTCAAATATACGTGTACTAATCTAATAGTATGTCTTTACTCGTCATACATGCATAACCATTATTTTACGAACATTAAGGGCGGTCGTCCATTGCTGCGCATGGTACAGTTATAAAATACTAAATGTTCCGGTACGATGCGGTACAAACTAGAACTACACTTAGCGCGATACAATCATGTCGGATCGTCGATTATTATTGAGTATTTACCAGTGGCGAAGGATGGAATGTTAACGAAGGTCCCGTCCCAAAGAAAAGGAAATACTGATACAAACTCCGGTTTTTCATATATCCATACATATATATTCATTACAATAATGAATATATTTGTACGGATTTTTAATCCTGGCGGGAATCGGCCTGTATGAACTCTTCGCCGCTGGTATCTACGTATTTCGGCCAGTGCTACTGTAAATGCGTTACCAACTGAATTGTGATGGCATAAATTTCAATAGTTAGATAGACATTGAAATCGTTGTTGGCCCGACGACCCAGTTGATAACGCGTTAGTTACATGGATAATTAAATAAATACGAGTATTTTGCGGTATCACTGCGCAGCAATGGTATAACGCCTTTACTCAGGCCGAACAGCTACGTTATTTAACATAAATACACACAGTTTGTGTAAATTGACTCGTGTGTAATTAGAAAAATATACGAAAAAACTGTCAAACACACGCCCATTATAAATACACATAAATCCCATTCACAAATACATCGATAAAGTAAAACTTAATTATAATAATTTATAATATAAATACTTAGAAACATCACGTTTAAAAATTCAATAAATGCACAGTGAAAAGCCAAAACACTTCACAAACTAGCATGCATGTGTGTATAAAATATCACAAAGATTAAAAAAAAACACTACTTAACACTATACAGGAGGATTGTTTTGCTGTGCGCAATTTTTTACATTTTGTTTATAAACGTAAATAATTAAATACGATTTTTTCATTACTTAGAGTCTTGGAATATTAAAATTATGGTTTAGGTATAACAGTATGTTTGTGTTTACCTAAACTGTGTGTCCATTATTTTGTTATTTTTGGAAACAGAAATTGAAAAAAAAAACTTTCACTATTTTGGTCTTTATTGTCAAGTATTAAAATAAACAGACATCAAATAAATTGAGAAATGTCACCTACCTACTGTATGATATCCACCAGTAGTCACCAGATGACATTTGTTACATAGAATCTCAATTTCTTTTAAGTCACTACTAGTATAGTACTAGTATACATCAAAGATAGTGAATAAGCTTGCAGAACTGTTCTATTGAAAAACGAAGGGAAAATGTTCTATTAATCATACAGAATCACCAAAAAAAAAAATTCGCACAACAAACAGAATCTCCCTGTGTAAGGAAGACTGGGCAAACAATAGCGAGCACCAAGCGAAAAACGTCCTAACTACGCGGGGATAAAGTGCATTATACATACGATTAATATTAGAACAACGGCATTGTGTAGAAGCGCTAAGAATCGATCGATCGGTTATATTCATTCCCACTTTCAGTGCGTATGTTAGTGATATGATGTTGGTTTCCTATTGGAATTGCAATCGCGCCATTGAGGGGTTAATTTTTTTGAACCAAAGACAAAAATAAGCAACATTTAATAACCTATATTTAAAAATGAATTTAAAATAATTTAATCCAACTATGATCAGGACGTTTCTCACCACTTTTTGATGAGTGACGAATAATCCAAATTAATTTTTAGTCACTTATCAGGTGGTAGAACAGAGTCATTTGGAATGACTGTTTGTAATGCATCAAAAGGCAGATCCTACTAGAGTTACTTAGCAGAATTGTCTTCTGCTGAGTATAGTCACTCTATTCAGAAAAGTCAGTTTCGCTTTTGATGTACTAGTAAGTTCTGTCCTGGATTAGCCTATCAGCTATTTAAGCAATTGCATGGGGCATCCCGATTAGGGGGCACCGAAGCGTTTTAAATCCGCGCTTTTAAAATTATTAACATTTTTTTTAATTATATTGTAGTTAGTGTAAGATAAAGGGGCACACTAAGGACGATTGCTTACAGCATCAACTTATGTTAATCCGGCACAGATTAAGTTTTGCCAAGCGCATTTGTTGTATTTAAACTGAAGGTTCATTTCATTTTAAGAACGTTTCTTGAGTTCACACGCGTTTCCTGTCAAATCCTTCATTGTACACCATTATCTATAATCCAATTGCCTACACGTTTTATGCAAATTAATCCGTAAGTCGTAGCTAGAAAAAATCTATATTGAAAAGTGTTTTTTAATTTAACTGATATTTTTACCACACCATTTTATTCCACAATTAAAACGCAAAAGAATTGAATAGAAATGTACCAATATAAATTATGTAGGTGTGTCTATTGGAAGAATATAATATTATATGCTATACTTAAAGGACCGGAAATAGAGAGTTATATTTTGTCTACTTTTAGGTATAGGTATAGGAGTAGACTGTAGGTCTATATTTGGAGGTATAGGTAGGTCTATATATATTTGGAGGTATAGGTAATGGAGTAGGCGGTAGTAACATATAGGATTTGAATATAAATTTACCCACATTTCTATTCAAATATTGAACGTTTTAATTGACGAATAAAATGGTGTGGTCAAAATATTCGTTACTTACGGATTAATGCAAGATTAATTTGCATTAATCCGTAAGTCGTAGCTAGAAAAAATCTAAAACTTGTGGACAAATTATTAGTTAAATAAACTGCAGTTGCGTAACGTCTAAGTTGTTATTTAACTTTTAGCAAAACCCCTTTCCAAAGGATTCGTCGATCGCAATACACAAAGGAAACCGAATCACATCACCAATAGAGGTATCAAATGCCTAATCTAAGTGCAATGGTAAGGTAAAGAGGCGGGTTCACTAAAACAAAGCGGATAAAAAAAAAGTCAAACCAAACGGATAAGTGCATCACGTCGATATACTCGTAAGAATAAAGAACCGATATCTACGATTTTATTTTTTCCATTTTTATTTTTTTTTTTCTTTTTGTATTTCTAAAAAATGTTCTCTATTTTACAGGTCACTATGATCCACTGGAGGTTTGCAACACTCCCATGCCGGCGGAACGCAGCCATTTGAGTATTGCAACACTCGGGATGTAAAAAACATCCATCTATATAAATAACAAGTATCAGCTGACATGAATTACGCACTTTCAGCAAAGAAAAATATGTCAAAACACTACTAACATTTTTTTTTTCGACTTGCGACTAGTGAAATCAACTCTACTTGACCATTAATCGATTTAGTTGTTAGAAACCCCTTCGATTAGTTTCACCCCCGAATGCACTATGTTTTAGTCACGCCCCCATAGTCTAGCTAAAGGCACGCCATCTTTGAAATTTCATGACGTCATATACAAAATATACGAGTCGGAAATGGCAATGTACGCTGCCTTTAATCATTCCCAAAAATGTTTTTTCGTTTTCTGCACCACTACAAAAACCTTAATTAGCCAATTTCTAAAATTAAATTCAATATTTTTTTTTCGTTTGAATCGCATATCACCCAAAGGATTGTTTTCGTATAATGCTACAGGTAATGTAAATGTTTTTAACAAGAGACGTGATTTCATAAATATACATAATATAAATAATATTATTCATATATTTATCGTCACATATTAGCATAAAACATAAAATTATTATAAAATCATATAATTACAATCAACCGAAGAACAACAGTACACATTTTATTATAAAAACTCGAAGTTTCCGATACATTTACTAATATCATGTGTATGAAGTATCTAGATTAGACATCACAATTATTTTTAGTACATAAATTGCCATCAATTTGGACATAAATCTACAAATTTCACGTCAAGGAAATAATACAATTCAGAATGAAGACTTTTTTAATTAATTTAATTTTCACCTGTTATATTATAAAATTGTAAAGTCATTACAATTATCGTCCATTACAACATCACTTACTAATTTTTTTTTTTTTTTTTTTATTACCAAATGAAATAATAAAAAGAAAACAGCATAAAAATAATCTTAAAAAAGGCGATTATTTTGGAATAAAATCAGACAAATGTAAAAATATAATTTAAAAATAAATATTTTATAACATTATTATCAATATTGTCAATAATGAAAAAACAATATGATATACGCTACAATACATCACGTCTCTAATGCGGGTAGTACGGTATAGTACGGGTAGTACGGTGGTACGGTAGCACGGTACTAAGGTAGTACGGTGTTACGGTAGTACGGATAGTACTGTATAGTAGCACGGTAGTACGGTACTACGTCAGTACGGGGGATCGGCGGTACTATAGTACGTTACTACGGTAGTACGGCGGATCGGCGGTAAGGAAGTACGGCGGTACTGTAGTACGGCGGTACTGTGGTACGGCGTTACTGTGGTACGGCGGTACTGTGGTACGGCAGTTCAGCGGTACAGCGGTACGGTAGTACGGCGGTACGGTAGTACGGCGGTACGGTAGTACGGCGGTACTGTAGTACGGCGGTACTGTAGTACGGCGGTACTGTAGTACGGCGGTACTGTAGTACGGCGGAACTGCGGTACGTTAGTACTGTGCTACAGTACTATAATACTACGATAGTACGGTGGTATGGTGGTACGGTGGTACGGTGGTACGGGTAACAGGTGAGTAAGGTCGATGTGAATGGTATCTAGAGTTGACATACTGTTCCGGGCCCGCGGCGTGCGCTACTCCTCCGCGCTTGCGTCCTCACTGATTGTCTCGCCTGCTCTTTCTTGGGAAATGTTTTGACCTGACGAATAAATTCATTATTAAGAACTTTATAATTAGCAACAAAAATGAATTATTAGGAATTATATATGTCGATAAACCAGGAAAAACGGTTTTAAAGAGCAAAACACGATTATTCACTGGGAACCTATCAGGTCTAACAATTCCCACTAAGAATGTTACCAATAAACCCTCAAGTGGCAGAGGATTACCTTGAGTGATGTCCCGGACTTGTGGCTGTTGTATGTAGGGTTAAAGACGTATTTTAAAAGTAGTTAACACTCCCCTTCTTCAATCAAGTCATTCTCCCCGCCTATTCCAAAACAATCCATGGAGGATTGTGCAACAGTGTGAAAAAGCGTTCAAATACAAATGAATTCCCAAGTTTATGTTCAAACGACAACGTTTTAAAAACACAATTCTTTTTTTTCAAGCAGTGTTCCATTTTCAATTTTGGGCGTTGGGAATATTTATAATATATATAAACGCTTTTTTAACGTCCGTTAAAAAAAACTCTCGTGAGAATGAGGGCTAAGTTCGACCAATAGTTACCCTTTTTCGCTGATGAAAGTATGCACTTCTTGCAGCTTATGAAGAAAAAGGAGACACATTGGAGTTGGGCGTGGACGGCATCAGGTCCATGGTCTTGCACACCCAGCCGGCGATGTCCACGCGCTCGCACTCCGCCGCGCGGATCCACGAGTGGCTCTGGGAAATGGGTTTTTTTTTTAATTTTACTAGAAAACAAAAACTATAAAAGTGAAAACTTCTTTAGGTATTTGGTCACTTTGGGATGCCAAAAAACGCTATTAGTCATTGGACCTAGGACTCAGGCCAATTACAGAAGGACCTGTATCGCACTCATAGTCACGAACAAAATTGTCTGTCATTTTCTGAGGAAAACGAGCTTAGATTTGGTATATATCTGATACTAAACTAGAAATTTTTGCCCGTTTTTTACACAATTCAATTACACAAAAAGGTATTTTTACGGAGCTCTTTAACCGACGAACACGATTACAACTATTTTACATCGATTAGATAGAGACAGTTTTTATAATCGCATTAGATCGTTGACCATATACTTTGACAGAAAAGTAACGTCAAGCGAGGCAGGTCCTATACAATAATTGGTCTGAGGCCTAGGAACATAATATTTATTCATAGCCATACTGATCCTCTTACAGAGCTATCACACTAGCGGATTGCAAGCGTATTCAAAGCGGAGCGGACACGCAACGTATACGTTACGGGCGCGCAACAAACACGCCGCGCATCCGCAGCGAATTCCTTAATAAATTGAAATTTTTAAAAATAAATAAGAGCAGTGATTCCTCGTCAGAATCCATTTTATTACTGAATGTACTGTACGTCGTTAAGAGCGCGCAGCGCGTTGGTACGATATGGATAAAATTCGAAGCGCAATCGAGACGCCGAATTATGACTTTCACGTGAGTGAAAAGCACGGAGCGATTGACGCGCGACGCAAATTTTATGACGTCAGCGCCAAAACCATTTTTACCTAATTGCAAGTAAATTAAACAACATAACGAAAAACTAAATGGCCATGTTCAAGATATATACCTAATTTTCTATACAAAACAAAAATTTAAGAAAATAAGTTTACTTTTCCTGAGATTGAAAGCAAAATGTGAGCAAAACATGTATTTTGCAAAAAAATAAACTATCGAGAAAAGTTTTACAAATTGTGTATTTTGTATAGTCATAACGAAGCTAACACTTTCAAATATCATTTATCCAAATATCAGGCTCCTAACTTTTTCAGAATCTGAGATCCAGAACCATTTTTAACCACCAAATTACATATTGCACACTCTTAATTCGCTACGAAATCGCGATGGAAACGTTGCGAAACCGCCACGCTTCCGCGACGTCTTCGCTGCGCAGCTTCGACGTGTTCGCCACGCATTCGCTGCGCGTGCGCTCCGCTTTGCAACCGCTGGCAAACCGCTAGTAGATAAGGCCCTTACAAACTCCCTTGCATCCTTCACTTGCATTTTCTTTTTATATGGAATTAGCAAGCGCTTGACCACAATCTAACCTGATGGTAAGTGTAGATGTGGCCTAAGGTGAATGGAACGTGCTTGCCTAGAAGACGTGTAGTCACGTTCTATTCATAAAGATGCCCAGGTTGTAAGAATTAGGAAACACTGACTTTAGGAGAGATTTCCACACATTAGGTATTATCATATTGCTAACATTAGGTATCAAGCTCAAGTCTGGTCGTGTATGGAATATTGCAGTCACCTTTTTGATGACTGTGCCAAGTATCAGTTGCCTGCTTTAGACGCTGAAGTCGCGGGCGTACGCTAGTCTTTAATAAACTAATACCCGTATTCGAACTTAGCTTACCATAAGGGTTTTCAAGTCGGCTCTCTCATCGGGGTTCTTCTTCAGGCATCGGTCGACAAAGTCTTTGAAGTCGTCGGAGAAGATGCCCGTCGGCAGTTTCGGCGGCGGCTCGTTCACTATGTAGTCGAGGAGTTCGAATATTGCCATCGGACGCGGGGAGTTCGGCGCCTGAATATATAATTGTATTTATTGTGAAAATTATAATCCACTCACTGCTGGACATAGACCTCTCTTAACCCTTTGACGACTGCGGGGACAGATGTGTCCCTAGCAGATAATTAGAAATATATTAATAATTACAAATTCAATACCCAAATATAATTTTTTTTATTAATGCTTGAAAGCATCTAGAGTTCTTTTTAACCGACTTCATTCGCTTTCAACATTATGTTGGTAATACGGTATATTGACTTTAATAATAATTGAAAGCTCACAGTTTGTTTGGCGCTTTATTGATCTATTTCTTGAAAGTTTTTAGGGGCATGAAAAGTGTTTTATATTATTTATATTGACGTTATTATTGCCTGGTAAGTACATTTATATAATACACATTCATCAAACCAGTATTTATGTTTATGATAGTGATAAGACACCATAAACATTAAGGGACACCAGCGTCCCAGTGGTCGATAACATACACTATTTATGAGAAATTATTTACTTATTCCACTGATGATAATTATCAATTACCCTCATTTTTATTGAAATTGTTGCAGAACCCAAGATGTTCATGCTAGTGTATCGCCTGCCTTTGGCATATTTGGTTCAAATACAAATTTTGATACATTAGTTAGATATAGTTTTGCAACCCATTGTACTATGTCAATTACTTTGGTTCTTCTGCTGACCACTTCATTTCTGAGTGACTCTGAGCTTTCTTATTAGACAAATGATTTACCGACAAGGACTATGCATGTGTTTTTTTAATATCTTTAATCGACTTCTGACAACAAAACTGTGATGAAAGTAAAATCCTGACATTACAGAAATGATATAATTATTTATTGTTTTGGTTATGACTTTGGTTCTTCTGCGTTAAAAAACACATTTTTAACGCAGAAGAACCAAAGTCACCGCAGAAGAACCAAAGTCACCGACATAGCTCAACGAGTTGCGAAGCTGAAGTGGCAATGGGCGGGGCACATAGTTCGAAGAGTCGACGGACGTTGGGGTCCCAAAGTGCTGGAATGGCGACCCCGCACTAGTAAGCGCAGTGTTGGCCGACCCCCCACCAGGTGGACTGACGACATCAAGCGAGTCGCAGGGATTCGCTGGATGCAGGTGGCTCAGTATCGTGATGTTTGGAAGTCCCTACAAAAGGCCTATGTCCTGCAGTGGACGGGACGTCCATCGGCTGATATGATGATGATGATGATGATATGTGTTTTTTACATCTGAAATACTAGCCTGCCCCGGGGAATGGTCCTCGTTGCTGCTGCCGAAGATGGCGGCCAGGGTGTTGGCGTCGGGCGGTGGGATGGGGTACATGCCGATCGCCATCTCCACCAGCGACAGGCCCAGGGACCAGATGTCGGACTGCACCGAGTAGTGCGTGCCTTGGAGGCGCTCGGGCTGGAAAATTCAACGCCCCATATATAAATGATTTTTTTTTCTTCGCCGTAGACTACAATCTCACCTGATGATAAGTGATGATGCAATCTGAGATGGAATCGGGCTTAATTGTTAGGAGGAGGATGAAATCCACACCCCTTTCGGTTTCTACACGACGTCGTACCGGAACGCTAAATCGCTTGGCGGTACGTCTTTGTCGGTAGGGTGATAACTAGCCACGGCCAAAGCCTCCCACCAGCCAAAAATGGTGATGATGAAACATCACGTCCTCATGAATACCAATATTTGGATAAGACAAATGACCTGTGGCCTAATTCACTAATTTGGTCTCTATTATCAACTAATTGAAGTGGACACCAAAGTGTCATCTACATACTATATGATATACACCGTCTGTACCGGATGACATTGACATGTATCATGTGGATGACATTTTGCCAATTGATTTGTTTTTTATTTTGATGGGTTGATAATAAAAACCAAAATAGGAAATAGGCCAGCTGGTAATAGTTATTTATGCCACTGTCATGTAATGGAAACCATTGTAGCACAAGTGCTTTTCGGTTTCGTCTCATTGTACAATAGACAGCACGAGCGCTACAATCGCTAATTACGTGCAAGTGGTATACAATACCTTTTCTACGACCATGATAAAAGAAAAAGAAGTGTAAGAGCTTTGGGATGGTTTGAGGTTCTATATTGAGTACTTATTAGATTACAAAATGGGAGTTCAAAAATACATTGAATAAGAACAGCCTTGTTAGTCCAGTGGTTAGCTAATATGGTTTCTGTCACTATTATTAAAAGTAGTGACTATCTATCATCTGTCCGCCAACCCACATTGGAGCGGCGTGGTGGATGTAGGTTCCATAACCCCTCTCATAAAAGGATGAGGACCTGACCACAGTCAGGTCAGGTTTTCAGGGCCGTTAAAACTGCTGATAATTATGACATTTAATATACTAGACTATATAGATGACACAGTGAATTTCATACCACATGAAAATTTGTTTTAACCTCCAAGTTCTAAAGAAATAACATTGAAATCAAACCAAAAATGATGATGGGTGGATGGCAATGAGATCTAGACCTTAAGACGTCATTTCAATCAGGAATTAATGTAGTGAAGCGAAAGCCTATTGTCAGTAAAAAAAAACAACGTACCGACATATAACTCCTAGTGCCAACAAAGGAATTAGCCATAGAATCGATGAGTTGTCCCGATACGCCGAAGTCGCATATCTTGATCTCTCCGTTACTATTCACCAGTATGTTGGACGGTTTGACGTCACGATGCATGATCGCGTGCTTGTCGCGCAGATAGCTCAGCCCTTTGAGGACGGCCGATGTTATTGTTCCTATAAAAATGTTTTTTTTTAAATCAAATACAAGTTAAACATAGCTTTCCATTGATATCTCAACAGCCAAACAATTCACTGACTTTGACGTATGTCAGCTACCTAATATAATTACTATTAAATCAATAACAACCGCTTAACAAAAATCACAATATCAACTCGGCAATGTGATGACATTGTCCAGTCGCTATTGTGATTTTTGTTTCCAATATTATAGAGTAGGTAGATGTACCTACTCTATGATATCCACAAAGAGTTCTGTAACACCGGATGTAATTTTTTACCTATAATCTCAGTTTTGATCAGCAAGCATTAAATAAATAGTGAATACGATCAATCAATCAATCATCAATCACGTGACTTGAAAATTAACAAGCTGATTGGTAAATATCATGTAATATATCCACTAACATATGTGTAAGTTAGTGAACTGCCCTTCTTATGTTAAATGATAAATGATGAATGATAAAGATGGAAGTGGGATAACTTGTTCAGAGGAAGATAAAATCCACAGGTCATTTGATTTCTACAAAACAATATACCGGAACTCTAGATCACTTGGTGGTAGGTCATTCCCAGTAGGGTGGTAACTAGCCACGGCCAATGCCTACACCAGATAAAACCTTTCTCCCTAGCTTTCCCCAAAGAATATTCTACCAAGGAACATCACATAAATGTGTTAAACAGTGGAAAATAAAAAAGTTGGTTGATAAACTTACCTAAAATGGATTCAGGAATCCTTCCAGCCTTTTTCAATATTAAATCTAAGGACCCTCCATCCATATACTCCATGCAAATGGAAATTTCACCGTCACTGTAGAAAGCTCCGTAAAAGCCAACGATGTGAGCAAAGTTACATTCGTGGAGGACTTTAAGCTCTCTTATGATCTGCTTCTTTATTGCTGGCTTCACTTCCAGATGTATGAGCTTTCTCGCCATGATGAGACCCGTAGACTTGTGTCGCACTTTCATTACCACTCCCCCATTACCTTGGCCTAAAGAAACAATAGGCTTTTGTAAACTTCTATTGGTTCAAATATATTATAATTACAAATTTAAATTTGTTCGGAATGCGTATGCGCGATTTCTCGTGAATCAACAAAGCTTTTAGGCATGAATTATTAGTTTATTACAAGAACGCCTACTTTTAAAAATTAAGTTGGTTTACCTTCAAGTCAAGTTCTGTTTGTCACAAATGGTGAGCAAAATTGATGAATGCACAAAAATAATATAATACTTGGTAAATAAATAAATAATTTAATAATGTTTGTAAGCAAAAATTCTGTACAGAGAATTATTAAATTTTTAAACCAACAAAGCAATAGTGGCAAATATTAAACAATAACCTAAAGAAAGACGGGTCACAAGGTGACTAGTTGTAGAGTCTGGAAGTCACCAATATGATATGTTTTTTTTTTCTTCGCAAGGAGGAAAAACAAATCCCTACAGACTTCTGCCATCAGGCAGGGCTTGTCCGACTCGCACAGACTAAAAATAACCCCACAACTCCTGGGTCAGCACGGAACCGCGCAGCATTACTTCGTGCAATATAAGTATAATATGACATGTTATGTCTGTACAAATGAACTAAACTAACTCTTACCTAATTCCCCTAGCTTTTCGAAGTCATCATCACTGAGTTCACCAATCTTCTCCTTCTGACACAGGAACACTTCTATCCTGCGACGCTGAGTATCATCCATTTCTATCTGTTCTAGCCGCTCTGTGAGTGCTTCAATGCTAGTTTTCGACTTGCCCGCTAGACCCTGCCGTCTGCAAATTAAAAACAATGCTAGTATAGTTAAAGTACATATTTATAGTTACAGCTCTAGGAAACCTGCATACAGCAGCAGTTTCCATTTGTTAAGTTATAAAAAAGCTGTGATAGCCCAGTGGATATGACCTCTGCCTCTGATTCCGGAGGGTGTGGGTTCAAATCTGGTCTGGAGCATGCACTTCCCACTTTTTAGTTGTGTGCATTTTAAGAAAATAAATATCACGTGTCTCAAATGGTGAAGGAATCATGAGGAAACCTGCATACCAGAGAATTCTCTGTGTATGTGTAGTCTGCTAATCCACATCCACACTATTTTTATTTTAGGGTCAAAAGTACCATGTTTTTCTCCAAGATTCCATTTACCATTATACTAAAATTCATCTTAATCGGTTCAGCCGTTTAGCTGTGAAAAGATAACAGTAAGACAGACAGACTTACTATTATAGTTATAATATAAGTATAGATGTGATGACAATATGATGTATAAATTAATACTAATTAGGGAATTGGTTTAATAAAAGATTGCTCATTATGTACCTTGACATATACAATAATGGCAAACCCTATAGTCATTACAGTAAATTGTTACTTGTAATATTATATGACATAAAATAAAAAAAAAACCTCCTTAAAAGGCTCTTTTTGTCATAAAGTAGAATGATGCATGTTCAGTGTTCATCTTATCATTTGATAAACCATAATATGTATGAACCAGTTTGACTGACAATTAGGGAATTACTTCATTAACATTAGGTGAGCAAGGCATATCAGTAAAATTACCTGAGTCATGTTGATAAACATTAACAAGTCAAAAAAGTAGTATGTAAGAATAATGTATGTATAGTAAGAAGTATGAGTAAAAAATCAAAATCAAAATTCATTAATTTCGTGTAGGCTTACTTTACAAGCACTTTTGCAATGTGATGTTTGACTATTTGTAAAAACATTAACGATGGCTCAGACATTAACCTTCTGAACCTCCTGCTGAAAAGTCAAGTTACTAGAGTTACAAGAATAGAACACTTTATTCTTTTCTTTAAAGAAGTATTTATTTAAAATTCTTTATTGCACACATTGTATTACATAAAAACAAATAAAAAATGAAACAATATGTAAAACAGAAACTTAAATCTATCATTAGCATGCAAAATTGAAAAGGCAGCTATCATTAAACCAATACTTTTCTAACAAGAGGAAATATTACTTTCAAGTAACATGGGTGGGGATGTGTGGGTTATCCATGGGTAATTTCATGGGTTATTTCAAAGTATAATAATTAACATTGGCATATCTAGGACTATTTCCTAAGGTGGGCTTGGCCCTGACATCAAGTCTATTATTAGTATCATTATATAATTCCATATCGGTAGCCCAGAAGTTTAGGGTAGGCACAGGTCCATTCTAGGGTGGGCACGGTGCCCCCTTTATACGCCTATGATAATAACATTGTTTTTTATAACAATAATTCTTTTTTGTACCAATATGTTGTAAAGAGCTATGATAGCCCAGTGGAAACACCTATGCCTCTGATTCCGGAGGGTGTGGGTTCGAATCCAGTCTGGGAAATGTACCTACAACTTTTCAGTTGTGTTCATTTTCACAAGAAATTAAATATCACATGTCTCAAACAGTAAAGGAAAACATTGTGAGGAAATCTGCATACCAGAGAATTTTCTTAATTCTCTGCATGTGTGAAGTCTGCCAATCCGCATTGGGCCACCACGGTGGACTATTGGCCTAACCCCTCTCATTCTGAGAGAAGACTCAAGCTCAGCAGTGAGCCAAATATGGGTTGATAACTAACTTGAAAGAAGTGCTTGGAGTTTTTCCACTCTGGTTCAACAGTCAGATACAAACTCAAGACCTTCCTAGTTTAAGGCTGGCCCATAACAATAGAGAAATTGAGTAGATATCTAAATAATTTTGTAATTTCAACCTTGCGAGTTGTGTAACCCCTATCATTGGAATTGAACTGGTCATTTATTGGAGTAAGTAGTATAGTAAAGTATACTAGATAGGAGTACTAAACTAAAAACCATGTAGTTTGGGCTCATTTATATTTATTTTATATATATTATATTTGTAGTTAGACAAACGCTCTGGTTATCTAGTGCTGCATGTTAGACCATAGATCTGGTTTTTTTAATGTTATTGATTTATTTCACTTGTGCAACAAGCTCAATATACTGAGTAATATTAGCATTCTTTTGTATCACACCCTAGCCACAATTACTCAGGACGTAAGTGATAGTTCAAACCATGATGTATTGAACTTTGTTGTATTGACTATATCTACTTAGGGCATGCATGATGATGAACTTTGTTTTATCGACTGAATCATACTCACTCTGAAGCCGTCGCAGATTTCAGCTGCGGGGTCATATTGGACGGTGTAACAGCCGGGGCCGTGTCAATAGACCCCGGTGGGAGGGTCAAGTTTAATTTATTCTTCGACATCTTACTCATTTTGGACACGAGTTTATCACGGCATTAAAACAGTTAGCAGTTTTCTTTGTGACCACATGAACGGCCGGCGGAATGATTCACTGTTTACCGTAAAAAATTTATAAAATAAAATACGCGACTTCCTTCCCCAAAACACTCCTATTTTTTACAGATTAAAAATTTTCATTTGTGACAACTTTAACTGTCATTGATCATCATAGAAGACGTCAAATTATATTTTTCCTCTATGGTTTATTATATTGTCCACCAATAGAGGAATTAGATATGGAGATGCACCCAGGAGGGTAATGTTTTTTATTAAATATTATTATTACAAATTGGATATAATTAACTAAAAAAATACTTAAAAATGAAATGTACTTACCTATAGCTTAGCTTAGTTTATGAACTACGAATTAAATGAGACTGGCAAATGGGGATGTATTATTACATATTACGGAAGTATTTTGATTCAAAATAAAATACCATTTTCATTTAAAAAATGTATTTGAATTCTGAATATTTACAGGCTATTTTCACTGGTGCTGTTTTAAAATTATAAATACTATAGTTTTATTTTAAATTAGGTATGATCAATTTAAAATATTCATATCTTAATAAGTTACATTCACCAGAAAGTAAGTAAACAGTCTAGTAACTAGCTATGTAAAAAAATATTACAAAACTAAATTGACAGATTTATAATAAACAACTCATTTATCAACTCTTTTTTTTTTCTGATTGTGTAAGTGCCGTAGGCTCCTTATGGGACCTCAGCGGCGTCACCGGGGGGGTTCATTTATCAACGATTTTCTACTATTAGATATGTTACGTGCCTACAAAATTACCGCAAAAAGTGATCCGAATTTAGCTATTCCACTGAGCGCTATATGTGCACGATTTTGTGTGTACTTACATTACATTATACTCTTACGTGTACATACTTATTAAACTTCCTGACCACACAACTGGACGTTGTAGACAATATTTTGATATTATATGTTTATATAACTTTCGTTACTTACAATGCGTCTAAATGAAATTAAGACAATTAGCCACTTTTGTCCGCCTCAATTTCGACTCGCTCGTTGCATATCTATAGTATAAAATCTTTGTCTTTTATGTGTCCCATAAACATACTTTTAACGCTTGTAAAGCTATCAATTTAGTTTCTTTATACAACCACTAATGCACCTGCAACTTTACACTTGGACTAGCAGAGCCCCGCGGTTCCCACTGCGTAGTTTTTGATCCCGTAGGAATAATAGAACAAAATATAGCATTTTTTAAAATTCTTTAGAAGTAAGCCCTTGACTATAATCTCACCTGATGGTAAGTGATGATGCAATATAAGATGGAAGCGGGCTAACTTGTTACGAGGAGGATGAAAATCCACACCATATTCTCCTTATAACAAGTAGTGCAGATAAAATATAGATAAACATTCGAATAAATATGTGTTTATTCATTGCATCCAAATCGAACCCGTGAAAAGCAGACTTTACAACAAAAGAGAAACATCAAGTTATGTCATGATTTAATGGTAGTAAATAAAGTCGGAAACTTACAAATAAAGAAGAGCCCACAATAAATCTTGGCTGAGTTTGTTGTGGACTCTTCCAACTCTAGGCGCTTTGGAACCCTCGTAACTTTAATTTTAAGTTTTCAACTTTACTTACCACCATTAACTAATGACACTGACGTTTCAAAAGTGCTTGTAAAGTTGTAGTTTACAACTTACAAGCTTAACTGAAATAAATGAATTTTGATTTTTTTGATGCAATGTGTAACCACCCTAAGTTAAAGGCTGTAGGAACTTTAACTACAAAACAATAATTTTGTTTTTTCATCATTTTAAGTAGCAAATTAAAGTAAATTTAGACATAAAATAATTACAAATGTTGCATACTCATGAAATAATTTTTAAGAAATTATGTATTCACTCAAGCAATAGAACCTCCTCATAGACCTCCGAAAAACCAAAAGGTTTTGCTACTTTTTCACATGAAAAGTGTTTAAACTGATTAAAAAAAAACATTTATATTTAGCAGTTACTGGAGAACATTACTTCTAATCCAGCGGCAAATATAATAAATGTTAAATTAAATAACTTTAAATACAATCTAGAAATAATTAGATAATCTATCAATTCACGAAGTCTTCAGTTTTTTCAAAAATGTATTTATCCCGGGTTGATTTTTTAACGTCTCTTGGTTTGTTTTTTTGTTGTCCGTTTTCGGTTTTTTGCCATCTTTCTCTTCAACCTTGGCTTTCTTCTTTTTCTCACTTTTAGGACTCTGCTTTTCTCCATCTGGTGTCTTCTTCCTTTTTACTTTCTTCTTTTCTGGTTCTACGTTATCGTTTGAAGGTTGTAATTGTGGTGGATCGTTCATAATCATGGAGAATTTTCCGAAATAATTCCATATAGAATCTGCACATTTCTCTGGTTTTTCATCTTCTGTTTCCCATGATAGGCCATAGTACCAGGGTTTTAACTTCTCCGTGGGTTTTTTCATTTCGTTTTCAAACTCGTCTTCAAGATGTTTCAATCTAGCTTTCTGAGTTTCCGGTGAAAGAGTGAGTACGTCATCTTCATCCATTGTAGCTTCCTGTAATATTTTTCAATGGACATTAAGTTAATTTATTTAATTATACGACAACATGTTCTTTCAATATAACTGTATGAATATATTACGTACTAAAATTCTGTCCGTCCGTCTATCAAAAATTCAGGATTAATTTTTTCTAAAGATCCTCGAACTTGATTGATTTCTCCAACAAATGCATAATTTGCTATTTGTTTACAAAAAACTATTTTTCTTTTAATATACAAAGGCTTATTTTATGCCTCATGCATTTGTGATTTAATAAAATAGTGATTATAATCCATTTTGTAATTCGCGTAACCAACTGTTTGTCACGTGACATGTCGCCTTTACTTCAATAACTTGAAAAATACTTTTTTTTGATATTACAGGAGGTTATTTTTTTAGCTTTAATCTTATCGACCCTTTAATACATCCGGCATGTTAAACATGTCAGTTCACAAAATAATTTAATAATAAAATGTATAAAAATACCTCATCGCTCAAGTACCCATGGGGCACAAACACTTCATTGTCGACCTCATACTCGTCAGCATCCTGTTCATCATCGCTGCCAGCAGCGCTGCCGTCGATACTCTCACCATCCTGTTCCTCTTCCCAATCCTCGTCGCTGTCCACTTCGTAGTCTAGAAGCTTCTGAATATATAAAGAACAAATTTTTATTTTTTTTTATAACACATTTGCTCGTAAAGTATAGTAAGTATCGTAATGCATCTCATTAGGCACATGTGCCGCAATGCAAAGTAAAATGCAGATGTGCCATAATGTAATATAAAACCTTTGTCATCCGTCTAAGCACGAACGGTACTTTTTTTATGTCAGAAAAGTGCTCAACATTTTATGAATAAAATTAACTTTGTGAGATAAAATATAATAAAAAGCCATTTAATTTTTTAATTTTTATAATTTTGACAATAAATGGGCTTAGGTTGTGTTAAACTCATTATCAACCTCTATAAGTTGTTATGTTAATGATAATCATAATGACCGACCACACCACAGTGTGAGACCACAGTGGTATGTGCGGTGGGTTTACAAGGTGGAGGTTCAATCTGCAGCTCAGCCAATTGAGGTAATCTTAATTAGTCCAGGTCTGGCTGGAGGGAGGCTTCGGGCGTGCCTAGTTACTGCCCAGTAGGGCAGTAACTAGGCACGCCCTACTACTAGGCCTACTAGGCCTACTACTAGGCCACGGTAAAGATGTACCTCAAACGATTTAGCGTTTCGGTATGATGTTGTGTAGAAACCAAAAGGGGTGTGGATTTTCATTCTCCTAACAAATTAGCCCTCTTCCATCTTAGAATGCATCATCACTTACCGTCAGATGAGATAGTAGTCAAGGGCTAACTTGTAAAAAGTAATAAAGAAAAAGTAAAGTTAAAGCTATCAAATTTAAAAATTACCTCATCAGTCTTAAATGGTTGTCTAGCTTTAATGAACGCACTCTTCTTTCTCCAAGTTCCCCAATATGGTGGTCTCCGATTGTCATGGAACGCCAGGAGTTTGGGGCGGAGCTTCTCATGGGGTACCGACTCACATGTGATGATCTGACTGACAGCATCCACAGGAGGTGGTAACTCATCTTCTGTAATAAATGACAATTACAAAACTAGCTGACCCTACAAACGTTGTCTTGTTATATAAATTGATTTCATACACAAGAAACACAGCCTAGTTTCACTGGCGTGGTTCCCATTCCCGTATGAATATGGGGATAAAATATAGCCTATAGCACTCAGGGATAGTGTAGCTTCCCTACAGTGAAAGAATTTTTCAAATTGGTCCAGTCGTTTTCGAGTGTATACAATCAAATCTTTTCTCTTATAAAATTAGTATAGACTAACATACTGAAATTGTGATTAAAAAATTACCCCTGAAAAATACTTTCAGGCATATTTACATGGCCTAAATTATTTTTTTATTCTTTGGGATATTTTCCTGGATAAAAGATGTTGAATTGTTTTTCTCAATACCTGCCATATGTGTATAGAATACAGACTTAAAAGAAATAATCTGTTGACAGAAACTTATAATTAGAATGATCCTACGGTTGCATGGATGCATGGTTGTCTGTGAGGTTGTATGTTTGTTACTCCTTCATAAAAAAAACTGCTGATTGTCTTTGGCTATTTATTAAACATTGGGTACTTGTTATCATGAAGAATGGTTCACAGTTTGCACCGGATTTGAATTTTACGCAGATGAAGTTGTGGGCATCCTCTAGTTTTAATACAATAAAAGAAAAGAACTTACCAACAATCATCACATCGTCATCATCATTTTGATCACTCAATGGCCAAGTTTTTGTATCAGTCAATGGCTTCCTCATGCCTTCCTTCAAACTTTTTATATACAATGACTTCTCTGGTACATTTTGTTCTTGTAACAAATTATCTAAACATTTAATATCTTCATTGTTCAAACGAACTCTGACTGTCGGTGCTAATCTCATGTCAGATTTGATAGTAAAACTTGACAGCATGTCATTTTTGCTGACACTTTTGATAGTAACTTGATCCTTCTCTGTCTTTTGTTTCGGTACAAAGAAACTGACAAATGCCTCTGCTGCCTTCTTTTTCTTTTGTTCTTGCTCTTGTTTCTCTTGTTCTATCGCTTCTTGTTTCTTACGTTTCTCATCTTCTCTAGCTTCCTTCTCCTTTTTTCTCTGTTCCTCCTTTTCTTCTTTCTCTTTCCGCTTTTGTTCTTCTTTTTCCTCCTTTTGTTCTGTGGAATTTACACATTTTAATTACATGATGATTTTGTATAGAAATGCAACATTATGCTGGCTTAAGGCTTAATAAGAATATGAAACAAATAGTAGAGCAAAAATTTAGTGATTGAATGAGCTATAGTGATTTATAAGAATATTAAAATTATAGCTCACTTTCAACTGTTTAATTTTAAACATTGGCAGTTATACTTATAACTTTTTTAAATCATGCAATCTCAGTGTTAATAAACTATCATCCTTTAAACAGATTTAGCAAATTAATTAGGCTTACTTTTTTCTAACTCCCTCTGCTTTTCCTTCTCCTCTTTTTCTTTTTTTCTCAGTTCTTCTTTTTCTTCCCTTTCTTTCTTCTTTGCTTCCTCTTTTTCCTCACGTTCCCGTTTTCTTTGTTCCTCTTTTTCTCTCCTTTGCTTTTCCCTCTCCTCCTTTTCAAGTTGTTTCTTCTTTTCCCTTTCTAACCTTTCCTTTTCTTTTTCTTCTTTTTTCTTTGTAGACTCTAATTTCTTTTGAAGCTGTGAATATAAGATGTAATGTTCAATTAAATATCATACTTAAAAGTTTAAAACAAAGATTTTAATTACTGAATGGTAATGATAAAAACTAAAATCCAAATCTTACTGTACATGTTATAAAAACAGATATTATACATTTAAGACTTTGGGCTCAAAATTGATTAATATGGTGTTTAAAAACTAATAAGCTGCCCTGCCATCCAGAGGTTTAATAGCACTGGAGTATTGGGTACCTTACCTATGGGTGAACAATTAGATGGTGATGGATGGTTTTTGTAAACATATTTAAACAACTAGCGACCATACTAGATTCTATACTACAGCCTTTCTTGATGAGTACTGTTTAACAACAAAGAAATTAGAAATGGAGGTAGAAAATGCATGACATTTAGTAACACATTTATTTTAAATTATGTATGGTTTGTTTATAAATATATTAACCATATCTAATTGTTCTAAGCTTATTAATTAAAATTAGTTTAATTAATTTAAGAACAAGTTAATTATAATTGTTATTAGGTGTGAAATCACTAGTGATTTATACCCTTATTTTTAATTTGTTTGATGGTAAATAGTATTCATCAAGAAAGGCTGTAAGAAGATATTCTCATTAGCTTAGAGTTGAGAAATTGGTAGTAGGCGGTAATCTATATAATAAGCTACTTGATTCAACCACTACGGATATTATAAAAAAAATTTGTCAAATCAAACATCTTTAACAAACAATTTGATAATTTGTGGCTTTGTTTGATACACTTCAAACATTGTCATAATATCAAGCTTGTCAAACATGTTTGATTATTTCCAATGACTTATCATCAGACAGTAATTAATCTCTGTCCTTGCTTACTCACAATAGTGTGAAGGGTATTGGCACTAACAACCTCTCTTCTAGTTCTAGAGAAAGGCATAGCCCTGTAGTTTGCAGTAACCAATTATAATTGGCTGATAATAAGTAAGATTACAGGCTGGTTTTAGTAGACAAGGAAATACATGTGATAGAATTTGTCTGAGAAAGTATATTTATTTTTGCTGCGGAGTAGCATTGCTATATACTGGTCTGAACTGCATGGATGCTGGTGTTTTATGATTCTTAACAAGAATAAATTAAGTAGAAATGAGGAGGACCTCCTCATTTTCGATTGATCTCCTCATCACTGCAGAAGAACCAAAGTCACTGACATAGCTCAACTAGCTTGCAAAGTGTGTGTGAACTGAAGTGGCAATGCGGAGGGCACACTATACAAAGAGGTAATGGATGTTGGGGTCCAATGGATGTTGGAATGGCAAACCCTCACTAGAAAGCACAGTGTTGGTCAACCACCCATCAGGTGGACTGACAACATCAAGCGAGTCACTGGGATTCGCTGGATGGAGGCAGCTCAGGATTGTTTTGTTTGGCTTGGAAGTCCCTACAAAAGACCCATGTCCTGCAGTGGATGTTCGTTGGCTGATATGATGATAATGGATGATGATGATGATAACAAGAATCTCTGCTGAAAGCCACAGGGTAGCACTTTGTAGGATGATTTCCTTGTATACCCTGTGAAGTTATGTCTGTTTATAGATGACTAACCAACACACCAGTTTCATGTGCATAGTTCCTGTACCCCTGATAATAACAGAGATAAAATATGACCTATGACACTCAAAAATGTGGCTTTTTAGTGGTAAAAGAAATTTCAAAATCAGTTTAGTAGATCTAGAGATTACCCCTACAGCACCAAAAACTTTACCCTGTTTATAATGTTAGTATAAATAACAGTGGCGAAGAATGGAATTTAGATAAAGGTAATCCGTCCCAAAGAAAAAGAAATTCATAGAGATGATACAAACTCTGGTTTCTCATATATCTAGATACAGTACAACAATGAATATGCATGGATTTTAAAGGTATGGCAGGAATTAGCTTGCTTGCACTCTTCAAAGCTGATGGAAAATCATCCACTTACTATCAGGTCATCTACTAAGTCCATCAGTTATTAGTTATTAGTTAAAAAAGTATATAAGGATTTTATTATTTTATAAAAAAAAAAGAATATTTGCAATATTTTTTATAATATAACCAATATTCCCATTCCCCAGACAATAGACCAATGGGGTGAGGATTGAAACACCACCCCTAGGTGATGAGCCCAACCGCTCTTACAGTTGAGCTATTGAGGCTTTAAATTTTAAAATAAATAATTTACTTACTTGCTTCGGTGTTAGATTTGTGTTAGTTGAATCACTCATAGAGACATCCCCTTGACTATTTGTTAGGGACTGGTTTCTGTTTGATCTCCTCGGAGTAGATGGGTCTGAACTGAGTGACTCGTCACAATTGACTGAAGTGTCTGAAACTTTGTCTTCTATTTTTGATTTTATTCTTTCACTTCTCTTGGGGGACTTCAGCAAATCTTTATTAGGAGATTTCATTAATTTTGAATCATTATCAGTGCTGTTCTTATCATCTGTGTTTTCATTATGTTTATTTAAATCTGGAGACTCAATATCATTTTTGCTATCTGTAGAACTAATTGATTTGTCTAATAAATTAGCAGGCTTACTGTCATCATTTGTAGTCACTTGTGTACTATTTAAATTATGCACTACTTCTTCTGTATTCGTTTTAATATCTTTCGCTGGGTTTTCTGTAATCTTTTCTTTTGTGTCGACATCGACATCCATTTTCTCCACACATTCAACATTGCCACTTTCATTCTCATCACATTTGTTCTCAATATTTTCTACAGATCCATTTGTAATAGTTTTGGCCTTTTTGGCGCCACTTTTCTTCTTCTTACCACCTTTAGTCTTTTGTAGTTTCTTTTTCCACGCAGTATCCACTAATTTAACGAAAGGGTTAAGCTGTGTGGGCACTTTCTTAACATCTGACCCGGTGTTACTATCATCGTCACTGATCACTAATATTTCCTCTTTTTCATCATGTTTAACAACCTTACCTACTTTGGTAAGTGGCTCGGCCGCCTGAGCAGACAATTTTCGCTTTCTTGACACAGGAGTAGTAGGTTGCGGCGATAAATCACTTAGTGTTTTAAATGGAAGACGAGCTTGTTTTAAAACTTTTTTCGACGGTGTAACTTCCTCGCTATCCGACGATTTAGGAGTTTTCATGTTTTAATTGATAAATACCAACATACACAACTTATTAACACGTAACTATTTCAAATTTAATATTAAATTAATAACAAACAATCACATCACAAATGCTCTTTTCGACTTTGTAAACTTTGAAGGAAGTTTGACAGAAACAGGAAAACGCGGGAGTTTAACCGTGCATTCGGAAACACGAACATTGATTTACATTTTAATTAAGTTTAAAGAAAAGTAATATTTACTTGTGATAAAAATTATAAGTTTTTTATATTTAAAATATTTAATTAAAAATATTAAATTAAAAACAATTTATTACAATATATTCGAATATATTTCTAATTATGAGAAATGACTTTGGGAAAGATGAGGATTCAATGTTTTTTATTTCTATTTTCTCTATGATTATTTCCGTTTTCTGTGTTATGTTGTTAGTACTGAAAACAGATTAAATATACAATTATAAAAATCATAGACTAAATAATTTATGTAAAATTCGACTACATTGAAAACTAGTTGGACAAAGAGGATACAAACTTATTTGTTTATACGCTCTTTTAGCTGACGGTTAATTTTGACACCATCTTTATGACTGTCAACAAGCCAGTCATAAAGATTTCAATTCAATTTTTAGAAAACCTAAACTTACCTAAATATTTGAATAAATAATCAAAGATGGCAAAAAAGTTTGCATTTCGAGATGTATCTGTAGGACTACAAAAATTGAGAGAGTTCCTATTGGGTAGAAAACATGTCCTCCACGGTAGATTTACTCCAATGTTGGCACCTAGGTCGCTCCCTGTTCCAGATGTACCTAGGGGCCCAGATTTTAAATATTATGACAAGTATTATTATAAACGAAACTTATACAACTCAATTCAACCTCCTGTAGTAGCGCCAGTAGCGGAAGGACCACCATTGATCACAGATCCCACGAAGAAGTCGCCTATAGGCGGCATTCGTGCTGATGCAGTAAGTATTATGACTTATTATGTAAGTATATAATTTATTATTTAAAGCGCTTACTAGCTGACCCTACAAACGTTGTTTTACCCTATGAAAATTTTAGTGTGGACTGTTCTTAAATACTAGTCATCGTCATTAGCACAGTCAGTATTTACTATAATGCGTTGTAAGTTGTTCATCTCGCAAACCGCCACTCATTTGTGAACTGTACTCGAATAAAAGTGCGAACGATTATTGGACAGTAGCAAGTAGTTTAGTACGCTACTCGACTAAAATGCTAAAGTAGTCTGAAGTAAGCTTTATAGATATGAAAATTAGATGTTGGCAAGTTCGCACAATGAGAATAGGTCTAGGTAGGTAGGTTTACACAATTTCATAAAAATGGGTTCACCTGTTTCGAAGGAGTTTGATAACAAACACCGCGACACGAGAATAGCGTAGTTGACACTTCTATAAAACAATCTTAAATTGTTCATTACTGATATAATTTAACATGAAAAATATTTTTTTTTTGAATACTCCCTAACTTTTACTTCCCTAATTAACTTAAAATACTCACAATAATATTATATTAAATTAAATGTTTTATTTGACGTCTGAAAACGCAGTCCGCCCTATTTTTATTAGGTTACTTAGTATAAATATAAAATAATTTATTTGCATTTCTTTTATAGATAAGTTTCAACTGCGCTCCCACTCCGGGACCAGCGTGGTGGTGGGACGGTCATTGTTATTTTGAATGTATACCAGATGCACCCACTACACCCACTCAGCAACCTCATAATGAACCAGACCCTTATTGCCCTCAAGAATCTTCACCTGCTACAAAATAGTAACACTGTAAATTGAAAATTAACGTGATTAATATTTCACACTAACTTTAGTAATAGGTACCTAATAATTATTTTCGGAATCCAGTTCGAGTGGCATGCTAAAAAAGTTAACCTACAGGTACTATCGACAAGTAAAAATAACATGTGATTAAAGCTTTAAGGTTTGCTATTACTATCCTATTCTATAATCTCATTTATCTGGGATTTATGGAAACCACGTGACAAATACTTTTCCCGCCAATAATTTCAATGAAAAATTATGCATTTGATTTTGAAATAATAAACATTTAGGATATTGTAATTCTTGTAATTCTTTCATAGTATTATTTTCATAAATAATACTATGAAAGAATTACAAGAATTATTAATGATTGCTGTTGAAATTGTTGTTGTTAGAAGAAATCACATTAATTCGAGGAAAATTATTCAGTATCGTTTCTCTCGGTTTTTTTTGTGTCTGCAGTCTACACGTGTTGAAATTAACATCAAGTCAAGGATATACATTTTCTTAGTATTGTCTGTTTTTATCATAACAAAGAGGGATTTTTATCTAAATTGATTTTTATTTGTTATATTTGTTATTGTAAATTAGCCGAAGCCCCGCAGTTTCACTCGCGTAGTTTCCATTTCCGTCAGAATACGGGAGTAAAAAGTAGCCCATGACATTCACTACCGCGTGACTTTTTAGTGGTAAAAGAACGAAAATCAAAATCGGTTCAGTAAGTTCAGAGATTTTCCCCCTACAATTCCACTTTGTATTTTGGTCACAGATTCGTTGTTTTCGACAGAGGTCCTGCGTTCGGATAGCAGGTCGGGTAAATTTAGAATTTTATATTTCCTAAATTGGCTTAAGTCGGGTCAGGTAGACTTTGGCCGTGGCTAGTTATCACCCTACTGGCAAAAACGTGTAGGTCGTCTCTACCACCATAAGCTCGCAAACCTCAAAGCTCATTGGAGCAGCGATGGTGGGTCTAAGCTCTGTATCCACGCTCCTTGGGGGTAAAAAAATATCAGTTATTTTATGTAATAATTATTTTTACTTCAATAACACAGATTAAAGAATAATAGGTAGATACAGCGCACAGAACATGACGGTAATCGTAACCGTTCCATAAACTAAATTCAAAAACGAACATATTATCGAGTCCGTACGACATGAAACGTCGCATCAGTAATTTTCAATATTATTCAAGAAAAATGGCCTCTTATGTTTTTATATTATTTTAAAATGATCATTATATTAATTTACGTAATTGTTCTTAGTGTCAAATACAAATTATGAAAAAAGTTTGTATACATGCGGATGTCAAGGAGATGCGTGACGTGTTTTTTTATAGGTTTTACCGGCTTTACCACGCAGCTTACTTGTAAAGACTCGTTCTGGATGGTTTTGGATTGTTCTGTGTTTAGTAAGCTAATAATTGTTTATATGTATACTGCCCCGCACAGAAAAGCTTTAAGCTTCTCTTTTGTTTCAGCCCTGTGAAATTAATTAGCTAGAACTTAGCTCAAATGTCTCAAACACCTGTGACATAGCTTTAACTTGAAACTTCATTAATCTTTAGTTAAGTAGCGGGTTCTACACTGCTCATGAGTAGGTGATTACGTCTAATCTCTTCTCTACGGTTAGTCCTAGTAGGTAGTAGGTACAGTCGCCTTCAAAATTTTCATTTTTTCCGAGTAATTTAAAATCGAAATTAATAGTCAAAAATCATGATGCCGCTAATTAAAAAAAATACAATATAAATGTTTTAGTAGGTAATTATTCTTATCTTTATAAAAGGTTAAAGCATTGAATTTTTATGCCAGTATACGTAGGTAAGTAGGTATATTTACCTTTGCATTTTGGACGAAGCGTACGGCGAAACTTGATTTGTACCTATGTAATTATTTCCTAGCAATAATTTAATTAGTTAAAAAAATCTAATAGTTGTATTTATATTTAATATATATTTGTCGTTGTATACACGTTACGAAGATATTTTTTTTGAGTAAATTGGCGAATGAGAATATTTAGGTATAGAAAAGGCATTTTTATGCTATAATCTGAAGCTACATGGAGTTGGACATATTCTTAATATTAATAATCACATCACATCATCTTTCAACTTTGCACGCTTTTCAGTAATTTGTACTAAGTAAAAACAAGTAGGCCGTGGTTGTCTGTTTGACAGAAATGATAACATACGCGTCAAAAATATAGTTAGCAAAACCTCTTAATTACTTATAACAAGTATTTTCCATTTAGTTATATTTGTTGATATTCATCTCTAATACAGATGTATCTTTAGCTGACTGTACAACAGCTATCATGAGCGCATGATCAGAGCACAGCCCGGAACCGGGTCAGTACCTAACGTATCACTGTGCTTTCTACACGCGTTCCTCGCTACAACATTACACAGTTATGACTGACTATCACAAATTCCCGCCAAGGCGCTGGTAAAATCCACAGACTTTATTCCACGATCCATAAACAATTGTGTGCTATAAAAACTCTAACTTATTTATGACTCGCGCGCTTGTTTCGTTATTGTGAATAAAAACCACCTGTGCCGCCTTTTTACACAACAAAATGAGGGACGAATCCGACACTATGAATGAAAGGATAGCAGAGTTCAGAAGCGATCCGGAGAAACTTCGCCAGGCTACGGAATTCGTAGACGAGCTGATACAGCAGGCTAAGAAAGAGGCCGAATTAAAACAGAAAGAGAAAGAAAAAGGCAAATTCGTAAGTATCAGTGTGTATTAATATGGAAAAAACAATAATAACCCAAAGTGTATGGAATTGATAGGGCGGTAAGTGTTTATAATGGCGTAGTGCTACGCGAATAGCTTTCTTCGCAAATGCTGTCGCTCTTCAACACGTTGAGAAGTTTATTTGCATGCTTACCACCATTTTTCAATTTCACTACCGAGCCTCATATAATTATGTAGCGCTTTTCCCTAACAATGTCCTTATAGCTCGACAGTACGAGCCTCGAATTCATCTATGTCTCTCTATCTAACACCATACCTGTAGAAAGAGGAGAGAGATTAAGTAGAATTCATAACTCACTCTGTCGAATTATAAAAACATCGTTAGAGAATAGCACTACTGAACTGTTACTAACTACCGACACTTTATCTACTTGAGTAGCTACAAATAGAAATAATAACGAAACCATCTTTATTCTACAGTGATTTTTTTCTTATAGAATTTTTACCGAAACCTGTTATCTAAGTTGTAGTCTGGTTTGAATATTTCTTTTATCTACGACGTAACATTCTACTGAATAGTCCGGGTAATCACTAATTAGTCTGTCAAGTTTAACTGCCCACATTCTCCAGCTAGCGCAAATCTGGGACGTGGGTTCCAACCACAATTTTATAGGAACGAGCTATCTATCTGTATTATCAATCTTAAGTCTTGAAGGTTTGAATCTCCCAAGATACCAACTACTTTAGTGACGTATCTTGTGAGATTCAACTATCTTCTAACCCTCGGCCTCGACACTGGCGAAATTTCTACACTCGTACAAGCCCACGAAAGCTCCTGTAGTAAGTACCTAGTGTTAAGGAGCTTACTAGAAGTACATAATCGGACAAAAGTAGCGTCAAAATAGGCGTAGACGTCGTGAAAAACTGAAAACTGCAACTTTTCGTCGGGTCGGTTCGTTTATCTGGGACTACCAGACGCCCACGACTTCGTCAGCGTGGATTTCAGTTTTTCACAAATCCCACAGGAACTGTCGCACTTTCTTTTAGAACTTTTAAACGGAACCAATTCTGCTATACACGATGTTTGCGAAACTTTAACCGTTTACTCAATAGGAAAAAATCCTCCGATTTTGAAACATTCTTCATTGGTGTTCTGCTCTTATTGGTCGTAGCATGATAGTATATACCTTTCTCGATAAATGAGCTATCAAACAATGAAATAATTTTTCAAATCGGACCAGTAGTTCCTGAGATTAGCGCGTTCAAGTAATCAAACAAAGAAACTCTTCAGCTTTATAATATTAGTATAGATAGGGATGTCATTACAGTCATTACGTCGTTTTGGATGGTGCCAGTGCCACGATGCTTTTGTGCTTAAAAATGCTGCTGAAAACAAGTGAACTATTAATACTCACTATTGCTTTTCGAAAAGCATTTAATAGTTTATTATTACTACTTAATATAAATTATGATATAAATGCTATTAGGACGTTTGTTGATAGAAGAATGTTGATCCTTAATTAAACTTTTTCAGGCTTTTTTTCAAGGATTATGCATAGCTTTCTGGTATGCGATGAAAGCTTAACTAAACAGTACTAAAACTAGCAAGATACAATTATAGCATAGACAGTTGTGTACCTAAATCCGCGGCTTGCTGTGTATCCTACTTTTAGTGTGAGATCTTAACTTTTCAAGGTATACTTAGACACTTAAAAGCCTTAGCTTAGTTGAGCCTAAGGCCAGTACCTCACAAATATTGTAACTTTTCAAATAAAATCATATTGGATTTGGAAAGACGTAGAAGCTTTATGTAGGTACTTAGAGCTTTTCGTTTTTTTATACAATTGCAAATAAATAAATTGAATTGAATTGAATTGAATTGCTATTCGGTAAGGATCTCATGTAGGTACTACGTTCTGTACTAACTGAGGATGATTGTTCTAAAATTCAATCACAACAAAACAAGTTATATTTACTGAGATGTTTTTCTTTTTGTTCATTATCTTCGTAACCCATAGCATCAACCCATAGTAGAGGAAGTGATACGAATTATATTATATCACACAGTATAAAAAAATTATGCTTAAATATTTTTTTTATTTCACTTTGAAAATGGACAAACAAAACATATATGTAATATGTAATTCACGCGACCACTCCCGTTACTTTTATGCGCGATCACTGCAGGGTTAAAATATTGAATATATAGGGTTAAAAGCTTGAATATACAACTGGATATACATTGCATGTTAATAAAAAGCTTGTAAAAAGTTTTATTATTGTTTATGACTTACGCCTACGCCATCAACCGTAGAGCGTGCGATATCGATCAAACAACTATCTCCCTCGAATAGTTATATTTCAAAGTTGTTATCAGATAAACGAGAGTCGATCGCCGTCCACTAATCTCATAAATATTGCCGGCTATCAATCGGCTCACTAAAGGAGGTTGTCATCATACCGACAATGCGTACCTATTTCTTTATTTGCAAAATGATTGAAATATTTTTAGCAGACTCAAAAGTGATTATAAAAATAAGAAAACTAATGTCGAACAAAGGTTATGATTCACCTGAACAGTCAGGACAACTTAATTAACAAATCAAACTGCAACCAAAATAAGACCCTAGAATGGCAGAGAATGACCTTGAGTGAAGTCACGCACTTGTGACCGATGTCTGTAGGGTTAAAGGCGCCTTTGACAGATATCTAACACTCCCCTTTTCCACTCAAGTCAGTCTCCCCGCCTATCCCAAGTAACCCATAAAGAATTACACAACAAGAGATGTGGACGGCTCGAACGCCACGAGCACACTGAAGCCGTCCGTACCGCAAGTCGTTGCAACGCGGCGATAACATATTATAAAACAAAATCCTCCGCCGCATCTGTCCGTTCGTTAATGATGAACTTGAATACTAGAGTTGTTTATACAATATTATACAATTTGTCAAGGTTCTGTGGAAATGAAATTTAGTTGAAATATGCATTTTGAGATATTCAACTTTTGTAGAAGGTTTCTACTCGGGAGAAATCGCGGGCTTAAGCTAGTTAATTATATTTTAGACTATATTATACCTATAGGTATGATACTTAGTTACTCGTAAAAGCAGAAGGTATTAATCTATACTTATAATAAATCTTTATAAAGGTTAATTCTGTACATGAAATATATTTCCAAAATAACTATGGGGTGATTAGTGATCGATACTAATGCCAAAAATGTAATCAGTAAAATTTTTGTCTGTCTGTCTGTATGTTCGTTATAGAAACAAAAACTACTGGACGGGCAGGTTACAGTATACTTTCCATCACGCTACGATCAATAGGAGCAGAGCAGTGAAGGGAAATGTTGTGAAATCGAGAAAAGTTACTACATTTTTACAGTGATACTACTGTAATGGCTGAACTAAAGAGGTCTAAGGGCGGACGAAGTCGCGGGAGTCCACTAGTATTAAATAATAAAAAAACAAATTCAAATAGACTTTACGTAAGCACTTTTGAAAAGTTAAGTTTGACAGTGAGTAGTGATTCTACCATCGGTTGGGAAATCAGATTTTGTCGAGAAGAACCAGAAAGAAACTCAACAATTACAATTTTTATTAAATTTTTTAATCTGTTATAAGCAATGATCATTTTATATTATAGATCAGTTACGTCCCTACAAAATCACCGCAAATGTGATTCCAATAATCCAAAACTTAGCGCACACATGCACAATTTTGTCTTTAATTCTATTATTTATTCATGTATATATAGTTTTTACACTTCCTGAACACACAACTCGACATTGTAGACGATATTTAGTTATTATTTGTCTAAATAACATTCGTTGTTGACCACAACTAACATTGAGATGAGGAACCACTTTTGAGCGCCTCATTTTTCATGACTTAGTAACACATCTAATAGTATTAAAATACTTTAACATCATTGGTTACGTTATTAACCCTTAAACGGCTCACTGCTGAGCTCGAGTCTCCTCTCAGAATGAAAGGGGTTAGGCCAATAGTCCACCACGCTGGCCCAATGCGGATTGGCAGACTTCACACACGCAGAGAATTAAGAAATTCTCTGGTATGAAGGTTTCCTCACGTTATTTTCTTTCACCGTTTGATACACGTGATATTTAATTTCTTAAAATGCACACAACTGAAAAGTTGGAGGTGCATGCCCCGTAACGGATTCGAACCCACATCCTCCGGAATCGGAGGCAGAGGTCATATCCACTGGGCTATCACGACTCTTCGGTTATAAGTACCTAAATACCTACCTACACGTTTGTACATATAACAATTATAATAGTAAGTTAGTAAGTAGGTAAGTACCTACCTAGTTACGAGTATACCACACTAGAAGCTAATTGTTTATACGTGTTCTGGGACCTAAATCGATTCTGTTTAAGTCTCTATATAGCTCCGTTTGTAAACTTCGCTCCGGGAACCAATTAAACTGTATTGGAAATTGATTAGGTTTTATTGAAATACAAACTGTTCAGTTAAAATTAATTGTTAGGTGTGGTTACAGTTAAAGCAAACGAAGGTAATTACCTATATGAAGGTGACTTGTTTATCTAAGAGTACGTATGTGCCTGGGGACCCTGATGGTTAGTAATTAGTACAGATATTCTATTTTCGGAAGACAGTATGACTTTTGATGACAAAATAAACATAATAATGATAAATTATTTAGAGATATAGGGGGAGGTATGTGACATCGAACCCGTTTACCAAAAATCGTTGCTTTCAGGTCCGTTTTCATTAAATTACTAGTAGTCACCGCGCGGTTTCACCTGCGTGGTTCCTGTTCCCGTAGGGATACGGGGATAAAATATAGCCTATATATAGCCTTCCTCGATAAATGGGCTATCTAACACTGAAAGAATTTTTCAAATCAGACGTAGTTTCTGAGATTACTTAGCGCGTTCAATCAAACAAACTCTTCAGCTTTATAATATTAGTTTAGAAAGGTGTAGGTACCTAATTACTATTGTTGAAATAAAATAAATTATGGTGCAGCCGCGTAAAGTACAATTTTAGTTGAGTTTTGTTTTACAAACATGTTCTGGTAATTTATGTTTTCGCCTAACTCTACTTTAAGTTTGGGACATTTTAACCGACTTAAAAAAAAGGGAGGAGGTTCTCACGGAATTTTGTTCCTTTTTTAAAATTATAGAACTTAAACCCTAAAGTAAGTATAGTAGATACTTACGCGGCCTTTATGTAGACGAGTAACCACAGCAAGACTTATTATTACCACGTTCCCACCTTTTATCTACCTACTTTTGGCTGGTGGGAGGCTTCGGCCGTGGCTAGTTACCACCCTACCGGCAAAAACGTACCGCCAAGCGATTTAGCGTTCCGGTACGATGCCGTGTAGAAACCGAAAGGGGTATGGATATTCATCCTCCTCCTAACAAGTTAGCCCGCTTCCATCTAAGACTACATCATCACTTACCATCAGGTGAGATTGTAGTCAAGGACTAACTTGTAAAGAATAAAAAAAAAGAAAATACTACTGAACCGAATTAGATGAAATTTGGAATTGAGATAGATTATAGACTGGATTAGCACATAGGCTACTTTTTTCTCGGAAAAGTTAAATTAAAGCAACCACGGAGCATGCGTATAAAACACAATTATTTCTATTCATAAATTCTAGCTTAGAAGCAGTTTAACAAAAAGCCGGGAATATCCAATCTTGGTATTAAAAAAAAGTTCATACATATTAAAAAATCTTTTAATTAAGTTTCTAGAAAACAACTTGAATTTTCGTCCTACAAAAATACGATGGAACTTAATTATGTATTTTCTTTTCATCACATTTTTTTTCTAATTATGAATTGCCAGCTACTGCATTCAAAAAGGAAACTAATTTAAGTTTGTAAATAGAATAACATTTTAATTCGCTCTCTTTTTTGTTCCAGGAATCACAAGACTCGGGAACGGGTGAGTAGGAGAAAATCAACGCTTTTCTCTACAATTTTCTTGACTTTATTTTTTGCCAATTTTTTATACCTGCCTACTTTTTTTTAAACTTTCTTATTTTGTAGATTACTAATTCTTTAATCCTATTAATTTTATAAACGTGAAAGTGGATGATGTTTGGATGTTTGTTAATCTTCTGACGGCCTCCGTGGCGCAGTGGTATGCGCGGTGGATTTACAAGATGGAGGTCCTGGGTTCGAACCCCGGCTGGGCCGATTGAGGTTTTCTTAATTGGTCCAGGTCTGGCTGGTGGGAGGCTTCGGCCGTGGCTAGTTACCACCCTAACGACAAAGACGTATCGCCAAGCGATTTAGCGTTCCAGTACGATGTCGTGTAGAAACCGAAAGGAGTGTGGATTTTCATCCTCCTCCTAACAAGTTATATTAGCCCGCTTCCATCTTAGACTGCATCATCACTTACCATCAGGTGAGATTGTAGTCAAGGGCTAACTTGTAAAGAATAAAAAAAAAACGGCGCAACTACTGAACCAAATAATAACTAATAAAATATTGATACAATATTTTATTAGTTATTATTTTTAGTGATAAAGTTTTACGTAAATATGAAACAACGAATTCGTTGTGATCTCAGTAAGTTTTCTAAATATAGATCGTAATAACGGAAGTTGTTTAACCCGTAAATAGGCAATAATTGGTTTTGTTATGAACCTACTGTCTAACAACATAATTGACGTTAGGTCGAGAACACAATATCTACTAAACTATTATACCTGTTTACTTGTTTAAAAAAAAAATAATGTGCTTACAAAAACAATCTAATATTATACAGGCTCGGGAGTATTTCCCATAACTACATGGTTATATTCTTTAACAAAAATCAATGATTATTTTATACTATAGATCGGTTACGTCCCTACAAAATCACCGTAAAAAAGTGATCCGATTAATAGGCTACAACACTGAGCGCACACATGTATAATTTTGTCTTTAATTTCATTATTTATTTATGTACAAGTTTTTACACTTCCTGAACACACAACTCGACATTGTAGACGATGTTTAGGTATTATTTGTTGGTAAATAACGTTGGTTGTAGACCACAACTAACATTGAGATGTGGAAATTTCCTCATTTTTCATGTGCTAGTAACACATCTAAAAGTATTTAACATCATTGACAAAAATTAATTTAAAATGTTCAAGGATGTTGTGTGTTCTAAAATGAATATTTTCAGAGTAAATAATATTTATTTTGTAAATAGATCTTGAAATGTGTCCCCTAAACGAATCCTTATAATAATGACGTATTTATATTTTAAAATGCAACGATGTCACTTTGTTACCTAATAGGCGTGTGTTACATGGATAGTCGGTATTATTTGAATTATTTTGTATGAAAATATATTTTTTTTGTTTTTGTTGTTTATAAAATATGAACTATGCAGTTCGGTTCTTAAAAGTGGTCTCGTTAATGCCTTGAAGTTATGGAAAATACTTTCGAGCACCCTGTATAAGCGAACGTTTCTGTGTATATTTGTTACTCCTTTGCGCTACAATTACTGAACTATTCATCATTATTAAGGTGGTGCTATCCCCATAATGAAATTTGGCGGTCAATATGCGAAAAGCTTCCCAGTCTTCCACAAGTTGTGATAAGTCGAGACTGCAGGCCAATTCACTAACTCTGATGTTTGGACCAACTACCTATTGTTAGTCATTCTTAAGTCACGTGCTTTCGTATTCACTATTTAATGGTAGCTGATCAAATTGAGATTACTTATGTATACGTAAAAAATATTATCCGGTGCCTAATGACAACCCTTCGTCCATCTCATATAAGTATCTAGATGACATTGCCCAGTTGACATGATTTTTGTTTGGGCCTTACGGAATACGAAAAATGCGGTTCTTATTGAACTCCTCTCAGAATGAGAGGGGTTAGGCCTTAGTCCACCACGCTGGCCTTATGCCGTTTGGCAGACTTTACACACGTAGGGAATTTAGAAACTTCACAGTTAAGCAGTTCCTCACGATGTTTTTCCTTCACCGTTTGAGACATGTGATACTTAATTTCTTAAAATGCACATAGCTGAAAAGTCGCAGGTGCATGCCCCGGACCAGATTCAAACCTAAACCCTCCGAATCGAAGGCAGAGGTCACATCCACTGAGCTATCACGACTCACAGCTGTACTCGTATTCACCTTGGATAATTTTGAAGTCACGTATTGAGTAAAATAAAAAGTAATAAGTATCTACCTATTTTTGATCTTCAAGAGTTATGTTCGTGACCTTTATTCGTTCTCAACTTGCCATTGTAGATATATTTTACAAAATTATGTATAAACACGTCATGTCACATCACATTGCATGTCACACTGTATTTTCTCAGAACATGTAAAGGTGCTGACAGACATGCAGCATTCACTTGTAACAGAAGAACGAGCCGAGCCAAGCATAGAGCCAAATATTGCTACGAACATCTTGAGAATTCTAGCGAACGCTCTTTAATAAACGATGGTTAATTCTCTAAAATATTCAATGTACTTACTAATTAATTAATCATTGTATAAATAATATGTGTGAATTGATTATTGTAAATTAAAATGTTAGGTATAATCCATTGTATGTATTATACTACATACGATTTATTAGGATTTTATTGTAATTTCTGACCTACTTGTACAATAAAATGTAACTATTAAAATAAGCATAAATTAACTAAAACTATAAAATTAAAATAAATTACTAACTAATACTTAAAAATTCTTGTTAGGTGTTTTTTACCCGACTGCAAGAAGGGTTATGTTTTTCGCACGTATCTTGTATGTATGTTTGTATGTATTGAAAACAGTCGGGACCTGTAAATAATGTGAACGAAAATCATTCTATTCAATATAATAGGTCACGACTATTTTCTAATTGCTTTCTACACTTTTGGACTGAGCTTGTTTTTTTTCTTTTCAGTTTTTGTATAATTTATGCAGTCGGGTTTTTTATTTGTTTAATTAATTTATTATAATGATAGGTATTGCAAGCTGTAAGGCGGAATTTGGTGTTTATTTCAATAAGATCTGACTGTAAGCTGAATTCGCAATAAATAAATTTTGATTGATTGATTGATTGAAACGATGACAGAAGCTTGGCACGGAAAAAAACTGAAAGCAAATCTGCTCGCTAAAATGTTCTCCTATTTTTCTGTGAACATTCGCACGAATGCTCATTACAAGTGAATGCTCTAGTCTATCAGCACCTTTAGGATATAATTTATGCATTCTTATTTCTTACCAACACGTAGGTGTAGGCGCCTCTGAGTTACGTACGACGATGAATTTGCATGCATGAGCGCGGAAATTTATGCGAGTTACGCATGTATGGCTGACCTATTAAAGGAAAATGTGATGTAAAATTACTGAATAGCCACTTATAAATAATAATTATAAGCTTTTATTTAACTTTTTTAATCAAGAACACATTTTTTTTGTAAAATATTTTTTTTCAAGTAGGAAGGATGCAATTTATTTCAGGTTCAATCTGTTGAGTTGTTGACTCTGGGCTTTCTTTCTAATTGATGTCACATTAAATCCCATATACCTATAGCGTACTTATGTAAGTACGCAAGGTATATAAGATTTAATTTGACTTATTCCCAAAGATAGCGGATCTTTTGGAGTATGAGCGGGTATCATCATAAATGTTTTTAAACGTAACTTGCACCTGTAGACCTTATAAGTAGGCCTAACATGCGACCAACTACATACGAGTATCTCGTAGTTGGTCGTAAAAAAATTTTAATAAAAAAAATTGAACCGACTTCAAAAATATAAAACATACTGACTAAACTAAAAAGCGAAAAATAACATCATACTAAGTTCTATCTATCGTATTATGTACTAACTGATGATCAGTTTGAAGGCGGTGCTAGTCCAATGATGTATTAATTCAAGCCATGTAAGATTTAGGTTTTTCAGACAGTGTTCTTTCATGTAATTCTTTCAGAAACGGCTTATATTAACATAACACCGGTTTACCACCGACTTCAAACGGATCATCAGTAATGAGTAGGCCACACGTCAGTCACAACGCATTTAGTTGTAAAGTCCTCATCAATACAAATAAATCAAATCCAATCACAGGGTAGTTACTGTAAACAGATGAGGAATTTCATTAACTGACCTTCGTCTTCATCATCAGACCCTAATGACAGTCACAATCCATCTAGGTGGAAAGTCCTGATCAATACAATTAAATCAAACCCAATCACAATGTACCAACTGTAAATCGTTTAGGAGTTTCAGTACCTGTCAATTGTCTCCATCGTCAGACCCCTAATGACAGTGATAACCTATCTAGGTGGAAAGTTCTCATAAATACAAACTAATCAAGCCCAATCATAAGGTATCTACTGTTAACCGTTGAGGAGTTCCAGTACTTGTCCTTCGTCTTCATCATCAGACACCTAATGACAGACACAACCCATCTAGGTGGAAAGTACTCGTCAATACAAATCAATCAAGCCCAAACACAAGGTAACTGTTGTAAACCGTTAAAGAGTTCCCTCGTGTGTCTTTCGGCTCCATTATCAGATCGACTCCAGACCTTCATTCAGTTGTAGTTTTTTAAAGTGGCTAATGGAAAAAATATAAAACGCTATAGTTGCCCCTACGATTTTTGAAAATTCCCCTCAATTTCTCCAGGATCCCATCATCAGATCCTGAAATGGTGACAATGGGACTACCTCAGGAGTAACACTACCCTTTCAAACAATAAAAGAATTATTCAAATCGGTCCAGGCGTCTTCGAGTAATCAGGTAACATACATACAAAAAAATAAACATACAGACGAATTGAGAACCTCCTCCTTTTTTTGAAGTCGGTTAAAAAATAGACAAAATGTCGCCAATGGCGGTGGATTGCTCCCGGTGTTTCTTTTATTGCAACGCAATGAAAGATAAAGAAATATGAGATATTCTCGGTTGCACATGCTATTGCACTGTGTATTGACATTTGTCTCTTTCTCTCCACGATATGGACTTTGGTCTCATGTTAGGCCTAAAGGTTGCTGCATATACTGTAGATAACTAGCCCGGAGTTTAGATGTTGGCAACGATACTTTATACCTACTATAGATATGTTACGTGCCTACAAAACTATGGCAAAAAGTGATCCGAATTAAGTACTCCACTGAGCCTACATATGCACAATTTTGTGTTTACTTACTAACATTAAATATTTAAGTGTATACAGTTTTTACACTTCCTGAACACACAACTCGACATTGTCACATTGTAGACAAAATTTAGGTAATATTTGCTTAAATCATTTCGTAGTTTACTACGCGACTAAATGAAATTAAGACAATTGGTCACTATTGTGCGCCTAAATTTCGACGCGTTAGTGACATCTCTAATAGTACAAAATCTTTGGATGCCGGTGGTGTTACACCCCCGTGTCTCAGAGATCACGTTAAGACGTCAGTCACGATCATTATCATTAACATTTAATGATTCTGATGATGTTGATGATGATTTATTCATTATTATTATATTATTCATAATGAAACTGTTGAGCAGTGAGATGAATAATAGGTTCATTATTCATGTTGAAACGACGAATGGTTCGCACTTAAGTTGAAAGACCTTGTCGAATGAGGCGAGCACAGACCGAAATAGCGTTTTACATCATTGTTCTCAATGTCAGAATGAAAAGAAAATGTGGAAAATCAGATAAGTGATACAATACATAAATATACTTAAACAATACACAAATTGCTTAGCCGCAAAGTAAGCCTATGTTATGGTCACTATACTTCGTTATCAACCCATATACGGCTCACTGCTGAGCTCGAATCTCCTCTCAGAATGAGAGGGGTTAGGCCAATAGTCCACCACGCTGGCCCAATGCGGATTGGCAGACTTCACACCACGCAGAGAATTTAGAAAAATCTCTGGTACGCAGGTTTCCTCACGATGTTTTCCTTCACCGTTTGAGACACGTAATATTTAATTGCTTAAAATGCACACAACTTAAAAGTTGGAGGTGCATATGTCCCGGACCGGATTCGAACCCACGCCCTCCGATATCGGAGGGCTCTCTATCACGGCTCTTCAATTACTATACTTAGCCATAACGATGCTCCGCGCGCTCGATTTCATACTCGCGCAGTCCTTCCCTCTTAACCGCGCACACGACTTCACACCTGCGCAGTCCTTTCCCCCCGTCAACCGCATATCATGGGAGTGTTATCAACGAACTTGCCAAGCTATAGCAACCAAGGTTTGGATCCTACAAGTAAAATAGATATTTCTAAACTTAACATAATACATATACAACAATATTTATACCATCACTTAACAATAATTATTTGTTTGACTTTGAAATCCCATGGTAATGAAGTTACCATGAATTTTACAATAACACACACACCATTTAATATTGGTTTTTGGCCATAAGCACGAATATCATAAAATTGTGCTAATTTAAAAATTATACAATTGAAAATTTACTAAACAACGTGTCCCTTGCAATGTGTTATTAATTCATTTGCGCCAACCACACACTATCAAGATTACCATCAAGTCTGCAGCGTTCTTAGGGATGTGGAGATTGAAAAAATATCGGCACCATAAATGGTAGGTACCTAATGGTTATGGTTTTGATATTTTTTTCACTTGCCTTGACCAATGTGTCACTGGCTTTATAGGCAATTCGTTCCACTTTACATTAGGTGGGCAATTTACTTATTCTGTCAAAAATTCATTTAGACAGCCTACTTTTAGTGGCCCACTGTAGGGCAAGGCCATACAACTTAGTATAGAAAGGGGATTCGAACCTTTAAATTTAGCCCAACATCATCACTCCGCTGCCCGTGATATTGTTTGACTATCGCTATGATGTTGATAATAATTATGTAGAGAGACGGCTTAACACGATTTCCGATGTTGCGATAAACGTGTAATAAAACTGTCAAAAAAAAAATCTGTACCACAGGAAGATTTTTCTAAACCACATTGTGTATATGCGATAATATTTTAGATTGTATCGTTACTTGTTTGCACGATTTACTTACTTCCTAAAATCATATTAGGATTGCATTTAAGCAGTAATTTGACAATGTAAGAAATGCAAAAGTTAAAATTGCAAGTGGAAGGACACAAGAAGAGAGGCCAAAGAAGAAATGGTTGAAGTATGTGATTTAGGATATTTGTGTCTAGAAGGAAACTATGCTACTCTTTTTAGTCACAATAAGTACTCATGGTTAACGAATACACATAGAATTATAATTGTACCGAATCATAAATCTATGCGAATACATTATACATTGACATATTGTGCCGAAGGTTAAGGAGCAAAAAATACAAAAAAAAAGTGGTTTTACACGGATCTAGGTTACAACATCCCGAGTTCGTGAATACATTAGACTATTTTATTTTAATACCTAATCTTATCAGAATGATCTTATTTCAATGACAAGCAACCGATAAGAAGGTCAAACAGAGTTATCTTAATGTTTAGTGATAGGCAAATAATAAACAAACAGTATGTAAGCCCATACTTTTCTATAGAAAACAACTATGTTTATCTATTTCATTTCGTAGCTGCGTCATCGTTGAAAGCGCGGTTGTTTAGAGGATTGAAGAAGAAAGCATTGTTGCCGAGAACACAATATTAAAGCGAGGAAAAATTACGACTAAAGACGTTACTTTTTATGACCAGCTACGTTATTTCACACCCACTTACTAAAAAAGGTTGTAAAATTTATAAGAGAGGACCCTTGATTTTCTTGGAACATTTGTTTGATGGCATATTTATTAGATTGACAGCCTGTGATGATCAGCTGGCCTATTCACTAATTTGGTCTTTAAATTATGATGCATGGCTAAAACTTATGTGATACAACGTCGGGCCCCTCTCTCAACGCGCGCTGCGAGCAGTCGCGCGCGCCGCCGCAGATTGGATTTTGCCGCGTTCCAAAGAACCAGCTCGTGACTAAGGGCCCCGCATGGGTTCGAAACTAGTCAGTCATACTCCGACGTTGTTTCACATGAGTTTCAGCCGTGTTTCATAATACATTAATGTAAATAATACTCTCGATGGTTTAAATTCTAAAAGGGGAATGCCCACTATTATTATCATCACTATATATTTTTATACGGAGGTATACCTGAGTTCCCTGGTCCGACGTTGTATTGGTCGGTGGACATTGCCATTTCGTCCCTGTTTTGAGATCTCAAAATATACATACATTTAAATGGTTATAATATTAATATTAGTTTAAGAAAAACTAGCGAAATCGAAGTTCTACCATGATATAATTTAAACGTATTTGCAGATAGGTAGTGTAATGTGTAACACAACAGTGTAATGAACTACGATGAACAAGAATTAATCTTGAGTCTTGACTTTAAAATGCCCTCGTTGTAGGTGGTAGTAAAAACGGAATGCAAATTAAGAACAATATAATACACAAATAAATAATACTACACACAACAAACCGATTTCGTAACGGTTATGTTTTTCCATCATGATGTAGGTACGATTTTCGCTTCGCACGCGAATTTTTACGGGAAAATTACGGAATAATAACCCTTTTATGTCGGCACATATCAGCGACTGTTTATATCACGATGTCAGTCACAGCCTGAACAAAAACCTCGTACTGAATACAAAATGTTCTCGTTTCGTATTGCGAGAATGGAAATGCCGCGTGAATATTATCCGAGCCTATGGAATTGAGATTCTTCGGTTGTACTTCTTTATCTAGATTATCATATTAATGCGGTCGTTGGTGTAAATATATTGTAATTTTATATTTAGAACGGGATTGTTTATTGTGTTTATTATTTAGCCAAAAGTGATGCTAGCATAGAATGGAAAACGAAATACTAAACGTGAAAGGTATCATAACTCATGAGAAGTGGTCTTAACTGTCCTCCGTCTTCATCAGCTGACCCCCTATGTTGTCACAATCCATATGGGTGAAAAGTTCTCATCAATATAAAATTAATCAAGTCCAAACACAATGTAGTTACTGTGAACCGTCGAGGAGTTCCCTTAACTGTCCTTCGTCTTCATCACCAGACCCTTAATACAATTACAACCCATCTAGATGGAAAGTTCTCATCAATACAAATTTATCAAGTCCAAACACAAGGTGGCTACTATGAACCATTGAGGAGTTCTCTTAACTGTCCTTCGTCTTCATCACCAGACCCTTAATACAGTCACGACCCATGTAGGTGGAAGGTGCTCATCAATACAAATTAATCAAGCCCAAACAAAAGGTAACTGCTGTAAATTGTTGACGAGTTCCATCGTCTGTGTTTCGGCTCCATCATTACACCAACTCCAGACCTTCATAAAATTGTAGTGGTTTAAAATACCTTATGGAAACACTAACAAATACACTAGCCGTCTCTATAAGTTTTGAAAGTTTCCCTCGTTTTCTCCAAGATGCCATCATCAAATCCTGACATTATAAAAAAAATGGGACCACCCTGGAACCTAACCCTTCAAAACAAAAAAGAATTTTCAAGATCGGTTTATAAATGTCGGAATTATCGCTGGACATACATAAAAAAAACATACTTAAAGCCGAACATAGAACCTCCTCCTTTTTGGAAGTCGGTTAATAAACTAGGTACGTACTTACTGGTAGCATTAATTTTATGACGTCAAAAGATAGTGAGTGTGTGTGTGAATGTTTATTACAACGCTGTAACTAAAGAGCTGTGATAGCCCAGTGGTTATGACCTATTCGATTTCCTATTCCTATTAATCGAATAGGAATAGGAAATCGAATAGGTCCTCCTCCTCCAACCACCTCCACCTCCAACTTTTCAGTTATGTGCATTTTAAGAAATTAAATATCACGTGTCTCATAAAACGGTGAAGGATAAAAGACTCAGGATAGCAATATCCAGGACTAAAAAACTGTTTCTGAGGGTAAAAAAAACTCTTGAAACCTACATAAATGAAGAAAACCGCAGCATAATGTTAATAGACAATGTATATTAATAAACTTCATTAATGAAAAACGATCGAGTAAATAATATCATGCAAAATTATTTATAGTCTGCTCAAATTAGTCCATCCCTCAAGGGACGAACGGGACGGGAGGCAGGGCTGTTTTTACGTTCAATAATAATAATAATTAATTAGGTCATCCGTTCAAGAAATGCCTCCAAGCTTTATTAATAGCGCAGTTTCTGTAGAACTAGTGGACGCCGCGCGGTTTCACCCGCCTAGTTAATGTTCCCACAAGAATACGGGCATAAAATATAGCCTATAGCCTTCCTCGATAAATGGGCTATCTAACACTGAAAGAATTTTTCAAATTGGACCAGTAGCTCCTGAGATTAGCGCATTCAACCAAACAAACATCTTCAGTTTTATAATATTAGCATAGATTGGTTATTTTACTTATTATTAAGTTTTGAGTCGAAATTAAGTAAAGGCAAAAAAAAAATCAATTATCTCTAAGAACTAATCTAAATCTACGTGTCTACTATCCTTAACCTAAATGTTTTGGAGACGTCAAACTGAAATGCTAAATATCTTAGCTAGTTATAAGTAGGTATACGTTACACGGTATATGTACGTTAACTATACGTTATACGTACGTCTTTGCATGTAATTGTACGCACACACACGCAGGCGAAGCTCTAGCTAATGTACCTATCTATGATGGGCATGATGTACTCTATTAGGTACATCAGACCGAGCCTTACCTTATTTTTTTTTCTTTCCTATCCTTAATTACATAACACTCGATAGAATCGAAGTTTATTAACCTTTCACGAAAAATTCCATTCTAACGAAGTAAGATGCCGATAACAATACAATTTTAATTTAAGAATTTTCCGAAACGTGAGACGAAAACACGTTGTTGGTCATGCTGGATTTTTAATAGGGTAGTTGACGGAATAAGATTGCCTTCATTCTGTCGAACCCTCCTTTACCTAATTGAAAAACCATCAACCACCACCATTTGCCATAACAATGGGGTGTAAAGGGGAGACTAGTACCAGTCAGCCTCCGCAACTGCCAATCTCACTTGCTCTTGTCCTGCAGACTGACTGACGAGCCTCTGGCGACCGATAACTATTTTCAACTGGCTGAATTTTTGATAATGATCCTTTGAAAATTTATATAGTAGACCAAGATCTATGTCATCATCATCATCATCATAATCAACCCATATTCGGCTCACTGCTGAGCTCAAGTCTACTCTTAGAAAGAGAGGGGTTAGGCCAATAGTCCACGCTGGCCCAATGCGGATTGGCAGACTTCACACATGCAAAGAATTAAGAAAATTCTCTGGTATGCATTTCCTCACGATGTTTTTCCTTGACCGTTTGAGACACGTGCTATTTAATTTCTTAAAATGCATACAACTGAAAAGTTGTAGGTGCATGCCCCGGGTAAATAGGGTCAATGTAAACTAATTTATACATAAAAAGCAAAGATTGTCTGGAAATTTGCAAAATAAATGAGATTATAAAATTTCAAAATCTATTAAAAATCTTTTATCATAATTAGATGAAAATTCATACAGTTTTAGCTTCCTTACATTAAATGTGACATTTTTTAATATGTTAACTATAAACATAAACGCACAAATAACAAAGATATTAGTATTTTTGTTTGAACGCTCAAACAAATCTAACGATCATTACATTACCTACGACGTCATTAGTTCGTGCCATTTTGTATGGGGCGTTCTTCAGGAATCCGCGGCAGCGCCCTTTACATCCTTGTAGCTCTGAAAGTAATGATCGCAGATACCCTGTTCCTTTTACAAAATTGCTTTACTATTAGCATACTCTTAATTTATAAACAATTTAAAAAACTGTCATCATCCCTTGCGAGTTATAAAAATATCGTTACAGAATAGCCTAGCTGCTTTTACATAGGTAGGTACTCGTATAAATATAGACATATAATAATAGCTGGAGTATTTTGAACTAAGGAAAGGTCGTAAGTCGATATAGATACAAGAGCTCTCATGAACATTTTCATGCTTGAAAGAATCTTCAGTACTCGGTGGGTGATTCGTGCCTGAAAGCATCCTTCGCAGCCAGTTTCCACAGTCGGTCGATCACAAGTCTGAGCTTTTGTCTGGCGCTGGGGGATCGATAATTCACCCCCTGTATATTCTACAGTCCCCACAACAGCTAGGGTTGTACAAAATGTAATAAATACATTTTAGATCTTCATACAAGTTTATGAGGTAGGTATTAAAGTACATTTATTTATGTACCTAATTATGTAACACTTTTTGTTTTTTGTACAATAAAAAAAAACCTACTGATTTACGATTTTTAACAGATTACTACTACTAACATTAGAATGAAATTTATTTATTTTAGTCCGTGATTTATTTATTTAAAATAAATCAATGGATTTGAGATATAATGAATGTATATACAGACAAACATGTATTTGGCAATTGCTTTTTGTTTATATATACTTAATGTAAAATATTTTAAACATGCACATAAAATATTCAATTATGAAATAAGGATTTATTTTTCGCAATACATGTTTTCATAATGCATTTCTAAAACTAAAGTGTCGCAATATTTTGGGCCTTAAATAATTAATTACTTACGTTCAATAAAGTTAAATATAATAATAGTACTTATAGCTAATATATCTATTATTAAGAATTACTTATTTACTAAAAATAGTGACAAACTAAATACTCAGTCATCTCTATGCATTTTCAACAAAGACTAAATTATATTTTTTTAAAACAAAGAAAGTTTCACAGTTTACGCCCTCGCAGAAAGGCACCTAAATGTTCTTTTTAATGATACTCGCAGTTATACAAAGAATCTTAACAATTTATAGAACTGTAGGAGTCTTTGGAAGCTGCCTAGTTGAAGAAACATACTTAATTTTTTTAGTCCAACTAAGACCATTTTAATTACGATTAATTGAGCTGATACCTCAGTTATTTCATATAAAAATCAAAAGGGATTTGACATCCCTAAATACACAGACAGGGGAGTGATGAGAGGGGCCAACCCTACAGCCGTAATGATGAAAATGCAGGTAGACACGAAAAGCTCGCGTTTTTCAAAGGGGGAATATGACGGTCACTGCTTTTCGGTCTTTATTAGCAAATGCTTGCTTTATCGGTAGAAACGACCTACTATAAAAAGCTTTTTAGTTTCTTTGGTATGTTTAGGTATTTATTTACTGTAATTTTTTCTAGCTTTTGTGTTCTATTAGGTCTTGCCATGTTAACGGTTTTTTGTTTTGGTTGTCTTTTTCCAAATTTTTATAAACCTTAAGTTGTTTATACTTACTCGTTTGTAAAAGTAGCCATATATATTTTCTGGTTCAGTCTTTTATATCAAATCTTTTTCTGACTTACATTCTCGTAGATAGGTAGGTACTATATTCAAACGAAACGAAGTCTTAATTTAGTCGCCCTCGACTACGTCCGCGTCGAATTTTCACAAATTCCGCGGGAACCATGGATCTTACCGACATGAAAAGTAGCCTATTTGTAAACTCAATAACCTCCTCTGTCTTCGTGTAAATATCTCATTAATGTCTGTACCTACAGCTGTACCAGAGATTAGCCAAGATAAACAGAGAAGATGAGACAGACACTTTCATTTTATTTATATGTACTTACTAATACGGGGATAATACATAGCCTATAGCTTTTCTAGATAAATGGGCTATCTAACAGTAGTAAGTAGTCCCTGAGATTAGCGAGCAAACAAACAAACTCTTCAGCTTTATAACCCAAGTACCTAATTTATTATGATAGTGTTTGTAATCATAAACCTTCCTTTTGACTACGCCTCGGATAGAGGCAAAGTGTCGTACTCCTACGTCTTTAGGCGGTCGCTTGCCACTGCTGGTCGGTGCCTATATTTAACACACTTTTTTTTTTCCAGGTAACTTAAAGAGGAAGTTCGGTCGCGCCCGCGGCTTCGTGATCCGCATGTTCGACGCTCTGTGCAACTGTACGCAGACTGCCGCAGCCGCCGCGCGTACTACCGCGCGGAACAACCCGTTCGCTAAACGCTAAACATTTCTCACATACATTCAAACGATAGGGTAAAGATTTAAATGGGACAACTTCTGATTGGATGTTTAAGATCTAATGCGCGTAGAAAGAAATCAGGGATATTGAATAAACTAACATAGAATCAATAGTTCTACGGTAAAGGGTTCAGACTCGTCAGAGAGGTTGTGATCCGATCCCTGCCCGCTGAACTATCGATATGTACCCCACTACTAACACAGTCTCTTCTGACTACTTGGAGATGAACGGGAATATTGGTCATATATAAAAGATATGGCAAATATTCTAAAAATAAAAGAAATTTACAATACCCTAAGTTATTGCAATCCTTAGGATGCATCATTAATTAACGTAATTAACGTGGTCATGTGACCATCAAAGACTATGATTTATCGACGATAATGCAAATGACAGTAAACGGTTATACATTGTAAATATGTTAAGGCTGATCGCACACTGGCTTTTCAGTCGCTTGGAATATTTTTCAGTTGCTAGTCGCTATGGTGAATGATAACTTATTTATTTTACCCGGATGTTGTACTACAAATAATCTTAATATTGAAGTCATTGATTGTCAATAAAGAACATTTTAAATACGTGATTTTCACAGATGGAAAATTCAGTTCAATAACTATTTTAAATTAAAAGATATATTTTTTCGCTGCACCTATATCTATAGGTACTTTATTTTTATGATACTTATCTTGAGAAAATATTATTAATTACAAGGATAAAAGACTTCTTTTTTAAAAAAACCACCAACCAACTGAATATAAAATGTAAGATATTAAGTCGATATTACGACATATAACCAGATGACAAGTATGAAAACGCTTCTAAATTCCGAATTAAGAAAGAAAATTAAATAGACATTAATTATAATAATTATTATTGTAGCAGATAAATACTACCTAATGCTAAATAAATAAGTATCTTTTGTCATCTGTATATTTGGTAGAGATAGTGTAGAAGCACTCTATAAATTGATTATAAAAAAGTATTGAATAACATTTCTCATTATCATTACTAATAGAAGTCATATAATGCAAATGGACGCCTAAACCAATGCCGATGATTTATGGCACACATTGTGAAGGAATTATGAGAGTAATAACCCTTTTAACATGGCTTTCGCATCAAACCAGTTGTGTATGTATTTGTACCTTTGTTTATCATCTGTACACATTTCCCATGAAGGTTATTTATGGTAATAAATAAAGCTGAAACGTAAAAGAGTATTTACTGTGTGTACGAAAGAACGACATTCAAAAATATATTTGAATAAAAAAAACATTTTTCAAAGGGAATTGGTACTGTGTTTAAGTTTGACGTTAGTGTAAAATATTCTTTTGTGTTCAGAAATTCTGAGCTTCATTTACGTAATAACAATTTATTATTTTGAATATCTCTCAAAAACGTTTTAGACAATTTTAATTACGTGATTTGGTCGATGGCTGTAGAAAAAAATCGAGCCACGGGCCCATACAAAATTACCCAATCACTCAAGCACAAATATTAGACTATATTTTTAAATACTACCTACCTTAAAGTACCTAGTAGATACTTGGTTACCTACTTGTACTCGATAGGTACTGTTAGTTATATTTATTTATCAATATGTAGCTACCGAATCATCGAAAATAAGTTAAAAAATAATAATTTTACCATTAAATCTAAAGTAAGTCCCTATTTAAATATTTCATCAACTCGTCGCTGGCAAGTAGCGGAAACGGAAACAATGATTTCATAGATTTTTATTTGAATAAAACTGCACAATAAGTAATTCTAGAGCCTCAATAGCTCGGTAAGAGCGGTCGGACTCATCACCGAAAGGTGATGGTTCGATCCCTGCCCTGTTGGTCTATTTCCCACTCCTAATACAGTCTTTACCGACTAGTTGGAGAGGAATGGAAACAATTGCAATTTCTATTTATAGTTATTATTGCGGTCACCGTTACGATATGCATAATTATGAATAGTGCTACGGTTGCTACAAGTTACAAAACACCACGCTACGTAGAGCCCAGTGGCGTAGCGTGCCTTAGAGGGCTCATCGAAATTAATAGTTGGGGGCGGCAAATTCCGAAAAATCCCGATACTAAAAAGTATTTCATAATGCAGACTTATGTTCAAGATTGCCGTTGAAATAATCTCATATAATTGAGGGTCAACGATCATTATTCATTGATGAACTTTTAAATAATAATGAGAAATTTTGACAGTTGCTAGTAGTAAAATCTGTCAAAATTTATTTACAGAGCGATTGTTAATGACCCACCATGTAGCATAGAATTCTATAAATAAAGATACATAATTTTTTGTCTACAAACGAAACTATAAATTCGGTACATTTTGAATACAGAAGTCAATTTGTCAATGTTTGTATCTGATACATTGGCAAATAAAATTGTGTATTCGAAAAACCGAGGCATGTACACTAATTAGAAACTCGCATATATATTTTTTTATAATACACATTTAATTTGCCGCGCGACGGATATTTACTTTGAGGCAACTGTGCAGTTTTAAATGTACTTAGGTACTTATATCATGGAAATTTCAATCAAATACATTAGAAAAAATGTCCGGTTAAAACTGCACGTCTATAGCACGGGTTACAATTCACACGCGTTGGGAACAGTGGCGTAGCTTGGGTTTTCACCGCCCGGGGCCCAAAAGTTAAAATATCTTATTCTAATGTATTGTCCTGATTCACATTGAAAATCGAGATAAATTTTCGACTGCTTCGGTATAAACGGAAAGAGCCCAACATTACTACTACGCTTTAAAGATTGATGAAATGTGTGCTACATTATTTTTGTCTGTATAATGAATTTTATGGATTTTCAAACTAAATAAAAAGCGCTTGCCGCCGCCTCTTTTTTGCATGGGGTAATGCCCGACCTAACATCGCTATGCCATTGGTTAATTTGATGCTTGATTTTCGATATCACCGACAAAGGAATTGGTCCCTGATTGTCATGTACCATCATCATGGCTGATATAATAATGATTAATTTTTGATTTTGTCGCCTTCTTGGTATTGGCAATAATATATGGATATGGCGAATTTTGTAAATATTTCGTTATTCGTAGATTGTACCTATTTAATATTTGTGTCTTCCTTGAGTCTCCCTTATCAGCGTAATAGTGTAACCTAAATTATGATCGGTGTGAAGACGCTTATAGATGTAAACTATATGTTATATATTAATTGGAAATATGTAGGTGTAATTGTAAGTATATAAGAAAACATATATTCTAAAATTTTAGTTCTCACTACTCAGTAAAAATTTAGAATTTTTGTCTGTTTATTTGATGATTACTTGTTTGTTTGTGTAATAAACTCAGTAACAGCTAAACCGATTTGATTACGGTTTTCACTAATGTTATGTGGTGAACTTGACGCATTATCTTATGTTTATTTTATTAATATCGATTCACTAACGAAAAAGTTACGTATCACCTTAATGATTTCTTTCGGTAAAGTACAGTCAGTATAGCGATAGCTAAAATTTTAGTATTCACAGTGTTTGTAATTTTAGACCAGAAAAATATTTAGGTACGCGCTTACTACAAAAAAAAATATCTACCTACATATTCTTTGTATCACTAGAATCATCACTAACATAATATATGTATAACTCTTTGATGTATTATTCTATACAAGTTTATACAAATCTTTACGAATTATTAACAATTTACTTTTCTATAATATCTATTATTTATTTATCTATTATACTTACTTATCTTTACAAAAATAAGAAAATTATATATTGTCTTTGTGCTTATGGCACGATAAAATCAGAAATTTAATAGGAACGACCACAAATTTTCTGAATCTATACCTCTTTACAAAAAAAAAAATAATTAGTATAAGAAACGAGGATATAACAATTATATCATTATGAATTATGGTGAAATATATCATTGTGACTGTAATGTTTATCAAAATTGTAGTAAGTAGACATAATATTAGATCTTTTGTAGAATTTGAATAAACAAAATTACAATTTCGTTAACGATAATGCCGCTTTTGAGTGCACAAAACGAAGGTTTCATGTAATAAATAAAATATAATATTAGGTATAACTAAGTAATTTTTTTTTAAAATAATTCATTATTTTTAATATCTATACCAGCTAATTGTAAATTATTTTTTGCTTTTGTACTAAAGGTTGTGTTTTTATCAATATTTTTTGTAAATAATTATAAAAAAGTTTTTTTTTATATTATATTTTTATAAATGTTATATAATATTATTTTAAAGAACACTCCACACTATAGCCGGTGGCCGGATATGGTATTTTTATTTTTGCGTACACACCAATCCTAATTATTGTTTTTACGTGACACGAAACCAAAAGGAGTGTGGATTTTCATCCTCCTCCTAACAAGTTAGCTCGCTTCCATCTTAGACTGTATCATCACTTATTAGGTGAGATTGTAGTCAAGAGCTAATGAAAGAATGTATGATGTAATTATAAGTAACTTTTTGCTGTCCACACAATCAATAATATTGTCAATATTATTTACAATAGTATGTTGGGTTTATTTCTTTACTGTGCCTGAAGTGTATCCACGGCAGTATAACAGTATTATTAGGGGCAATTGGCAACCTTACACAGTAATATTGTCAATAATATGCACAATTTCCAGTGCGACTTCATGTCTTTCGCTTCATCAATATTTATATCTCCACAAGCAGTGTGTAAATGTTACAAGCACTGTGTAAATGTCACATTTATGTACTTGTGTAAATAATTTACACCTTAACTACATAAATGCGAATGTGAATTTGTTTGTTACACTTTTACGTTTAAACCACAAGATAGATTTTCAAATTGTTTCACCAATGGAAAGCTACATTATCAGCAAGTAATTTAGTAACATTTTGTCTCCGTCGTCCTACGTGAATGGGAACTACACGGGTGAAACCGGAGGATTCTGCTAGTACGAGTAAAATATAAACGAAAGCTGCCGGCTTAGATGTGTAGAGTGCTTAAATTAATGATAATAATCGTATTCCTAGATTAAGACGGGAGCTTTTAATAAATAACGTTATTACCAGTGTCTTAAAATATAAAAAATGTATCAATGTAGTGAAATGATTTCGGTGTCAAAATTATAAAATAATTTGATTAAAGCAGGTGTATCTATAAAATTAGAGCTCCATTCACACATTTTCGCGTCAAATTAATTTTTTACTTTAAATTTTTTTACTTTATATATTTAATTACGAATACTTTTTCGAAATGCATTATGATGAAGTAAAATCAGCTTTTATGACTTTAATGTACAATTGACCCATCTGAATGAAAAAAGCGAATGTGGTGTACCCACCTAACCCTAAAATGGGTAAGGTATTTTAATTATGTTACCTATTAGGCAGGCTTAAAAAGATATATGTACTGTAATTGAATTCTGTATATTCTACCTGTTACAGTTAGGTAGATATATGTAAATGTGTGAATCGATCTATGTGTTAAATGTAAGTTAATAAATAAATGTTCAATGTGATATCCTGCCTGTACCACTTCCTATGTGATCCGACTTGCGATTTCTTCTATGAATATTAAAAATGATTTTGTGATTTTGCGTTTTATTTAATTAACCTAAAACTAACCCGGCGTTAGTTTACCTAAAATGGTGGTCATACGCGCAGGTACAATTGTAAACTAAAGTGTTAGCCGCTTCATGGTTGCCCAGTACTTTAAAACATGTCAATTAATTGAAAATTTTGTTCGCTATTGTAATGTTGTCCACGTAAACTTATAGGCGTACTATATCTACCTCACCATAATTTTATTTTTGCTTGCTCCTTCCGTGCAGATAGTTTATTACCTCATTTATTGAAAATCAAGTACAATATGTAGATGTACGATGTAAATTAGGTTCGCTGAAATAATATAACTATAGTTTAAGTATTAATTAAAACAGGGGTGGCAAATTTCTACTCGGCCCCGGCGGCGAAAACTCACTGTACATGACGGTAAATCTTGAAATCATAATCGTGGTAGCCGAAATAATAATATTAATAATAGGTATCTTGTATCTAGGTATTAGGGCAGTGGCGTAACCCTGTATCGTGGCCCTGTATCAAAATTAGTTGGAGTGGCCCAAAAGATAGTTGCTATTTTACTTTTGTCATTTCTGCAGATTTTTAAGTCTGTCTTTTCGTGAATCACCATCAGATTAAGTAATATTGTAGATTACTTTTACATATTTATGTTTCTACACGTCAAGGGGCCCTGAAGTCCGGGGGCCCCGTATCATGGATACGGCTAATACGGCGATAACTACGCCCCTGTATTAGGGTTATAATTATGGCATTTGAACTATTATTTCGATGTTGTGAGTTATTTATGACATAAATACTCGTAAATACCTACCTAGAGCCCTTTCTAAATGAGATCGCCTTGTGAAGCAAGTATCTAAGTAGGAACCAACAGAAGTACTTAACGTGTGCCTAGCGGGCTTGGGCGAATTGTAAAATATTTTCCTGGTGTAGGTAGGTATCTACTATCTACCTACATATGAACACGCAATGGTGTAGCTACCTAGGGGTTAATCGGTGCAAATCCGGGCCCTCGAATCCTTACCAGAAAATCGCGATCGAACTTAACTTAGAAAATATCGAAAACGAAACAGAGCTGATAAAGTAGTGTTTGTATATATTTAATACCTAATAATATTTTTATTTGATAAAAAAACATACATACAGCCGAACGTCGAACCTCCTCCTTTTTGGAAGACGGTTAAAAACCTAACCAGTTTAAATAGCAGTGGGGCCCCATTCTTTTATTTGCACCAGGGCCCTTGGTTGCCTAGCTACGCCACTGTGAACATGTTACTAACTGTGTAGGTAACTAATGATTTGTTATGTATACTGCGAATTTGTGAGGTCTATAGATTAGTGGTTTTGTTTTTATTATAAACTAGCAGACCCGGTCAAGCTTCGCTATGTCTTATATGCACTTCTTGCCTATCCCTACCCTACCCTACCCCTGAATTCATTAGTTGTGATAAATAAAGAATCGCTCGACCGATTTTGTGCAAACTTCACATAAACTATCTACTAAATAGTTCGAATAAAGCCTAAACCTTTGGTTTGGATAGGTAATTAGGTAATGGTAGATCGCTATCGGTTTGACCCCATTCTTGAGTTATAAAATTACGAAATAATAACGAAAAGTGTCATTCATTTTTATTTTTTAAGTATGTAGATAGGTAATTATGCACAAGCAAATAGCTTCGTCGTCATCAACCCATATTCGGCTCACTACTGAGCTCGAGTCTGCTCTCAGAATGAGAGGGGTATGGCCAATAGTCCATCACGCTGGCCCAATGCGGATTGGCAGACTTCACACACGCAGATAATTAAGATAATTCTCTGGTATGCAGGTTTCCTCACGATGTTTTCCTTCACCGATTGAGAGACACGTGATATTTAATTTCTTAAAATACACACAACTGAAAAGTTGGAGGTGCATGCCCCGGACCGGATTCGGAGGCAGAGGTCATATCCACTGGACTATCACGGCTCTCTTTTGCACAAGCAAATAGCTTAGGCTCCTTGAACTATTGAAGAAACAATTTTGTATTTTGTAAGTACATTATGCTTTAACTTTAACCCATTGCTCACCCTAGTAGGCCTTGTACATGCCACTGAATCTCGATAATTATTATTCGAACAATTATAAGAGATATACGAGTATTTAAAAACATATTGTTGTAACTGCATGGCAATTTAACAAGGCCAATAACCCCCTTCGTGTAATTAAGGACTACTTACGTTTCCTGTCGCCATTATAAATGTAGGCTTGCGTGCAACTATGTGGCACCTGACAGGCGTTATTTTATGATTTGACGATGTTTTTGAAGCAGTTGCTTAAGGTCTAATCTCGTATATGAGTACGAGTTTTGACGGCCTCCGTGGCGCAGTGGTATGCGCGGTGGATTTACAAGACAGAGGTCCTGGTTTCGATCCCCGACTGAGGTTTTCTTAATTGGTCCAGGTCTGGCTGGTGGGAGGCTACAGCCGCGGCTAGTTACCACTTACCACCCTACCGACAAAGACGTACCGCCAAGCGATTTAGCGTTCCGGTTCTATGTCGTGTAGAAACCGAAACGGGTGTGGATTTCATCCTACTCTTAAGAAGTTTGCCCGTTTCCATCTTAGATTGCATCATCACTTACCACCAAGTGAGATTGTAGTCAAGGGCTAACTTAAGAGAGAGAGAATAAAAAAATTTTGATTTCAGTAGGTATCCTAATTTCTAAATTGGTGCTGTAGTCTGATAGTGAATTTGGCCATAGCTCTACCACCTTCCGGCAAATATAGGTGTATAGGTACGGCTACGTATGCAATAACGTGCACTGCCTACCAGTGGCGAAGGATGGAATTTTGACGAAGGTAAGCCTTCCCAGAGAAAAGGAAATTCATACCGCTTGATACAAACTCCGGTTTCTCATACATCCATTCATAATCATTGCATTATTGAATATGTATGTATGGAATTTTAAAAGGTAACCCACCGGGAATCGACCTGTATGGACACTTCCCCGCTGCTGCCTACCCTGAAGAGTAATTATGAACCGGGATTGGAGGAATTTTCAGTTTTGTATAAGTTGTACCTACATACGGAGCATACCCTAGTTAAGCATCTTGAGTACGCCGCTGTAGTACGTATGTATGCCGACGTATTTTCCGGGGGTGTCAAACTACATAAAAAAATTAAAAATGCTAGAAAATTTTGCCTTTCAAATTATAAGATCACAAAATGTATGATTTGAAAAATTAATCTAAGAAGTGACTCAGGCGAAGCAAAAGATCTTGCCTCGGGTGATTCTGCTCCCTATCTCCGTTGATCTATAGGAACATATTTACATCATTCTTATCTATACAGAAAAATGTGGTAAAGTAGTCTTATCACTTCCAATTACTGTTAACACACGTTAAGTAGGTAGACAGGTAGTACGCCACGAATAGCTTTAGTAAATTGAAACAACTACATTGATCTTAACGATCTATTGTTCAGAATAATTACTCTTAATAGTCACACTAACCTACCTATTCTTTTGCATTCCATCGAGAAAATTATTCTAAAAATAAATACAGCATCATTATCTAGTAATTTCTACGATAGGGAGATTTTAAACTAAAACTTGGGGCATAACAGAAAGTTAGTAACAATCTATTAAAAATACCTACCTTACGAAAAAGTTTGACAAGAAAAAGATCTGATGTGACCTGGCCGTGGATTTTTTAACCCACGATTTCAGGGGTGCCCGGACTTATACACTCAGGCCAAAACACCCTTCCAGAACGGCCTTCCAAGCCAAGGTCAAGGTCCCTTAGAGTCGTTCCATCCATCTACTCTGCTTCTGCCTTCGGGCCCCGTCAGGCGATACTTCTGCGCTCGCCCAAACCTCTGGTGACGCCGCTGAGGTCCAATTAATTAGACTACGCCACTTACACAATCAGAAAAAAAGAAGTTTTAAGTTTAGAAATCAGGAACAAAAACAATCATCGTAAGAAAACCTGCAAGTCTAGTAGGTAAAGCCCGCTCCACACAGATACCTAACTACGTTAAGTATTTGCCTAAAAATATATGCCCTGCAATCATATATGGGGTATTTTTAATCCAGGTCACGTCAATAAATAAAACAGGCCAACCACGCTATAAGGTAGTTTCCTAAACAGTACCTCATTATCGTCACTAAATAAACCCTTTGGAAAATATCAAAATATACCATGTTTGATCAAACAGGCTGATTAATTAAGATATTTTATTTTTATAACTGTACTAGCGGACGCCCGCGACTTCGTCCGCGTGGAAATCAATATAAACTTTTAACCCCTATTTCACCACTTTAGGGGTTGAATTTTAAACATTTTTGAGTCACATTATATTTGGTTTTTTCATGATTTATGAACAAAATTTAAAAACTGTAACTCTAAAAATGAAGAACGGTCTATACAAATTTTCAATCCCTATTTCACCCCTTTCTATTTTTATTTTAGGATCAAAAAGGTTTTTTGTTTTGCTCCAAGGTCCAAGGTAAATTTACCATTATACCAAAATTCATCTTGATCGGTTCAGCCGTATAGCCGCGAAAAGGTAACAGAGACAGACAAACAGACAGACTTACTTTCGCATTTATTATATTAAGATTAGTTAATACTAAATTAATATTCAAAAATAAATGAATCACGTATTGTAAACAATTATTTATTTTACAAATTATTTTAATAAATGTCATCAAGATTATTTTCTATATTTCTTATAATTAGGTGAGCGATCTCTGTCTCTTTTTTTCTTCTTCCCTTTTCTCTTTTTGTCTATATCTCTCTTTTCTTTGGAAGACTTACTTCTGTGGCTTTTCTCTTTTCTACGACTACTCGTGTCTGAAGAGTCGCTACTGCTGTGTCTTCTTCTGTCAATCGATTTGTGTCTATGGTCAGATTCTGAGCTCAACGATTCATTACTGCTGTATTTCTTTTTATTCCTCTTTCTGTGTCGACTTCGTTCTTCCTCGCTGCTAGAAGATTCTTTCCTATATCTCTCTTCTCTGTTTCCATTTCCGTTTGAGTACTTTTCAACTTTTGTACGTCTGTCATCTCGTTTTTCTGAATATTCTTTTTCTTGAGTTTTGCTGTGCATTTTACTGGATGATCCTTCTTTTCTTGATTCTTCTGTTTTCCATCTGTCATCTTGTTTTTCTGTATATTCTCTTTCTCGAGTTTCGTTGTTCTTGTTACTAGACGTTCCTTCTTTTTTTGATTCTTCTAATTTACGTCTGTCATCTCGTTTTTCTGTATATTCTTTTTCTCGAGTTTTGCTGTGCTTGTTACTTGATGTTCCTTCTTTTCTGGACTCTTCCGTCTTTGTTGAATTGTAAGGTTTGGACGTTTTGAGCATTTCTTTCTTTTTATATTCTTCATACGACTCAGAGTCTAGAAGAAAGCAAATAAAGGTATTAAACATATAAATATCACACTTGCTTTTATTATTAATCTGTTAACTATCCTGGTTCAGTGGAGATTGGAGGGTATATAGGGAATGTTTTACTGGGGTCAAGTTGCAAAGGTTTTAACTGGTATTCATATCTATAAGCTATAAATAACATATTAAAAATCTGCTAGAATGGCGTAGAGCAAAATTAAAATATGAATGATTGAAATGTGTCGGATTATTATTCAGACAATTTAATATTTTAATGGCAGTAGATATAATAAAACCTCAACTATTCACAGTCCAAAATTATCTTATAAACTCTATTCTAACTTTGGAGCTCTTGCTACTGGGACGCCGCCATTATTTTACGTTTTTTGACTGGTACTATTTCATACGCCTCTACGTTTCACAGAATGTTTTAACGAAATAGGACAGAAACCATTACACAGATGGCAACTGTACTGCGTAGACTTCAGTACGTGGCAGCACTGTGCGCATAACGCACACACACACCACTCTATTTTTAATCCTCGACGCAAAAAGAGGGGTGGCATACAAACCCGAACGGATGAAGCGATTTCAATGTAGCTTTTTTGTCTTTAAAGGTATATGCGAGAGTTATATTAAAATCGCTTGAGCCGTTTAAAATTTAAAAAATGTCTGGGGGGGTTTGAAAATGGGAAAGAATATCTGCAAATAAACTCGAGTACTCCGGTGGGGTTTTCAAATGACAGCGCACTGAAATAAAATATTGATGACTTAATCGAGATTGTTCTTAGCTTTGTTTGATGAGAAAATTGGTGGTGGTAACATTGGGACATGGAAATCCGACTTTATTCTAGATAATTACATGATCTTCGGAGGTTTTTCAAAATTTTCAGTTTTGTGAAGCTAATGCTCGCTAATGCGAATGTAAAGGCGTTTGCGGTTTTACAGTCTTCACGCTTAGCGCCGCGAGCGTAGAACACACATAAATACAAGTCAAGCTTTACGCCCTCTAGTTCCAATAGGACAGAACTAAATCCATCAGTAGATGGCGCTGTTTCATTTCCATATAAATTCAAGTTTACTTTAAAGCCCGCTCTACACTCGCGCTGCCAACGATTTTCACTGTGAGAATAGAGACGTTCTGGCTTATTATCATCATCTTCAATATCACACTAATAATTTACACGAAAGTTTGTTTGTGCGTAAGTGTGAATGTATGTTTGTTCCTCCTGTCAGTGGTTACTGAAGCAATTTGGCTGAAATTTGGAATGGAAATAGATTTCACTCTGGTTAAACACATACGCTACTTTTCATTCCGGAAAAGTGTATGGTTCCCGTGGGATTTGTGAAAAACTGGATTCCACGCAGACGAAGTCGCGGCCGTCTGCTAGTCATTCATAAATTCAATCAATCAATCAATCAATCGTCAGTCCACTCCATTCATACTTGTTCGAGTGTAAGAATTTTTACAAGTGTGTAGCGAGCTTTACTTGATCGAATGTGTACAAAATCACAAGTCACACTCACCACACTTCGCCATTAAAGCTGGCCGTACGTTTTTTTTTATTCTTTACAAGTTAGCCCTTGACAACAATCTCACCTGATGGTATGTGATGAAGCAATCTAAGATGAAAGCGGGATAATTTGTAAGGAGGATGAAAATTCACACCCTTTTCTACACGAAATTGTACCGGAACGCTAAATCGCTTGACGGTATGTCTTTGTCGGTAGGTGGTAACTAGCCACGGCCAAAGCCTAACCTGGACCACTACTAACTAACTAACGTACTATTAATATGGTAGGTATGATGATATGATATGCTTCTTTGCTATGATATTAATGATATTAATATGCTTCAAGATAAAATTAACTCGAATTCATCGCACTGTTTCCTATAGAATACGCTTACTGTAACCGCAGGTAAAACCAAGTACAAAAATTTGCTTTCTAATGGGAAATGAGTTATTAAAATCGGTCGAGTAGTTTCAGTGTAGATATGCTCTAAGTCTTCCTGCAATCCGCAGAAGAACAAAAGTCACTGACATAGATCAACGAGTCGCAAAACTGAAGTGGCGATAGGCGGGGTACATATGGATGGATGTCCGTCGGCTGATATAATGATAATGATGATGAGATATTCTCAAACTCACTTATAACTTTGGACTGCTTGTCAAACTCTGACTTAGTGACCGCTTGCAGCATGAACTCGTTGACACTGACGGTTGCCTTCTTCACTGTGATGTCAACCATGACTCGGCCGTTGTCTTCATCTAAGCTTATAACCTGTAAACATCAATAAATATAATTAAACTTTGTGTCTGTCTGTGATTTCTAAATAACATTATTTACTCAAAACCACAGATCAATCAATTATAGGTCGTACGGAACACGACGGTGTCGTAGCCGCTCCAAATACAAAATTCAAAAACTAATACATTCTCGAGAAGCCTCGCATCAGTAACTTTCAATATTATGCAAGAAAAATGGCGTTATTATGTTTTTAAATATTTTAAAACTGTTTACAAAAAGTAAAGAAATAAGATAGAGTATTTTTTATTGGTAATTATTGATTATTATATAAATTTACGTAATTGTCGATAGCGTTAAGTTTTGAAATACAGATTATGAAAAAAGTTTGTATATGCGGCTGTCAAGGAGACCCATGACGTTTGTTTTTTTTATGGGTTTCACCGACTTCACTAACTCTCACCACAAAGTAACATTGGCACCAAAATTTTTGTTGTATGTAAAATGTATATAATTATGTTGATGCTGTAACTTTTTTTTGGTTCGAGTATGGGAATATTGATTTAAACAATAAAAATGCCTAAATTTCTAATCCAAATTTAAAAAAAAAAACAAAATTTATACATGCAGTTTTTCATGATTTTTTTTTCAGAAAACTCCAGGTTAAGTGAGATTGTAGATAACATTTTACTATATATATAGCTTTACGCACGGGATCCGTGTAGTCCGGGGGCCCCGTATCTGGGGGCCGTATATATTGATACAGCTGATACAGTGGTAGCTACACCCCTGTTTAAAATGTACCTCTCTACAACTAGTTACATAACAATAAAAAACAAGTCAAATGGTATTTTCCTTACTTATAACAAATCAATAAATGTATTTATTTACAGATACATGTCATGTATTTGCATGTGGTGGGTTAATTGTGCTAAATGAAATAATTATGATAAAATGTTAGATTATTTATTATTATTAAATTAAATTGAATATTTATCGCATACCTTGCCATAAAATCCATTGTATTTTCCAGCAGTAATCTTTACAAAGGAATTTTTGACTATAGACAATTCCTCTTCCTTGTCCTTGGAGGATTTGCTTTTTTCCTTCTCTTTGATGAGTTTGTCGGCGCCCAGGCCGAGGCCTTTAGGACGCAGTTGTGGTTGCTTATATTTTGATCTGAAAACCATGACATATATCATAAGATTTTGATGATCTCTTTGGCACGGGATATGTTGCTTTAGTTTTCAATATAGATTTGATTCAACTTCTAGTTTAGGTGAGTTAAGGATTTTATATTTTCTAATCTGGTTTAGGTCTGGTCTAATTGTAGGATTCTGGTAAGATAGTTAGAGAGATCAGGGCGATGTAACTTCGAAATGACGTGCAAGGTTGTTGAACTGTGCTGTTCCAAGTTATGCCAACTGTTTGTCTTTGTAGTGATGAGATAAAATAACGAATATAAAATTCTTTTAATTCAAGTAGTCTCTTTGTGTCTCTACCATTAGTTTGGAAGGTAGGTTTTGCTATGTTAACAGTTGCTCTTTTAAAAAATTGTATATATCCTACTAATATCATAAATGCGAAAGTTTGTATGGATGTTTTGATGTTTGTTACTCTTTAACGCTGCTACTACTAAAGCAATTTGGCTGGAATTTAGAATGGAAATAGATTTTACTCTGGATTAACACATAGGCTACTTTTTATCCCAAAAAATTTCATGGTTTTCCTAACTTTGCCAAAACTGATGACTTTGCTGATATGAATGTTTGTTACTCTTTCACACCTCAGCTTTGAAATTTGGCATTGAGATGTATTATAGCCTGGATTAACAGATAGGCTACTTTTTATCCCGGAAAAATCCATGCTTCCCGAGGGATTTGTGAAAAACTAAATACCACGCGAACGCAGTCGCGGGCGTCCGCTAGTAATTTATAAAGTGTAATTTTTTTTTAATTTTACATCCTGAAGGTAGAGGCTGAAATTGAAAGTAAAGTTTGTGGTGTTGTATGGAATAATCTCTGGAACTACTAAAATGATTTTGAAACTAATTTCACCACTAGAATTTGTGAGTATATATTTTATGCCCGTATTCCTATAAAATTGGGAACTATGCGGGTAAAACTAAGCGTTTTGTATTGAATATGAAACTATGAAACTACTGGAGCTATTTGAAAAATTCTGTCACCATTAGAATCTTACATTATCTCTGATGAGCATAATATACATTTTATCCCTCTATTTTCACTGGGACAGGAACTACACATGTAAAAGCTGGTGCATCTGCTAATCCTATTCTACTAATATTATATACGCGAAAGTTTGTTTGGATGTTTGTTACTCTTTAACGCCGCTACTACTGAAGCGATTTGGCTAAAATTTGGAATGGTAATAGATCACACTCTGGATTGACAGGTAGGCTACTTTTTATTTCGAAAACATTCATGGATTCTCGAGATTTTCGAAATCCTGATGATTTTGATGGTATGAATGTTTGATACTCTTTCACGCCTCGAATACTTAACCGAATTAACTGAAATTTGGTATTGAGATATATTATAGCATGGATTAACACATTGGCTACTTTTTATCGCGCAAAAATTCATGGTTCCCGAGGGATTTGTGAAAAACTAAATTCCACGCGGACGAAGTCGCGGGCGTCCGCTAATTAGTGATAATAATACTTACTCTTTACCTGGTGTCCAGCCCATTCCCCGTAGCATTGCTAACCCAAATTCTTGTATAGGTACTGAGTCATAGTCGTCAAGTGTTGCCTGAAAAATTAAGGAAGGAAAGAATAAGAAATGGGTGTGAATTTTCATCCTCCTCCTAACAAATTAGCCCACTTCCATCTAATACAGCATCATCTCTCACCATCAAGTGAGATTGTAGTCAAGGGTTAACTTGTAAAGAATTAATAAAAAAACCAGTACTGAAGGGGAAATCTAGTCAGTTGGCGATCACAATAGATCGGAAGCGCTCAACGTGATACATGGACCTCGTGGAGATTGCAGAGCTGCTACATCAAGAAAAAGAAGATGGGTAAAATAAACATGTACTTCTTTCAAGTAAGACTACATTGACACTCATTAGATGAGATCACAGTCAGACGCTAACTTATAACTGAATAAGATCACTAATAGAAAAAACATACATACAGCCAAATGTAGAACCTCCTCCTTTTTGGAAGTCGGTTAAAAAGACAAAAACGATTCAAAAAATATACATAACAATAGAGATAGAATAGTAAATCACCTCTGCTTGTCCCTCAAATATTGGTTTCGAATTAATCGGTACAACCAATTTTTCTGATTCAACTTCTTTCTTAATTTTCTTTGCTTCATCCATTAACTCTCTAACAGCCATCTGATCTAGGGTTTCATTCTCCGGCACCATTTCTTCCTCTTTTTCCACTTTGATTACTGGTTCTTCAAAATTTTCAGCTTTTTCAGCTATTTCCTTAAGTTTTTCTGCCGTTATGAGGGTATTCGGTTTCATGGGTATTATCAATGGTTTAACTTCCTCTGTTACTTCCCCTCTGAAATATTTTGAAATTATATGTGTACATAGTTGTTGCATCATATTATTGTAAGCAAGCTGCAAAATTACGAAGGAATACGGGGATAATATATACCTTATAGCCTTCCATGATTAATGGGCTATCAAACCATGAAAAAAATTTAAAAATCGGACAAGTAGTTCCTAAGATTAGTCTGTTAAAGCAAATAAACAAACAAACTCTTCAGCTTTTTAATATTAGTATAGATAACATCTAAACTCAGAACATTACAAAACATTGTATTCAGAAGATAAAAAAAATAAACCAAAGAGCAAAGCTTGGTTAAGGGGTTTGGATTATATTTAACTTTACAAAAAATTGTAAATAATAATAGTTATTATCAACAAGTCAACCGTTTTTGTTTCAGTCAATGGTCTTATAACGTAAAGCTTTGACCAACACCTTTAGATGATAGAAAAACTTAGTAATTCATAGCACAACCTAGGACTTTATGATCCCGTCATAGTTTAACTATGCCATGGTATACTAATCATTGGGATAATGAGACAGTTTGGCTCTGTGAAGTAGGTTTTCAAATCAATGCTTACATCTTTTTTAAGATAATAAATATCTACTGGTTTTGCTCTAACCTCTAACATGTTTATAAACAATGGACATGTTAAATATCAGCAAGTCCTATTTCTTTTATTCTATGATAAGTTAGCCCTTGAATAAATACATGCAATCACACATGATGGAATGGAATAAAAGAATTTTCAGATTTGATACTAACCCAACAACTTTGATTGCATGTTCTTCGACGCATTCAATGTACTCCTTCTTTTCAGTAGTTATTGGTTTATCTTGCTTTTTCGTTTTCATAAAGCCGAAAGATATTTTCTTGCCTTCCATTTTGTTGATAACTGGTAATGTTGGTTTGAAAATACAAAAATAACCAAAACTTTTGTTGGTTTTTTAACAGATTTCCATTTAGACAGAAATTGTTTAGGTCACCATTTCTTTTCAAGCACTTATTATTGAAATTGTATCCAATTTCAATAGAAAACATGAAAGCAAGTTACAATTTAGCAAAATACAACGCGCCTCGACTCAGGCTAAAATAACAATTGTCAAATGTCAATTATAGTCATTTGTCAAATACTCGATTGACATTGACAGTTAACGCTTGACAGTGACAAATATTGTCAGTGAGTGTGCGTCACAGACTGTGAAACGAGCGTAGATGATTAGTCTTGATAATTAATCAAGACCGTGAGCTTAGAAGTAATTTTAAGAGCCTAGTGGCGCAGTGGGTATTCACTCTGCCTTCTGCTTCCAAGGTCGTGAGTTTGATATGAATAAATACCTATTAAACAGTATATTATCACTAGGGCTCTGGATTTACAAAATAATAATGAGCGTAACTCAGTCATTTACAATGGCGTAACTAAACCGTAAGCATAGCGTGGCATTGGATGAAGTCCCCAAATATCGTCAATATAAATAATTACTTCTAAGCTCATGATCACACGATCTTGGAACCCTTCGAACCTTAGGGCCATGGTATTTTCCAGCTCTACCACCAAACCTTTACGCCACTAATATTTAGATATGAGAGTATTTAAGTAAAAAAATATTGATCAATACCTACACAAATTCCACTAAAGCGATGCAATGTCGCACTTGGTGACAAAATTAAATATTTCCTCCGCGACAATATCGAAATAATATTGAACTCTGTGAATGCTTGAGAGGCTGTGATTTATTTCCTAAAGGAGAGGGGTTGTTCGTATTGCACATATTTCTGAATAACTCTCAATATTATCTCCATTACTTTTCTCTATCTTCATTAATTCGATCACTCAAAATATAACTTCTCTTTACCATATGTATGCAGATGATATCCAAATATACCGCTCATCATCTCTTGAGAACCTAAATTTAACTGTCTCTGCTATAAACTGTGACCTTAGCGCAATTGATATCTGGAGCAGACAGTATGGGCTCAAGGTAAATCCCCTAAAATCTAAGGCCATTATTATTGGTAGTCCTGCCCTCATCTCAAGAGTTGATTGGGTAGATCTCCGGCCAGTTTTGTATAATGGTACCACTATTCCTTTTTGTGACACAGTTAAAGATCTTGGGGTACATCTTGATAACCAGTTGTCGTGGTGCGTGCATGTCAAAGAGTTGAGTAAAAAGATGTTTGCTACTTTTGGCTCACTGAGACGTTTAAGATCATTTTTACCAATTCCTACTAAAGTTATGTTAGCACATTCTCTTCTTCTTTCGGTTTTAGATTATGCGGACGCGAGCTATCTAAATATAACTGAGGACCAACTCAATAAACTTGAGCGACTTCAAAATCTTGCTATTCGGTTCATATTTAGCCTACGCAAATATGACCATATTTCTGAATTCCGTCAGAAGCTCAAGTGGCTCCCTATTCGTCGTCGCCGGGATCTGCATGTACTTTCACTTTTGTACTGTGTGTTGTTTAATCCAAAATCTCCTGTGTATCTGAAGGAGAAATTTACGTTTCAGGGAGTGCAGTCTGAACTGAGACAGTGTCGATTACTAACTCTATGTTTACCCGTGCATAAGACGAAATTTTATAAACATTCTTTCGTTGTGCAAGCCGTTAAGTTATGGAATGCTCTCCCTTTAAATATACGGCAATCAAAGACACTGGACATTTTTAAAAATGCCGTAAAGTCTCATTATCTGGTGCAGTAAAGTCGATCTGTATATATTATTTCTTTTCAATATAAGGTATTTATTAGTATATTTTGATATGTATTTTATTCAATATTGTAGGTATTTGTGTAATATTGTTTATGTATTAGGATGTAAATTATTTGTATGTATGTGTATTACTAATACTATGGTTATTTTTGTTTTACGCCACCTGCTGATGTCCTTAAGTTTTCCTAAACCGAAGGTTGCCTGGAAGAAATCGCTACTTAGCGATAAGGCCGCCTTTTGTATGCTGATCTCTTCCTAATTTGTTTTTTATTTCACTTGTTTTTGTCTTTGTGGTGTGCAAATAAAGTATATTTATCTTATCTTATTTATCTTAATATTGCTGTTCACGTTGCTCTATCAAGAGAAATGTTACAATTTGGAATAAAATATTATGAAGACAAGACCGTCGTTTTTCTTTGTTTGGTTTTATTGTAATCTAGCGGACGCCCGCGACTTCGTCCGCATGGAATTCAGTTTTTCACAAATCCTGCGGGAACCATGGATTTTTCCGGGATGAAAAGTAGCTTAGGTGTTACTCTAGAGTAAAATCTATTTCCATTCCAAATTTCAGCCAAATCGTTTCAGTAGCCGCAACGTTAAAGTGGAACAAACATACTTACACACTTACACACAAACTTTCGCTCTTATAATATTAGTGTGATAGATGTTGTTTTTAGTGTCACTATATTGATCACTATAGTTTCGTTGAGCCAGGCCAGTGCTCAAAAGTTAGCCGAACCGAATAGGTCGGTCGGGTAATGCCGAATAGGCAAATGAGTTGCTAATAAAGATAGATTTCGTAGAGATTTGTTTCATTTGATGAATATTCACGCATGTTTGCAACCTCAGTTGATGATAAGTGACGGTCCAACGGGCGGGGCTCGAATCCACGACCTTTCCTTTTCGGTGCTGAGTCCAATCTCTTAACCGTGGACGTTTGAGGCTTCAAATAAATGATTGGTTCATGCAAAGAACGATCTTTAAGGGCCCTACTCACACAACTGCCGCAGGGGCAATCTAGGGTGCACGGCGGTTGTGGCGATATCGGGAGTATCTCTACACACTTGCCTGCCGTGCAGTGTTCCAGAATAAGCCGAGCTGAGCACACGTATTGAGAATGGCACCCATATTATCGACCACTCAAAACATTGGAGTAGCCTTGGCGCTTTCTGTGGTGCTACCTCAAAAAAAAAGGAAAAGGAGATACTGGGTGAAGAAATGGCTACAGAAAAGAAGTGAGTTATGCCACATGAATATTATAAAAGTACACATTTTGATTCTACGCTGTTTGTACGTGCACTCCGTGTGACAGCTGCTGACAAACTGACTGAGAAATTGCCCCAATCGCGCTACACACGCACCGACGGCAGGGACGACTTAGGGATCAAGGATAGTCTCGCGCCCCTGCCGCCCTGCTGCAGGGCCATCCTCCCAAATTGCCCCGGCATGCCTACACACATCACAATTAAGGATGCAATTAAGGGTCATCCCCACTCCTACACCCTAGATTGCCCCTGTGGCAGATGTGTGAGTAGGGCCTTTTAGACTTACCCATGTGACACATTTCAAATTAATCATTGCTGTGCCGAACAGATCAATAGCTTGTAGAGAAAACAAATTTCTAGGGCCGTAATTACCATTTACTCTGCCGACCTAAACTTCGTAGTACTTACTTAGGTAACATTAATGGTGCTATTATGTGTTTGTAGGTTAATAAAAATAAATTAATGAACCATTAGACGTTTTATTTGCCTACGATCTTCTGAGCGATCTGGAGTGGTAAATAAAAATGAATGAATGATCCATTAAGCATTATTAAGTATGTACATTTTATTACTTATATTTGACCTTTTATTTGATGAACTTGGTCTTAACTATGTACCCATGTACCTCTTGAGAAGGTTAAGTCATATTTTGTATCTTTTCTTTGACTATCTTGATCGCTTATTATGTACCTATCCTAATAAGAAAGAGGCGATCGGCAGGGGATGGAGATGGATCTAGTTCGATCACAAAATCTTTTGTATGATGAGATGACCAGAAATGAGGAGATCCGCAGAAGAACCAAATAAACTGACATAGCTCAACGAGTCCCAATGCTGAAGTTGCAATTTGATTTTGATTTTGATTTTGATTTTGAGGCGACCCCGCACTGGAAAGCGCTTAGTAATGGTTAACCCTCTCTAGAACCGATGATGATGATTTTAATGATATGATACAATTGTTGGAGAGGTGATATGGAGCGTAAGTCCATCACGCTGCTCCGATGGGGCAGCAGATAGAGCGCTACTATGCGGGGACGCATTAAAAATCCAGTTTGTATCATAATTGTCATATCAAATCATATTGTAATAATAAAATATGCTAAACAAGATAAACTTGTCGAGTCTGATGGCCTCATATTATTGTCTTGGCAAACAATCTACTGCTATAGTTTGGCAAGTTCGTTGACAACACTACCATGATATGCGGGCGACAAGGGGAAAGACTGCGCGGGTGTGAAATCGTGCGTGCGGGATAGTGACGTGTATCAGTCGTGGGTTGTTCATTCATCGCTACACGCCCCCCGGCCCGGGTCATCAAGAGTGTTACGAATGGAAATTGCCAAGCTATACTTAGTGCATATTATAATAAATTTTTCTAATGTCTACCTACAATGATATACCTATAACCTTCCCCTCATGCACGATTTCACACCCGTGCAGTCTGTTCCCCCTTCGCCCGCATATCACGGGAGTGTCATCAACGAACTTACCAGACTGTAACAATATCACCCTAAGCCCGCCAACCCGCATTGGACCAGCGTGGTGGGTCTAAACCCCATATCACCTGTAAGAAGGGAGGCCTAGCTGCCAAGTGGGCCGTCAAAATAGGCTAATAATAACAATGATTAAGGTTTTTCCAGTACCATTTCACAATACAATAATCCTATAAGTACCGTGAATAGTCTTTGCCCATGAGAATTTATATTGACTCAATTTCGGCCTAATGCTAAATTGATTTTGCCTGTAACATCTTTCTCCTTGTGCACCATGTTTACGATACTATTGGACGGAATTGGATGAAACGTGACTCAGATGTTAAGTTGAACTCAAACATTATAACCCAATCAGTATCAGTGGACCTTGGGCCCTTGAACAAAATATTTATTCATGACTCAAACTTTCTATGGTATGTCGTACGTAGCAAACAATGGTGGTTAGTTTACCTTCCAAGCTATCTTCTAGTCGGTCATTTTTTTTTATTCTTACACTACTACAGTCTCACCTGATGGTAAGTGATGATGCAATCTAAGATGGCAGCGGGCTAATTTGTTAGATGAACACACACCTTTCGGTTTCTACACTATATCGTAGCGGAACGCTAAATCGTTTGGCGTATGTCTTTGTCGGTAGGGTGATAACCACCAGCCAGACCTGGACCAATTAAGAAAACCTCAATCGGCCCAGCCGAGGATCGAACCCAGGACCTCTTGTAAATCCACCACGCATACCACTGCACCACGGAGGCCGTTATGGAACCTTACTGGCGTCACCAGGGATTTTGGGCAATTGCAAAAGTATCGCCTGATGAGACCTAAAAGGAAGAAGCAGAAGATATTGGCGGAACGACGAAGATAAGGGTATCTCCTTTGAGACTCGGACCTCTTAGAGAGCCGTTCTGAATAATAGATAAGATATAATGATACTTAATAGTTAGGCACTGACTAGGCCACTCAGTTTGTTATCATCATCATTATCATAATCAGGTCACTGCTGAGCTCGAGTCTCCTCTCCGAATGAAAGGGGTTAGGCCAATAGTCCACCACGCTGGCCCAATGCGGATTGGCAGACTTCACACACGCAGAGAATTATAAAAATTATCTGGCATGCAGGTTTCCTCACGATGTTTTTCATTCACTGTTTGAGAGACGTGATATTTAATTTCTTAAATGATTGTATAAATGCACACCACTGAAAAGTTGGAGGTGCACACTCGGGCCGGATTCGAACGCACACCCTCCGGAATCGGAGGCAGAGGTCATATCCACTGGGCTATCACGACTCTTTACTCGGTTTGTACTCTCTGGTAACATTAGCTAGGTCTCATTAGATAGGCCTCTGCCCTCCCTGTAGCAAAGGCCCTCCCTGTAGTAGATATGTTTACATTTCCCCTCCACACATGCGTTGTTACGCATCGAAGGGACTGCAGTGCGCACACGACCTTCAGCAATGAAGAATGCGCCAAGAACTAGAGATTAAATAGGCCATATTCCGGGTCACTAGTCCCAAAATTGTTACCTACCCTTGAAAAATATTTCAGTCCCGCGAGAAAACCTCAGTAAAACTATTTCATTACGGACCTAGGCCGTCGCTAAGATAGAGTTTGCGATCCTACGGGACGGAAAATATGCAAATAATGAAACGTTGAGAGTCGCAGGCGTGGCTAGTGATCGTATAAATATGATTAAGGTTGCGAATGTGGTCTGGGAATTGAAGAGAAGCGGTCCGTTCCAATTTAGATTGTCACCGGACACCGCGGGGAATTAATTCGACAATGTGTTCATTAAAGCCGTTTCTGTGCAGTTAATTATATTTTTTGTTTATTAATTAGTATTCGACGTATTGCACTCTAATCAGCGCTTTGTTGGACAACTATTTTCATTAGAAGAAGGTGAAGAAAACACTTGTGAAGAGATCTTTGCAATAGAGTTTGTGTAGTACTTCGATCCATTCTTTATGTAGCAGTCGATGTTTTGAAAAGTGCGCCTTGGTCAGAAAGTGCTTTTTTGGGCAACTTTTTACAACAGTCACGTAAGATTATCCTTCTAATATTATAAACGCAAAAGTTTGGATGTTTGGATGAATGTTTAGATGTTTGTTACTCTTTCACGCCTCGGCTACTGAAATCGCCTGAAATTTGAATTAGAGATAGATTATAGTCTGAATTAATAGGCTACTTTTTATCCCGAAAAAGTCCATGGATCCCGAGGCATTTGTGAAAAAGTAAATTCCACGCGGACAAAATCCGCTAGTAAAATCCTATTTTTCACAAACCCCGCGAGAACCGTTGATTTTTCAATACAAAAAGGAAACTATGTGTTAATCCAGGGTTTAATCTATCTATCTATAAAATAGTATTGAAATATAAAAATGATTTAAAAACTAAAATAAATAAAATAAAATACGCGGATTCTTACAAGAACCTTTATTAATCGTCAATATAGTCATCGTTATAGTCGATGGGTTAGTTGACGTGGACGTTCAAAACCCTTTTCTATATGACGTTGACCAACATTTTCTCCTGAAAAAAAAAACTCTCATCTCCTCTTGAAACCGATGCGTAGAGTGAGCGTATAGCGCGTAGAGAGCAGCTTTTTTAAATCTTTTATTTAAAAACGGTATAAAATATATCTACTGAAGTTACCGATCCGTGATATGGGTATTTCGAGAACTATTCAAATTCAGGAAAACTCCCGAATGCGCAAAACGATTCATTCAATTTTCATTTTCTGTTCTAAAAGAACGCTAAGTTTAAAATTGATCAGGTTGAATGAATTGTAGGTACATAAAAAATGCTGTAAATGCGTCGTGTGTGCAGGGGTTATGTTGAATGGCCACGTATTTAAAGCCCTGGATTCGAGACTTTGGTTGGGATATCTATACTAATATTATAAAGCTTAAGAGTTTGTTTGTTTGTTTGATTGAACGCGCTAATCTCAGGAACTACTGGTCCGATTTGAAAAATCCTTTCAGTGTTAGATAGCCCATAGATCAAGGAAAGCTATATATTATCCCCATATTCCTACGGGAACGGGAACCACGCGGGTGAAACCGCGCGGCGTCAGCTTGTCGTGTTATAAAAAAGTAATATATTTTTTAAAACATGATAAATAAAATTTTAAAACATTTTAAAACATGGTAAATGTTTAACCATGCAGCAAAAGAAACAAAAAAGAAACAAGAACGTTTGTCTAAGGAAAAGAGAGCAAAGTCAATGAGTACAACATGTTCATTTAAAGAGTTCCATGATAACATATTAGTCGTTAATATTCTTCTCGATATCTTGATTCTCCAATTATTTCTTCTCGATAGTTCCTTAATGGGTAGATAGATAGATAGATCACCAACTTGAACTCTCTGCCTTTATTATTACGAACAGGCATTAGAGAAGAAATTTTCCATTATTTACAATTGTAATACATAAAATGCCAACCCTTCTTAAGTACCTCGTGCAAGTCAATAGATATCGAATAGAACAATAATTATCTGAATGAAATTAATGATGCTGGATCCAGTAAATTAACTTGTATGTAGGTTTTTGTATATTTAGTTTCAAAATATTTATTCGTAAAGTAAGTACATTTTTTTTATTTTATTAAGTTACAGTACAGTACAGGTAGGTTGTTTTTGTATTGTAGGTTAATCTTTTACTTTAAGTTTTTAACCGGACTCTGCAGTGTTGTGAATGCCTGTAAAAGATGGCTGCAGTAGTTCAAGAATTTTGTAACTCACTTATATCATAGTCATTGTTGGCGTTACAAATAAATAAATAAACATAATATAGATATGAAAATAGAAACGTACCTAAACCTCATTTTCTCGTCATCTGTCCTAAAGAATCGCGTAAATCTCTGTACAAAGTGCTTCTGGGAAAATAGGACAGCTACTTTCCACTGCTCCCATTTCCTTTCAGTTATCTTTTGATGTATGAAATTCAAATTTTATACAAATAGGGGTAAATAAATATAAACTAGTTTTAGTAGACTCAGAAGAGGATAACAAAAATAAGAAAACCAACCAACAAAACAAATTCACAATAATTGTCAGGACAACTTAGTTAACAAATTAAACTGTTACCAAAACAAACCCCAGAATGGAAAAGAATGACCTTTAGTTGAGTCACGAACTTGTGATCGTTGTACGTAGGGTCTTTGACAGTTAACTAACACTCCCCTTTTCCACTCAAGTTACTCTTCCCGCCTATCGCAAGTAACCCACAAAGAGTTACACAACCAGAAATGTGCACGGCTCGAACGTCACGAGCCGATCGCTACCCCTCTCTAACTCCCTACTCTTTAAGGAAACAAGTCGCTACACCCAGCGTCGGAACGAGCCAGAACGAGATCGAGCGAAGTCATATCCGTCTCAGACAACTATTTCATAAGCAAGATATTAAAAAAAATGTCACTAAGTTTTTCGAATTTAGAACATTTTTTGGGGGCTTCATTAAAGTCATCAAAAAGTATGGTGGGTTTAAGCTCCATATCTCCTCTCTTTTAAAAAGATGGGAGGCCTGGCCATGTATGGAAGTATTATATTTAAATGGCCAATCCGCATTGGGCCAGCGAGGAGAGAGTGGCCATTCTGAGAGGAGACTCGAGCTCAGCAATGAGCCGAATATGGGTTGATAACGATATTTATATGGAATATAATATTGAGTTTAGGTACTTGTTGAATATTATCTTTGTCATCAGTAATACAAAGTTTTAAGCGAAGGAAAATTAAAAGGATTTACAAGCGATCTTTTTTAACAATGTAATAACGATTCCAATTATAGTCTACAAGAATTTAACTCTTCAGTGAATAATATTTATTACCATGTCCAATTTGTACAACATAGCAAATTCTACTTTGAGCTTAATTTGTGTTCGAACTTCTTAATCTTAGTTTAGGATCTAGATACTAGATAAACAAAGTTTCTTGTAGACACTAAATCCTCGGGCATGAAGGCTGTTTACTTGAAATCTGTCTTTTGAATTATTTATAAGCCGTTAATTGGGACGTAGTTGCTAATAGTATCTACTGTTCATTTATTCGCAGCAGCGTTTATTTTTGTAGCTTCAGATAACTGCATAATCTGCAAAAATAATACTATTTTTTTATTCTCTACAAGTTAGCTCTTGACTACAATCTTATATGATGATAAGTGATGATGCAATTTGAGATGGAAGCGGGCTAACTTGTTAAAATCCATATCCATTCGGTTTCTACACGACATCGTACCGGAACGCTAAATCGCTTACGGCTTTGTCGGTGGGGTGGTAATTAGCTACGACCGAAGCCTCCAGCCAGCCAGACCTGGACCAATTAAAGAAACCTCAATCGGCCCTGCTCTCCGGCTTTGAAATTGAACCCAGGACCTCCGTCTTAAATCCATTGCGCATAGCCCTGTGCCACAGAGTGCGTCAACTTAATTATGTCCAGATATAAAAAATACACTACAGTATAAGAGGAAAGATTTGATTGTTTGTTTGTTTGCTTGCATTGAATAGGGTCTAAAACTACTAAACCGATTTGAAAAATTGTTTCAGTTGAGAAGCTACTCTTCACTATCCCCGAGTGCTGTTGGCTATATTTTATCCCCGTATTCCTACGGGAACGGGAACCACGCGGGTGAAATCGCGCAGCGTCTGCTAGTGTTGTTATATTTGTATTGTATGTGTTGTTATATCATAGCAATTCTTATTAAAATCTTTAGAAATAATTAGATGAATATAATTTTAATAATTAAGTAGGTAGGTAGGTAAAGGTTAAGTAGGTCTGTTATATTTATAAGCCTTTTATGGAGGTGAATTCAATATGAGAGGTAAATTTGCCTCTTCCTAAATATAAGTATAGATGACAATTAATTATAACACCTATACTAATTATGTATTTAACTAATAACTACATTTCAAAGGAAAATAAGAAACAGTGCCAGCAGGACTTAGTTGAATTTAATAAAACCTTTTTCAAGCAAAAACACAGTTAAAGTACTTTCGGGTTCTCAATCTATTCATAAAGTAGAGGAAAATTTAACGTTACGTACCGTTAAGGTAGGTCTATTATCCAACACCCAACTATTTCTGGTACAATATCTCCTTACTCCTTTTTTATCCACAAATATTGGAATAGGAAAAGTACCGTCCTAAATTTATTCTCTCTACCGATGTCTGTTGTCAGGGAAATATGATTTTACGAATGACTGAATTGAATATCCACCAACCACCTCCATCAAACGCCAGATTTATATTCTGATCACAATGAACGCGACACTGTAAAAATAATATCATTTTTATATCATTTGTTTCCATTTATAGTATATTACTAACCGATGCCTTCCGGTTTCACCCGCGTAGTTCGAGTTCCCGTGAGAATACGGGGATAAATATCTCTATGACGCTCACAAATAACGAAAAAATTTTTCATGATCGGTTCAATAAATCCTGAAATCCATACAATACAAAATGTATCTCTTTATAATATTTGTGTACATTTAGATACGAGTAATAGCCAGCATTCTTAGGCATACTTAATATATTATACTAATAACTAACTAACGAACGCCTGCAAATTTTTTTTATAAATCCTGTGGGAAACATGTTATGAGTTCGGATTGTTTGCAAAATCTATCTATATCTATACTTATAATAAAAAATGAGATTTTACTATAAGTAAAACACCAAATTACTATTAATTTGTAACACCCCAAACGTTACCGTGGCATAGCGGACGCCAGCGCCATCTAGAATCTATACTTATAATACGAATACTGTACATTCTGTACATTGAAGATATATTGAAAATTTTTGCTGTCTGTCAGTCTGTCTGTCCCTCTGTCCGTGTTTTTTTTTGTTTTTCGGGCATCACACTGAAACTATTGAATGAATTGAAATGAAATTATGGAGAAGGTTTTAAGACACTTTTTATTGCGAAAATAAAATAAGAAGGGGGTGAAATAGGGATTGAAAGTTTATATGGAAAGTCCTTCATTTTAAGAGTTACAGTTTTAACAATGTGTTCATAAATCATAAAAAGAATACCAAATATAATGGGATTTAAAAATTTTTAACATTCCAACTTTAAAGTGGTGAAATACTTAGGGCTTGAAAGTTTACATTGATTTCCACGCGGACGAAGTCGCGGGTGGCCGCTAGTATTTAATATCTACGCCCAGACATCTAATAAATATACGAGTAAGTATAGTAAAGTTATACATTATGTATAGTTTGGATTCACTCTCAGACTAATAACTATGACCCTCATCAAAGCTATTTTCATGTTTAATACCGTGAACCCATTTTCTTTAGTATGTAAATTATGCTTGTTTTAGGTAAACAACATTTGAGAGCCGTGATAGCCCAGTGGATATAGCTGCTGCCTCCGATTTCGGAGGGTGTGGGTTCGAATCCGGTCCGGGGCATGCACCTCCAACTTTTCAGATATGTGCATTTTAAGAAATTAAATACCACGTGTCTCTGAAGGTAAAGGAAAAACATCGTGAGGAAACCTGCATACTAGAGAATTTTCTTTCTGCGTGTGAAGTCTCCCAATCCGCCTTGGGCCAGCATGGTGGAATATTGGTCACTGAGTTCGAGTCTCAGAGAGGTAATAAGAGGGGTTACCTCCCATTCTAAGAGGAGACTCGAGGACTCACCCTCCGGAATCGGAGGCAGAGGTCATATCCACATAGCTATCACGGCTCTTTAATATAAAGAAATATTAAATATACTCGTAGATTGAAGTATTTCGTAGTATCTGTTGCAAGTTCTAAGTTGCTGACGATACATATTTTATGCCCAGCCAGGTAGACTATAAAATGTGTTGACTGCAACTAACGAGGGAAATCTTTTATAGAATAAAGTCTCGTAAAAAATTCTCAAGGACTTGATAAAGATACATTTTATCTTGCTATTTACTCGTCTGCTCCATACTAATATTATAAGTATATATGGGGATGTAATAGTAATTCAAAGTTTGTAGGAAAGTCCTTTATTTTTCCAGTTACCTTGATGAATAAATCACGAGTTTAAAACATATAATCTATCAAGAATTAATAAACCTGAAAGGATTGAAAGTTGGTTGAACGGGGATGAGGATTTATACGAAAGTAGTTTGAAGTAGTTAGAAAGTTTGAAGTTGTATTGCCGGTGATTGACTGTAGTTATAATGTGAAATTCAATTGGGTTTAAAAGGGGATGAAAGCATACGGCATGCATTTTCATGCAGATAGTTTCGCGGAGACCACAAGTATAAATATATTGAACTAATTCTAATTGTACTATTCTAACTTAGGAAAACCTATATCACACTAATATATAAATGCGAAAGTTTGTGTGTAAGTGTGTATGTTTGTTCCTCTTTTGGCTGAAATTTGGAATGGAAATAGATTTTACTCTGGATTAATACATAGGCTACTTTTCATCCCGGAAAAGTCCATGGTTCCCGCGGGATTTGTGAAAAACTGAATTTCACGCGGATGAAGTCGCGGGCGTCCGCTAGTTTTATATAAAATTTTGTTCACGACGAGATTGTCATAGTTTTATTTGAAGCTCTAATGCGTCATCTCAAAAAATATATACAAATAAAAACTACAGTTTAAATTAATTACATTCACGAAACGAAAAAATAACCTAGTGCTTTCATGAAAAAGGTCGAAGCAATTTCTTTGACAATAGACAGCATTATCACAAAATTCCAATGATTCAGCGTTTTTGTGCCGGGAGCTGAAACTACGGACATTACCCCAGTTATTAATTGCAGCCTCGGCTACCGAAAAACCTGACAGTCACCTTTATTGTCTTGTCTCTTCTAGTTCTGGGGCTAGTAATTAGGATAGGCTATATATTTTTTTATACTTACTTTGTTCATCATCATCATAATCATCATATTCATTTATTTCAATCAGGCTTAGTATACAAGCACTGTCGAAACGTGAGGTAATAACGTTATAATGGTGATAATAATTACTCGAAAACTTAAAATTAAAGTTTTCGAGTAATTATAGAAACGAGGCTTCTAAACGCGCCATGAAAGTAACGGTTAATCTATACTAATATTATAAAGCGTTTGTTTGTTTGTTTATTTGCTTGATTGAACGCGCTAATCTCAGGAACTACAGGTCCCATTTGTTTCAGTATTAGGTAGCCCATTTATCGAGGAAGGCTAAAGGCTATATAAATACTAAAATGTTAAGGTTGTTAAGGTTTCTTCTCAGCAGAACCTGCCTTCCGAACTCAATTTTGGGCGTTGGAAATAGACCTTCATTTAACTTCATACGCTTATTTAACGTCTGTTAAAAAAACTCTCGTGCGAATGAGGGCTTATCATCTGATTTTAATGTGTAAATAGGATAACACAAATTTGAGTTAGCTAATAATAATAGAAAATTAGATAGCTTTGTTTCCCTGAACGTATAGTCCGAGATATATATTTACACAATACATAATACGTGTTGTAATTGCAAGGTACTGTAGACATAATGCCTAGTAATTAAATTATATAACGGGCGTGACAAATAGTTTCAATATATACGCAAATTACGGTCATATTCCAGAGCGCTACCTAAGTGCCGGATAAAACACACGCTATAAATTTTAAAGGAAACAGTGGCAAGCCCTGTACTCGTATGTGCACAATTCGTTTGGTAAACTCGAGTTTATAAAACATTTTAGTATTTATATTTATACATATTTATATTTATATATATTTAAACATTTTAGTATTTGAGGTATAATTATAATTGTATTGTTATAATTGGGAAGAATATTAAGAAAATATAGCAGAAAACACCGAGTGACAAATTATTTTAAACAACAATTTATTAAAAATTAAACAGAGACATATTTTAGTACTTGGCGAAGGATTATGTTTGGGGGGGTATTGCTTTTCTCGTTCATATTCTTCCAGCATCTTTCGGTGCTGTGTCATCTTAGCTTATTGGTCAATCCGGTACGTCAATCCACAGACAAAGGATCAATAATGTTCTATTAAACTAAACAAGCACTAAACAAAGCTCGATCACTTTTGTTTAGTTTCATCATCATCATCATATCAGCCGATGGACGTCCACTGCAGGACATATGCCTTTTGTAGGGACTTCCAAAGATCACGATACTGAGACACCTGCATCCAGCGAATCCCTGCAACTCGCTTGATGTCGTCAGTCCACCTGGTGGGGGTTCGACCAACACTGCGCTTACTAGTGCGGGGTCGCCATTCCAGCACCTGGGACCCCAACGTCTATCGGCTCTTCGAACTATGCGCACTAGTAAGCGCAGTGTTGGTCGACCCCCCACCAGGTGGACTGACGACATTTAGCGAGTTGCAGGGATTCGCTGGATGCAGGTGTCTCAGTATCGTGATGTTTGGAAGTCCCTACAAAAGGCATATGTCCTGCAGTGGACGTCCATCGGCTGATATGATAATGATGATGATGAAACTAAACAAAAGTGATCGAGCTTTGTTTAATGCTCCATATAAATTCATACTAAGCAGTGGGTCGCGCGGTCGCAGGTCGCGGTCGCGAAGAACGGAAGGCTACCTATAGGTACATCATTAGATCAAATTCAAAAATATTTGTTAGAAGAAAAAAGAGGTAGATAGGTTACATAAACCACATTCGATGTTTATAACTAGCACACAAAAAAATATTTCAGCGGCGTTGTCAACGGCGTAATGACAGTGCGGCAACTGAGCTCAAGTTTGCTAATAAGCATAGTTTTAACATGCCACTAGCGGTCCGCGTAAAACCTATCAACTTCTTTTTTCCTCTAATTAATTGCATACAAAAATATAAATTTGAGTATAGCGCGCACCATCGATTAATTTTTTCTCCGACTTCTTAAAGGAGGACTCCATCTCCAAACACTTCTATCGGGACATCAGAAGTGATTTAACTCACTAAGGACATCGGTTCCAACGTTCCTATACTTGAAGTTGAGTTTCACAGAGTCTAGATAGTTCTTCCATTCCCATTCTAGCCCTCAAGATCAACTTTGGCAATGCTTAGATTGCAACACCCCTTACCATCAGGTGAAACTGTAGTCAAGGGCAAACTTGTAAAGAATAAAAAATACTTCTTCGCAAACCCTCGGAAACGAGCGGGGCCTATAAAAATATCCAATCTGAAAAAAAAACATTGTTATTTAAAATCAGGTTGAATAAAAAAGCAAGGTTTCTACTTAAGATTATTAATAAAGTCTCGCTTTCTGGGAGTGACCTGACCTTAAAATATGTTTTCTACGCCATTATTATATGCAATGATGTTAAATATTGTTAGATGTGTTAACTAGGTCATGAAAAATGAGGCGCTCAAAAGAAGAAATTTCCACATCTCAATGTTAGTTGTGGTCAAAAAACACGTTATATAAACAAATAATACCTAAATATCGTCTACAATGTCGAGTTGTGTGTTCAGGAAGTGTAAAAACTATGTACATGTATAAATATACAACGTGTCCCAAAATTCAACGATAAGCGGGCGCCAAAAGATTGACCTGCTCATGAGCACTTAAGGAAAAATAATAAAAAAAATATACCTAAATTTTTTTTTTAGTTACAAAATAAATTTTAAAATTCTTTGAAAATTTACACCTTGTATGATATTTTGAACTACCGCAGCTACAATTTCTTAAATATGCTTAAGATTTTTTTTGTATCGGAACCTAAGTAGTACTACTATTCACCACAACTCTTAAAAACACCACAATGCCCGCAGTTTTTACACAAAAAAATATCAAAATATTTTTTTTCCCTCAAATTTTTAAAGATTTTTACTTTCAGTCTACTTTGACTCATGGTCTTGCAAAAAAAAGTATGAACACCGCTATGGCAAGTTATTTTCAAAGTTGACGCAACTAATCAAGATTTCAAAATAGTATAATACCCTAGGATAACTAGTCACAAAAAAAAATATGCGTACCATTTGTAAACAAGAACCAAATTTCTTAATTGTTCTTGTTGTTAGTAATAAATTTTACTATGTTCCAAAAATGTGTTTGTTATTTTAATTACACAACATTAAAGTAAATGTTCGAATTGTTTTCCACCGGCATTAATACAGGCACGACATCGCCTTAAAAACGACCGTTTTATTTTTCGCGCATATCTTCTAGCATTGATATGTGCCGCAGCCTGAGTGATTTTTTGCCGAAGCTCGTCCAATGTCGTAATCGGTTTTGCGTAGATCCTGTCTTTGAGACAACCCCAATAAAAGAAATCCAGGGGGTTTAGGTCGGGTGATCGGGGTGGCCATAGGATAGGACCAAGTCGCCCGATCCAACGCCCCGGATACTCGTGGTCTAGGTATTGTCTCACAGGACGAGCGTAGTGAGCTGGGCAACCATCATTTTGATACCACATATTTTGAAGGTCGCTTAGGGGGACGTCTTCTAGTAATTCTTGCAAATCATTTTGTAAAAAGTTCAAATAACTGTCCCCATCTAAGTTTCCTTGTAATTCAAAAGGCCCAATCACTTTTCCATTTAAAATGCCCGTCCATAAGTTGACCTTAAATTGATATTGGGATTTGTCTTCTCTCATCAGGTGCGGATTCTCATTGCTCCAGCTGTGTAGGTTGTGAAGATTTAAATAGCCATCTTTCTTGCAGGTTGTTTCATCCGACCATAGTACTTTATCCAAGAACTGAGGATCTTCCCGATGCTTTTGAAGCATCACTCGGCAAAATGCGATCCGCAGTGGATAGTCCCGTGATAGTAACGTTTGTACACGTCTGTAATGATATGGGTGTAGCCGATGACGTTTTAGTATTCGATGTGCTGAACTTTTTGGGATTCCCGTAGCTGCTTCTATGGCACGCACTGAGGTAGTTGAATCAATGTTTATTTCATTGAGAACTTCTTCATCGCATTCCGATCTAGGTCTTCCAGCGTTTCTTCTAGCTGACGGCAAACGACCCTCCGAAAACGCTTGATGCACATTCATAAATACCCGATAATCTGGATATCTTTGAGCGTTTGGGTACCTTTCTCGATACAATCTGCTAGCAGCGTTAGCATTGCACCGACATTCTCCATAAATGAGATGCATGTTAGCGTATTCCATCGGCGTGTATGGTTGCGGCATGATAACGCTAAACAGTCCAAAATACACCAAAAGTCCAATTCACAAAACACAGGCACAGTCCAAAATAATGCCAGGTCAGTTCAGTTTGCAGATCACTTAAGTCCAGTCCAAAATGCAAAGCCAAAAGTCGTTAGTACGAGAGCCACGTCAATTGAATACGGAAAGTTGCGCAGTAAACAAAGGAGCAGAGCGTACTGACTTGCTGGGAACAGGATTTTCTTTACCTGCATCATTGTCATTCAACAAAGAACATCTGTCTATCCCTCTCTAACGTATACTTATCGCTATCTTTCTCTCTCTCTCTCTCTCTTATTTTTAAATGTTATCGTTCGTTCCATTAAAATTCTAGGAAATTGCAACGTATGACTCACATCATTTTGTGCATAAAGTAAAAGTGATTTCTAGGAGCAAAAACATTTTAGAAATTTAGTTCTTGTTTACAAATGGTACGCATATTTTTTTTTTGCGACTAGTTATCTTAGGGTATTATACTATTTTGAAATCTTGATTAGTTGCGTCAACTTTGAAAATAACTTGCCATAGCGGTGTTCATACTTTTTTTTGCAAGACCATGAGTCAAAGTAGACTGAAAGTAAAAATCTTTATAAATTTGAGGGAAAAAAAATATTTTGATTTTTTTTTGTGTAAAAACTGCGGGCATTGTGGTGTTTTTAAGAGTTGTGGTGAATAGTAGTACTACTTAGGTATCCGATACAAAAAAAATCTTAAGCATATTTAAGAAATTGTAGCCGTGGTAGTTCAAAATATCATACAAGGTGTAAATTTTCAAAGAATTTTAAAATTTATTTTGTAACTAAAAAAAAAATTTAGGTATATTTTTTTTATTATTTTTCCTTAAGTGCTCATGAGCAGGTCAATCTTTTGGCGCCCGCTTATCGTTGAATTTTGGGACACGTTGTATAATAGAATTAAAGACAAAATTGTGCATTGTTCGGATTACTATTATCGGTGATTTTGTAGGGACGTAACCGATCTATAGTATAAAATTATCTTTGATTATAGGTAACTAATTCTATTCGGCTTGCCCATATTCAACATCAAGTCTCTTTATCTCAAACTGTAAAGCGTAAACTAAGGCGAGGGAACTAATTGCCAGCCCCGTCAATCCAATGTATACAACTAGAAGTTTCTATGCAGTGTTATAATGAAGAAATCTTCGAACGCGGTTACAGCAGCCAAAACTTTGTTATTGGATTTCTCTTATAATATATCGCACCAAGTTAGTCCTAACTGCGGTGTAGGTGCTCTAGAATTAAATTTCTGAGCATTGAATTCTGGTTCAAAATTTGTGCTTTGTCGTGTTATGTATTACTCTTACTATTACTGTGTCAACTATCGTGGCTTGTACGTATTAAGCAGGTGTAGGAAATAGTAGTCTGAGACGGATATGACGTCAGGTGGCGCGACTTGTTTCCGATTAGCGATCCGTTAGCGATTGGTTGGCGAGAACGACTTACGATATAAGGCGCTCGTCGTACGATCTTCTTTACTATACGCATAGCGTTCGAGCCTTCCACATTTCTTGGTGTGTAACTCTTTATGGGTTATTTAGAGGCGGGGAGAGTGACTTGTGTGAAAAAAGGGGAGTGTTAGTTAACTGTCAAAGGCACATTTAACCCTACAGACAACGTTTACAAATGCGTGACTCCACTCAAGTTCATTCTCTGCCATTCTAGGGTCTTATTTTGGTTACAGTTTGATTTGTCAGGACAACTTAATTAACAAATCAAACTGTATATTTTTTTGGGATGTTTGTTTCTCTGTTACTACTGAAGCGATTTGGCTGAAATTTGGAATGGAAATAAATTTTACTCTGAATTAACACATAGGCTACTTTTTATCTGAAAAAATCCATGGATTCCCGAGATTTGCGAAAAGCTGACGATTTTGATGGTATGAATGTTTGTTACTCTTTCACGCCTCGGCTACAGAACCGAGTCACCTGAAATTTAGTGAATACGAATCACCTGAAGTAGAGATTATAGTCTGGATTAACACATAGGTTACTTTTCATCGATGGTTCATGGGGTTTGTAAAAAACTACAGTCGCGGGCGTCCTCTAGTTATTTTTTCATAAAATAATGTTAACCGTGTTTTTTAAACATGACAAATATTCCTCTTCCAACCCAGAATAGGCAAATAATTTGTGCTTGTGTAGGTACGACAATTTAGTCCAACGACGGAAATCGAACTATAGACTTTTTTGAATAGAGCTGGGCTCATAACCTCACATTCCATTTCCAAACCGGTTGTAGAGTCAAGTGCAAGTATAACGCATACCGAATTCTGATGAAACTGTCTAAATACTGTAGTGCATCGGGTATGTTTGCCGACGCCAAAGTACAGGATTATTTCGCGATCATCAGATCGCGAACTGCGGCTTTTTGGTTCCGTCTCCGGAATTCTCGAAATGAAATCCTCAGCGTATGCTCCGAGTGCCCTGAAAACCCTATCCTAAAGTATTGGCTTACCGTGCATCGCGACAGAAACAGGAAATAAAAATGATTGCTCTCCTAGAGAAATGTTGTAACGTACCAAATAGTTTAATATTTATATTATTCGGTTCTTTACTGTAGACTTATTACTTAATTAATTAATTACTTTTATTTATTATGTATTTGTATATTTTAAATGGGTTTTTAGCCTGAAATAAAGACATATTATTAATATTATACGAATATTGAATTTTGATTTCAATAAAATTTAAAATTTTGAATAACCCCCGAATGTCATGAAATTATTATTAGACCCTCGATAAAGTCATCATTATTCTCTTTCAGTCCGCTTTCATTATAAGCCCCACTCGAGTATAATTACACACAGACAGACACGTTAAGCTTATGACACCTTTATGACTGGTGGGAGGCTTTTGGCCGTGGCTAGTGGCTAGTTACCACCCTATCGACAAAGACGTACCGTCAAGCGCGCTAAATCGTTTGGCAGTACATTGTCATGTAGAAACCGAAAGGGGTGTGGATTTTCATCCTCCTCCTAACAAGTTAGCCCGCATCCATCTTAGATTGCATCATCACTTACCATCGTGAGATTTTAGTCAAGGGCTAACTTGTAAAGAATAAAAAAAATAAAAAATAAAACACCCTCTTTTTGCGTCGGGGGTTAAAAATATTATCATGTAACTACATTCTGGTAAAAACTCAATTGCTAAAAATCTGATGGGTAGATTAAAAAAAAAGCTCGAAAGTACCTACTGGGCTAAACAGTTTCTATTTAAACAAACAACTATGTATCATATTGTGAGCTATTTGTTTATATTTTTGTACAAAACATAAAGGAAACACAAAAGATATAAAAGCTCCATGGCAAATACTAAATATGAATTATAGGTTTCGCGGACCGCAGAGAATCCAAGCGAAAGCATTCCCTCGGGGCCAGATAAAAAATGACAGAATGCCCGAAACCATCCTAAAACCCATTCCTAAAAAGATACGCCGCATTCCGGATAGAAGGTTAAAAAAATATAGACCAAATATATGAAATAATAGAGCCATACAGCCTGTAATAGCCAAGCCTTCGCTATTTTATAAAAGACTAGCTGACGCCCTGTGGTTTAACCCGCGTAGATCCCGTTCCCGTGAAAAAATGTCGCTTTCTAGTGGTAAAAGAACTTTCAAGATTACCCCTTTTAACACCACAAACTTTACCTCTCTATAATATTGTGCCTTTAAATGATAGTTTGTAAATAAGGTAAGGTATAGCTTGGCAAGTTTGTTGATGACACTCCCATGATATACGGGCGACGGGGGAAAAGGGTGCGCGGGTGTGAAATCGTGCGTGCGGGGAAGAGAGTGCATCAGTCGTGGGTTTTTCATTCATCGCTACACGCTCCCCGGCCCGCGTGGACGATCTGGAGTGTTACGAACGAATTTGCCAAGCTATAGGTAAATATGGAGTTTATAAAGAAAATTAAGTTCCTATTAAATGATCGAGGATCTGGTTAGCATTTTTACAATTGATAACTATCAAGTTAATTTTTTGTGAGTAGCTTCATCTTGATGAGACGCTCAACTTTTTATCTACAAAAAATCCTGATTCTGGTAGCTAACAAGGTTACTAGGTAATAAAAACTTCTGTACGTAGGAACGAGATAACGTACCACCAGATTTGTATGACAATGTGGTTAAGTAGCAAAAAGTAAGATACTCTGTCAACACGCCTTGTTTTAGATAAGTGCATCAAGAAATTCTACAGTATTGTCGGCCTCCGGGTTCGATACCAGGCTGGTTCAATTGAGGTTTTCTTAATTTCTAGGTCTGGCTGGTGGGAGGTTTCGGTCGTGGCTAGTTACCACCCTACCGGCAAAGACGTACCGCCAAGCGATTTAGCGTACGTAATGTCGTGTAGAAACCGTAAGGGGTGGGGATTTTCACCCTCCTCTTAACAAGTTAGCCCGCTTCCATCTTAGACTGCATCATCACTTACCATCAGTGAGATTTGTAGTCAAGGGCTAACTCGTAAAGAATAAAAAAAAAATATTGAATATGAAAAAAAATATAATAAAGGGCCAATTACAGTGAAATGCATAGCGAGGCACATTATAGTATTATGCGTATAAATACCTCTTTGTATGATGTACGTCTGTGCAAACGGTGGAAAAAGTAGCCGAGCAACATGCTCCATTTCATAAATAGGCTAAGAGCTGGCAGCTATTACTTTTGAGCCATTGCGACCAGCCTATTTCAGTGGCACATTACAGACCTCTCTACTTATGGGAGAGTGTTTCGAGTTTAGACCCATCACCTTGCTTCAAGGTGGATTTAGGGTGACAATAGGGCTTATGGCTCTATGGCTTAAAGTGCTCTCCGCAAACAAATCCACTAACTTTCTAACTATTGAAAACATTGTTATGAAGGACTACGTACGAGTCACCAGAGGGGTCTAGTGGCAGTTTGATAATGTTACTATCGCGTTAACGTAAACCCGATTTTTTAAGGAATTAAAACAGCGCCATCTAGCGGCACTACTGCACAACTGTTTCAATTCCATATTGGCACACTGGTGTTTCATTTCAAATCTTCGAACCCTAGTTTGTAACAATATCAAACACACAATGAAAAGATTGTTTTACTTTTAGTAGTAGTTATTAATAAAATTACAATGTTACCCATGTTCCAACGTATATATTTATTAAACAAGTTTATTTTTCTTAATAATAAATTTGAATAGCATATGATATTCAGTTAATTAATTGATGCTATATGAAAACGAATGTTTGAATGAATGGATGTGTGTAACTCAATTTGAGCTGAACGGCCGAATACAGAAGAAAAAACTAATAATATAAAGGCGAAAGTTTGTGTAGTGTAAGTGTGTATATTTGTTCCTTTTTTGTGCTGCGGCTGCTGAAGCGATTTGGCTGAAATTTGGATTGGAAATAGATTTTACTCTGGGGCACTCACAAAATTTGATGATTGTAATATTAATATTTTTCTATTGTATTTATGTTTCATGATTTCCTTTTTTGTGTTTTGCCAAATAAAAATCTTTCTTTCTTTCTTTCTGGATTAACACATAAGCTACTTTTCATCCCGGAAAATCCATGGTTCCCGCGGCATTTTGTTGAAAAAATGAATTCCACGCGGAAAAAGTCGCAGGCGTCCGCTAGAACTAAATAATTAGCTTAACAGACTTGCAAAAATAAACAAATTATAGAGATGTACATTTTTGTCTACAATTTCATTCCGATACTATATATGAAATATAGTAACTAGTAGATATATATTTAAACTACTGTACAATATTTAATACACCCAGCTCTTTGATTAGGCAGATATTTTTCTACGAAATGGAGCAAGCCGCTCGCCCACACTCTGCTTTCCCATTGTGATATTTATGCGTTCCCATCACATTGTTGACTGGAATATCAGATAGGCATACATCTACGATATACTTATACTATACGATATACTGTATACTAGCTTATTTCGAAACTATACTGCTATTACAAACTCAGCCGTGTATATTTTTAACATTACATACACACAGTGTTTTTTAAGTATAAAACACTGTAATTGTGTATGTAATGTTAAATATATAATAAAGAATATTTGCCATATCTTTTTTTTTAATATGACTAATATTCCGATTTCCCTCCTATTAGTCGGAAAAGACTGTGATAGAAAGGGGATCGAACCACCACTCTTCTGTGATGAGTCCGACCGCTCTTACCGTTGAGCTAATAAGGCTCTAAAAAGACATTGTATGAGATTAGAACCATGAACATATAAAAGACATATCCGTGGATTTTTCATATTTCTTAAAAGAAATGTACAGTTAAAATTAGATTCATAATCATCTATTAAATTATTCATATCGCTAAAACAAAATGGATAAACATGAATATATTATCGATACAATATTATGAATAGATAACAACCCACGCGTACTAATCGGTTTATCGGTGACATTAAAGTTTATTACTTAATAGAAAGGGTGACCACAAACTAGCGACTTGCTCTTTGACTATTTAGTATTAGTGTATTTGAAACTTATTGATTGATTAGTTAGTATTTTTTTATTAATATTCACAAAGAACGCCTTTGATTTTGGTTTATGGATTTCCCCATGGTCCCTTCGAGAATTAAGGTTTTAAGTATGATTAATTGACCTTCGTCTTTAATAGACTTCTTAAACTACGCCAGAAATATGCACTAAGTTATTAGGTATGCCTTTACTACTAACTATGCATAATATAGGGTACTTGTTGGTGGTAGATACAAACAACGTTTTTGCTTATTGTACTAACTATTATGAGCTACTCATACTATATATTTATTTATTTAGTCCAAGAATGTATAAAAGTCTCAAAGGTTTTCAGATAATACGTCAAGTTAAACAAGCAATCGCTAATCACGTCGTTTTAAACATTTTTATTCATCATAATTAACCATTTTATTTGATAACTTTATCATAGGTATATATCATCATCATCATCATTATCATTCATATGCACCACCGGCTCACTGCTGAGCTCTAGTCTCCTCTCAGAATGAGAGGGGTTAGGTCAATAGTCCACCACGCTGGTCCCATGTGGATTGACAGACTTCACTCACGCAGAGAATCAAGAAAATTCTCTTGTATGCAGGTCTCACGATATTTTTCTTTCACCGTTTGAGACACGTGATACTTAATTTCTTAAAATTCCGGATTCGAACCCACACCCTTCGGAATCGGAGGTAGAGGTCATATCCACATAATATCAAAGGTATATGTAATTCTATATTTATTATAGTCTAGACTAACTATTCTAAAATCCAATTTTTTAATTTTATAATTATAGCCTATAAAATATTATGTATGCAAAGTGTATCCTGCCTAAAGGCAAACGGGTGAACAATAATATCATGACCCTATTATAATCGAAGTTTAAGTCGTTTATAATGTATTCAATTATCTACTATGTACATGGAATAATGATTATCTATTCTGTATTTATCCACGACCACCTTTATACTAATAGTAGGGGAGCCCGGGATGCTAAATATGCAGTTACTCGAGCGTCATTAAGACCGATTACATTTGGTAGATTAAATTATAGGAAGAATAAATGGTTATTTACTTTTTCCGCTTTTAGCGGTGGAAAAAAAAAACTACAGACTTTAAAAACAATTTTTATTACTTTGGCTTACTGAAATTGTAAGAAAATTTTAGCGATTAATTAGGAGATTATTTCCTTTAAAATAAGTAAAAAATTAATCGCACTCGTACCTCGAGCACTAAAATATAAGGGTTTAATTTTGTAACTTTGAAACCCTCCCACTCCATTACGTTACGCTCAAATCGTCAGATTTTCGAAATGTGCAGTTTTTAGCTATCAACTCACCTACCTTATCTTAATCTGACGTGCTGGTTGAGTATTTATGAAGTTAGTTTTTTTTTTGGTTGCCCTAAACGTACCCACCAATATTAAGGGCTCATACTCGGTGGAGGTACTCGACAAAGTGTAAGGTATAGTCCCTTATGTTTATCTGCCGCGCTCGAGTAACTGCAAAAATCCCCTCTTCGGCTCCTCTACTATAAAGGACGTCGCGTGGTTAGAATGTAGGCGCTGTAATAAAAAGTGACACGTGAAAATGTGTTTTAGGAGCCCTCACACGGGCTACCGGCCACAACCACAAAACGCCGAATACTTTTTTTTTTTTTTTTAATTTTTTATTTTTTTTTTATTTTTTACAAGTTACATGAAAATCCACACCCTTTGCGGTTTCTACACGGCATCGTACCGGAACGCTAAATCGCTAGGCGGTACGAAATATATAATATATGGACTCATCGCACACAATTGATGCCGATGGCCGCCATCACGCAACAATCGTCACTCGCGTCTTGGCTGGTTGACCCCCCACCAGGTGGACTGACGACAGTCGAGTCGCAGGTATTCGTTGGATGTAGGTGGCTCAGGATCGTGATGATTGGAAGTCCATACAAAAGGCCTATGTCCTGCTCTGGACGTCCGTGATCTGATGATGATGATGATGATGGTTATGATGATGATGATGATGATGCTTTGCTTTTTAGTTTTGGCTAGTTTTTACGACCGCCTGCCTGACATAACCCTCCTTGGGTTTTCTTAGTTGTGGATATTTAGTACCGCCATCTTTTATTGAATGGAAGATACGAGTATGAAGCAATATTTCCGCACATTTTTAAAAATATCCAGGCTTAAAGCTTTTACGAAACTCGAATCGTACGTAAAACGTTGATAGTATCATTATAGTAAATGTAAATGCATAATAATAAAAAAGCAATTCCACACAATTCCATATTCATTCATAGACATTTAGTCTTTATAAATCCCCGCTCGCCTTTGTGCTGCACCGACAGTCTGTGATAGCCAGACATCCGTGGCGTGGCGGAAATGATATCTCCAGTCGTCAGTCTCTTACCTTCGCGGTAACCCTTCAAAAAACACCATTAAAAACCACCTACCATAGTTTTCTATAGTACTCACCTGTGGTAGGAGCGTGGCCTAACGCACCCTTGTCTGGCACAAGCTCGCCTTCATAAAATGAGGTGTATATTGGCACAAGCTCGCCTTTATAGATTGAGGTGTGTCTGGCACAAGCTCGCCTTCATAAAACGAGGTGTGTCTGGCACAAGTTTGCCTTCTTAAAATGAGGTGTGTCTGGCACAAGATCGCCTTTATAAAATGAGGTGTATATTGGCACAAGCTCGCCTTTATAAAATGAAGTATGTCTGACTTCTATACGCAGTCTCTGGTTCTATACGCGACTGAGTCTGTATTTGCAATTCAAAGCTTTTAGTTATTAAAACTATTTTTATTTAACTCTATTTTATCTTCTCCCGACAAACACAGAATCGCACAAATGGAAGATTAAATTCTACATAAGCTCGCAGCTGAGCGTGGATATTTTTAACGTTACGTTTTTAATCCAGAAGATAACGGAATATATACGAGTGCTGCGTTGTATTTATTTCTGAATTTGTAAAAACGAAGTTACCTCCGCGGACGTGCAGAAAAAGCGGTATAATATAAAAATGAAGAATTATTATACCGTTAAAACAATGCATGAATTGATAATAAATTTATTATAAGCTGCGGGAATTTTTGAGTACAGCAAATTGATGTATGAATTCGAACAATTCACAATGTTACTAATATTTTTAAATTGTTATTTCATTGCTATATAGTCTGTGGATATGTCATGCCAGATTGTGATTATTATTATTTATGTGAGTAGGCGTATTAGATACTAGGCGATTGGTTATTATAAAATACTAGGTGACGCCGCGCGGTTTCACCCACGTGGTTCAGCCTTCCTAAATGGGCTATCTAACAATGAAAGCATTTTTCAAATCGCACCAGTAGTTCCTGAGATTAGCGCGTTCAATCAAACAAACAAATTTTTCAGCTTTATAATATTAGTATAGATAAAAATGAAAATATCTATTTGAAACATGGAAATTTCCGAAATAATGTAAAATAATGTGTTAATCCAAAGTTAAATCTATTTCCATTTCAAATTTCAGCCAAATCGCGTTAAGTAGTTGCGGTGTTAAAGAGTAACAAACATACAAACAAACATTCATACAAACATCCATAAAAACTTTCGCGACTATTTATACGCGAATTATAATATTAAAAGGATTAATTTAATACAGTCCTTGTAACACGGTAGAAAATTACAATCCTTTTTTCGGAAAGGTCGAATTTCTCCATTTCGCCACGGAACAGTGCTACGTATTCGCATTCCGAAAATGCCCCGGATATATGTGGGAATGTAGGAAGAGAATGGATTTGAAATGGATTGGAAATTCTTTGTTGCGCCACGTATAAACAGTCACAATTTCACTGACCTGAATGGGGTTTGCGAATAATTTATCTGGCAGTGAATAGATACTCAATTCTAATCCTATTAATGCTATATCAAATAAATAAGAATAAAGTATCTGCCTTTGAACTCTACATGACTGTTTTCTCAAGTACTTATCGTTATTTACACAACTAGCGGACGCCCGTGACTTCGTCCGCGTGGAATTTAGTTTTTCACAAATCCCAATCCATAGATTTTTCTGGGATAAAATGTAGAGTATGTGTTAATTCAGGCTATATATATAATATTTCTTATTACCAAATTTCAGCTAATTCGGTTCAGTAGTCGAGTCGTAAAAGAGTAACAAACATTCATATCATCAAAATCATCAGTTCTCTCTCAAATCTCGAGAAACCATGGCTTTTTTCGGGATAAAAAGTAGCCTATTAATCAAGAGTAAAATTTATTTCCATTCCATCAGCCAAATCGCTTCAGTAGTAGCGGTGTTAAAGAGTAAACAACATCCAAACAAACATACATCCAAACATCCATACAAACTTTCGCGTTTATAATATTAGTACGATACTAACAACCGATCTTCATAAAAATTTTTGTCTGTCTGTTTGTCTGGATTAATCTCTGGAACGGATTAGCTCATTATATTGGGTCTTATATTGGAAGAAAGAGGAGTTTATTGAGAAACTTATAAATATATCCCGCAAAATCCATTGATAGGTATGTGTGGGAATGTAAGAAGAGAATGGACAGAAAATTATTTCTTGCGTTACGTAGTGTCAATTTCACAGAACACTGCCTAGTGGGAGTTTTCAATATTTTCATACTGCTACTATCACGTTGACGTTTACGCAAATTTATATGGAATTGAAACAGTTGTGCAGTAGTACCACTAGATGGCGCTGTTTCAATTCCTTAGAAATTTGCGTTTACGTTACCCTCAGCAGGCTAATTCACTATCTTTGACATATGCTAGTTGACATAAACGAAATTGAGATTCTATGAGTATGTAACAAATGTCATCCGGTGCCCACAGGTGGACATAAATAGGTAGATGACATTATTTTCTCAATTGATTTGATGTTTATTTTAATAGGTTGATAATAAATACCAAAATAGTGAATAGGCCAGCTAAATGGGGTTTGCAAATAATTTATCTAGCCATAATGGTTAGTAATAATCCACTCGAATCCTAATAATATTACAAAAAAGAAAATTTGGATGTCTGTTATTCAATACCTCAGAAACTACTAAACAGGTTTTCAAGAGTTTGCTTAACTTCTAGAGAAATAGATAATAATCTAAAAAAAAAATGCAAAAACTACTTTTTAGTTTGTACACGTGTTTAAAAGTCACACGAAATTTTAAATAATAAAGAAAAATAAAAAAAAATGCGTCAAGTATTTTCGATAAGAAGCGTTTTATTAAGAAAAAAATATCATTTTAAACGTGACCAAATTTAATTTTTATTCAAAATTACTTTGTCGTTTCATATTACACAACGTCTCTTACATTTATTCTTTAAATTTAATTCGTATTTTACTTTAACGTCTCCAATTGGCGACCCTATTAAGTCGAAATAAAATTTCGAATAAATAAATAAATATAACCTGAGGCTACAACTGCGAGAAAATTAAAATCGAACGAACAAAGTTATTATGTACGCCGCTCCTTTTTGCTGAAATTGCCTTTTTGTATTTGTTTTTTGTTATTGGCTTTTTCCTTTAGTCATTAGATATTGTAAGTACGAAACCAAAAGTACCTAGGTAGGGACGTAGGTACAGGTATTTGTTGTACTGCAGAAAATTAGAGAGAGACGAATATCTTAGCATTCCATGGATTCACCGTGCAGGTGCCGGGTCCATCGCGTGGTAGAGAGAAAAACACCAAGCAAAGTCCACGACTTGTGACTACTGGATGTAGGGTTAAGGAATTCCTTGACGATCGATCAACACTCCCCTTCTCTGCTCGTGTTGTTATCCCTACCTATCCAAATTTGGTAAGATCCTATTAGAGCAGCTTTGGATACTTGTTCTAATATACGAGTATATTAGAACGAGTATCCAAATAGTAAAGTAAGTATATACGAGTATCAAAAATTAGACTTACAAATAAACCTGGAAGCTTATAATGTTTTTAAGATGTTGATAATATGATGATTCACGATAAATGATATTTAAATACAAATATTTCATTTTGAAGTTCCAATTTGGTGTGGTCGTTCGAAAGTTATGGGCGTACATACATTTCGAAGGTTCATTTTTATTTATATAAATATAGATTGTAGTATTTTCTTGAACATTGTAGATACATAGCGATTACATTTATTTGATCGAGAAGGATTGATGTTTTTTACGTACGTACCGACTCTCCAAAGCTGCTATTTTGTTATATTTTATTAGCCTATCCTGAGCCCTCATTATTCGTAGTGAAACTTGGTAACTTTTTTTTTTATTCTTTACAAGTTAGCCCTTGACTACAATCTCACCTGATGGTAAGTGATGATGCAGTCTAAGATGGAAGTGGGCTAACTTGTTAGGAGGAGGAAGAAAATCGACAACCTTTTCTGTTTCTACACGGCATCGTACCGGAACGCTAAATTGCTTGGCGGTACGTCTTTGTCGGTAGGGTGGTAACTAGCCACGGCCAAAGCCTCCCACCAGCTAGACCTGGACAATTTAAGAAAATATCAATCTGCCCAGCCGGGGATCGAACCCAGGACCTCCGTCTTTATATACACCGCGCATACCACCGCGCCACGGAGGCCGTCAAAATATACTAATATTTTTTTTTTTTTTTTTTAAAAGAATATTTGCCATATGTATTAATATGACCAATATTCCCATTCCCCTCCAACTAGTCGGGAAAGACTGTGCTAGGAGTAGGTACGACAATAGACCAACGGGGCGGGGATCGAACCACCACCCCTCGGTGATGAGTCCAACCGCTCTTACCGTTGAGCTATTGAGGCTGTGTGTGTGTGTGTGTGTGTATTGTATTACAAAGTAATTTCCGGTTTATTAGTTGTAAGTATAATACGCTTTCCCACCCTCCTACTACTAACTCTAGTTTACTTTAGATTTTACTTCGAGCAACATACCTGCTCTCGATTTACTATAATAATAGAAATATTAGCCTTATTATGCAAATTACTGACCGTACCCTGTGTGTAGTTGCCCTTAATTAAGTTGTTTGTTTGTTGTTTTAAACTTTATCCTAACCACCTGTTTCACACGAATGGTAGTGGATGGAATGTTTTATTTATTTGTTGACTGGCATACCCCTGGTAATTTGTCAAAATGAAATTTTTCAAAAGTACTGCGGAAGCCATGGGCTTTTCCGGGATGAAAAGTAGCTTATATGCTGTTCAATAGTCTAATATTTTCTTGTAAAAGTCCCATTAAAATTGGTCCAGACGTTCCATAGATTTTTTTTAATGGCTATAATTTTATACGGTTGCTAATTCATAAAAAAATGTATTGGGTCTGTTTGTTTCTTTTCATGCATTGGGAGGCTCTTTTGTCTTTTGGCATGTTTTTTTCACTGTTGTCTGATTTGGAACTAAATTTGCCTTTTGTAGAACTCCGTAACATAGATTACGCCGGTTAAACAGAATAGAGACAGAAAGACGAAAATTTTAAAAAGTTTGTTTTTTGTTTCAGAATCCTGTAAAGTAATAAGCACTTGAGAAAACGAGTTATTTCGCAATCACATACAGACACTTTAATTTTATTTATATATGGATAAAGACACCCAAGAAATTTCCCCCAGCCTCTTGGTCTGCTACGAGTCAACTTTGTCGTAAAATTCTTACCGGATAGAAAAGTTAATCCCGCATTTGACATCGGTGAAAATCAATAAATCGCTCGAGCACACGGTAAACTTGAGTTTGTTGGCTTCGGGAAAGCTAAGAAAATTGCGGTCGTTTTGGGAAACGTACAAGTAAAGTGTCAAGTTAAAGAAACTATGTAGGTATTTATTTTTACTCAAAAGAAAACGGTTATTTTAGAATTTAAACTATCATGAGTGTTATTCATCAGTTTGGATTGTGCTGCGTTGCAAGAGCCAGCTCATGACTAAGGGCCCCGTATGGGTTCGAAACTAGTCGGGCATACTCCGACCTAATATCACGTAAGTTTTAGCTGTGTTTCATAATCAATTAATAAGAAGAAGGTTATCAATTTAACTAGTAACCTTTGCAAGTATTTTTAACTGAACTTAAAAAAGGAGGAGGTTCTCAATTCAAAGCACTTTTTTAATGTTTGTTACCGCATATCTTTGTCATTTATTAAGCATTTTTTTTTGTTTGAAAGAATATACTTCCAGATTGGTCTCATTTCATTTTCATGAAAATTGGTCTAGTAATTTTGTGTTATAATCAAAAAAACTGAAATACGTCTTTGAAGTCGGTTCCATTTTTGTGTTAAAAAGATTATGTGTATCTGTAGATTGAGAAAAAGTGAAAATGTCAAAGTCCAGTGGATTTTGATCTTTTTTTTTATTCAATGGCGAATTACCCCTTGACTACGATATCACCAACTGGGCTATTCTGCCTTTATTATATCTTTCTCATTCTATAGTATCGTGTTAAACAGAGAGAGATAGACGTGAATTCGAAACTCGCACTTGCCAGTTATAAAAATATCGTTACAGAATAGCCTAGCTGATATTAAGTGACGATGCAGCTTAAGATAGAAGCGGGCTTTCTTGGAAGAGGTATAAGTTTATACTACGCATACCACTACTACTACTACTAAAAAATCATTTGAGTGTTAGATAGCCCATATATCGAGAAAGGCTATATACTATCCCCGTACTCCTACGGAAACGGGAACCACGCAGGTAAAACTCCGCGGCGTCAGCTAGTTTTCAATATAATTCAAAAAAGATGGCGCCGTATGTTTTTAAATATTTTAAAAACTGATTACCAAAACTAAAGAAATAAGGTAGAGTATTTTTTAATAGGTAATTTAATTATAGGATTTTTATATAATTGTTGTTAGTATTAAATTTTGAAATATATAAATAAAAAAAAAAAATTGATTGGATGTCAAGAAGACGCGTGACGTTTGTTTTTTTTATGGGTTGATATTAAATACTGTAAAGCACCAAGCTGCTTGTAAAGCTTCATTCAGTATCATTCTATATTCTGTGTTTAGAAAATATTAAAGTCTAAACTTACTTTTTCGCCAATAAAAATAACATAACAGAATATTGGCCTGATTAGAAAAGTCTTACCATGGTTAGAGGCGCATCTAACGCTGTTTGATGACGGTATAATCCAATAAACCACTCAGAACTTGTGGCTGTGAATCAAACAAAATTACTTCGATATATTCACATAGAACGGCTGTTTCAAATTCGATCTTCAAAATTGAATGCCGATAAAAAATAATACGTTTCAAAATAAATATCGGTATGAATTGTTGTACCGATATCGTTGTTTACTCGTACATAACAATATCGGTCCAATACATCTAAACAAAATAAATGTGAACGCCTTCTATCACAAATACAGATAGACATTTCGTTATTACTAATGACATACATTTTTTTACTGATGAAGACTATATTATATGTGTATAATATGACGCGAGTTTATTAAAGTGGGCAGATAATTGTGCCTCTGAGTATATTATACTCTTAATCGTGCATGATCGCACGTAGACTGTAAATCTTTATTATTAATAGATATGATGACAATGTTTCTATATATTGATTTTAGTAAGGTATTCGGGTAAATAAGGTTACATTGAAAGTAAGGAAGCATAAAATATGAAGTATTTTAACTGTGCCTGTTGCCAGTGATGACCTATGGTTCCGAGACTTGGTCGCTGACTATAGGCCTCATAAGAAGGCTCAGAGTCACACAGAGGGCGATGGAACGAGCTATGCTCGGAGTATCTCTGCGTAATCGAATCAGAAATGAGGAGATCCGCAGAATAACCAAAGTCACCGACATAGCTCAATGAGTTGCGAAGCTGAAGTGGCAAAGGGCGGGCCACATAGTTCGAAGAGTCGATGGACGTTCGGCTCTAAAAGTAGTGATCGCAGATACCCTGTTACTTCTACAAAAGTACTTTGGTTTACTCTTAATTTATACCCTACTAGCGGACCTTGTCAACATTCGCTTTGACTTATGTGCACTAAGATACTTCTTCCCTACCCTACCCCTATCATACCTCTACAATACCCCTACCCTACTAACTGCGCCAGAGAGTTGAGGAACTTCTGGTGCAAATATTTTTGTTTGAACTTTGCTAAATTCCAGTAACAGCACATCACTGCTCTATAAAGCTTTTTCTTTAAGTACCTGATCTACGGCTTGGTTCTATTTATGGTGTAAATAAACTTGGTAACTGTGGATACACCGACACCTTATCGGGGTTGTAAACGAATTTTTACGAGTGTTTGAACTTTAAACTTCTAAGATTTTAGCTCTAGAGCAGGTTTATGTTTTGTAAAGTGTGGAGGACTCAACAGCTTTTTAATGCACTTTAAAAATACAACAGGGGGTGGTATATCAACAATTTCTAAGGTACCCAAAAAAAACAATAAAATTTTCATTAAGGCAAGGTTGTCTGAAATACTGCAATTTTATATTTTATTTTATTTTATATTTTATATAATACACTGCAATTTTCTATTGTAAATAATGTCAGACATCAGTTTTACATAAAAATGAGGTATTTAAATGCGCCTACTGTTTTCTTAGATTTGTATAAACATTAAACATTTAAGAAAGATTTGGGTTGATAAAAAGGAAAATGGCGATAATAATAATTACGTACTGCTATTCTCTTTATTTTTTTAATTCTTTACAAGTTAGCCCTTGACTACAATCTCATCTGATGGTAAGTGCTGATGCAGTCTAAGGTGGAAGTGGGCTAACTTGCACGCATTTTCGGTTTCTACACAACATCGTACCGGATCGCTAAATCGCGCTCGGTACGTCTTTGTCGGTAGAGTGGTAATTAGCGAAAAATCTCAATCGGCCCAGCCGGGGATAGAACCCAGGATCTCCGTTTTGAAAATCCACTGCGCATACCACTGCGCCACGGAGACCGTTAAACCTATGTAATTTGGCGCTAGAAGAACTCATCAACAACTTATTTTGAAATAATGAAGCGATTTCCAAGTCTTTAATATAAAATACTACGCATAAACCACAAGATTCTTCCTTCGGCAGTTTATTAGCAAAAGTAAGATGTACTCAAATATTAGGTTGAAGGAGATTATGACTTCCACCGGATGCTTTCAAATAAGAATTTGTTAATATAACATTACAAGAGATCAAACGTTACGGTGCTGTATATAAAATAATGGAGGGGAATTCTTTGATGTCGCAGCTGAGGCAGCGAGTCTATGGACGGTTGGAAGGCATTGACGGGAACAGGAAAAATGTCTTCTTTGAAGTGTATTATGAAGACGTGAACATCGGTGGAAAATGGGGCTATCGATATATCGAATATTGGAAGATAAAAAGTCTCTACAATTTTGTAGACGCTGACTAGTGGTTATCAATCCATATTCGGTTCAATGCTGAGCTCGAGTCTCCTCTCAGATTGAGAGGGTTTACGCCAATAGTCCACCACGCTGGCCCGATGCGGATTGGCAGACTTTACACACGCAGAGAATTTGAAAGTTTGAGACACGTGATATTTAATTTCATATAATGCACACGATTGAAAATTTAGAGGTGCATGCCTCAGACCAATTTCAAACGCGGTGATAGAATATCATAAAGATAAAGGTATTTCAGGTGTGTTCTTTCATGTAGCTCTTGAAACGGTTTAAATTAATACGACACCAGTTTAGCACCGCCATCAAACTGATCAGTAGGTAGAACATAATACGATGTTATTTTTCGCTTTTTAATTTAGTCGGTACGTTTTATGTTTTTAAAGTAGGTTGAATTTTTTTTTATAAAATTTAAAGATGTAATAAGTAAAAATGTCTAACCAAAACTTGTCAAATAGTTGCTCCCCGCTTAGCATTGAGAACAACTTTTGTGGCCGTTTTTATGATAAGTAAATGTAGTTTACACACTGTACAGTATATATTATGTCTCTGATAATAATAGTCTGTTTAATTAATTTTATACACTAGTCACAAATACAAAATCAGTACCGCCACTATATTTTATAATTCTTATATTTAAAATTGCCCAAAAGAGATTGAGATTATAAAATTAGGTGCACAAATGCAAGCAATTTTCTGTGCAAATATTATGTCCACGAACGTTTGCATGCATTTTAAATAAAGCCAGAGCTTGCATACACAGCCTAGCAAACAACGCGTCAGAATTTATGAGCAGAAAGCAAACATCTTGCACATAAATTCATCCGAGTTAACCGAAAACGTCGGACTAAGATATTACGAATGTCTTTTTAAAAATTCCGTATTGCGCACGGTACGAATGTATCTGTTACAAAGATTTTCGTTTGTTCCATTTCTTCAGATAATAATTTTGAATATGTATGAATATGAATACTATTCCATTCCATTCCAGCACTTTGGGATGGCGACCCCGCACTAGTAAGCGCAGTGTTGGCCGACCCCCCACCAGGTGGACTGACGACATCAAGCGAGTCGCTGGGATTCGCTGGATGCAGGTGGCTCAGTATCGTGATGTTTGGAAGTCCTTACAAAAAGCCTATGTCCTGCAGTGGACGTCCATTGGCCAATTAAAAATATATTTCTTCAGTGTTTATTATACTGTGGCAAAATATTTGTTAATTTTCTATCTGCTTCGTTGGTCCCGTAGTTAGATCATATGGATAATGAGGATAATCAGGTCCTGAGTTCCAGTCCCGGGTCACGCATATTTTCTTACAATAATTTTGAGGAACAACCCGGAGTGGGTGGTCTTACAGACCCCTTCTCTGGAGAGCACATTAAGCCGTTGGCCTATTCACTAATCTCGCTTTTATTAACAACCTATAAAATATAAAATAAACATCAAATCAACTGAGAAATGTTATCTTAATATGTATTAAGTAACAATATTTCACCATTAATAGGTATACAAACGTTTAATTAATAAAATAAAAATTAAACGACATTAAGTTTTATATTAGAATAGGCTATTCTAATACGTTTTTGATAAGCTGATAGGTAATTTATTATTCTAAATGTCGCTATTACGTGTATCATAAAACAGTACCTAGAGATATAGCTAGATATATTCTCTATTGCACATAATAAAATATATAAAACTATAATAATTATCAAGAAATAAAATAGGTAGAGATTTGCACAAAGGCGGTCTTATCGCTAATAGTTAAGCTAGTTGAGTACTACGAGCATGTTTACTGTAAATCATTTTCATCAGTTGTCAAAGTATTATTTTTATCAACAGTCCCAAACTACAAAGATACGAAAAAGGCGATGATAAGTAAAACAAATTGTCTAAAAGACAAAAAGTTTTAGTGCTTTTAAGAAGACGTAAACAAAAAATGTAAAAAATAACTTACGAAGAGAAAATTTAATATCCACTATTAGAGAAACTTGTGAATATTGGATGAACAATGTTGTATGGGTACAATAGATCATGAACAGAGGCGGATTTAGTAACTTGCCGCCAGTAGGCTGCTAAATTTTTGCCTCCTACGGACCTCTGAAATTCGCTACCCTACTCCCCTATTTCATAATATACAAAGAAAGACGAGAGTATCCAGAATAGAACAGTATATTACAGATTATAAAGCGTCACGCAAAGAGTATTTTACTATAATATGTAAACTACGTACAGTACTTACCTACTAGAATATTAGTTAAAATTTCAATACTCAGTTAGTCAGTCATGTATATTTCGCGATGGTTTTCTTTATTTCTGTAAGACAAAATGTTTTGGGCCAAATTTGCCGTCCCGCAAAATCTGCCGCCCTAGGCTTCAGCCTACTCAGCCTGGTACTAGTAAATCCGCCACTGATCATGAATGTATATTACGCGGTTAATTTGACATTCAATACGTGCGTTGTAATAAAAGACTTCTACGAAATTGATGTCATAAGTTTTCGTCCCGTGAGCGCACTACGGATTCCTCCCTTTGCCACCGTCGCGTCGGTAATATATTGTTATAGAAACTTTGTAATGAATTCCTTCTTTATACTATATGATCGCTAAAATTATTGAAAATTAAAATTTATATTATAATATAAGTTTTGAAAAGCAAAAGATGGTTAATAAGCTTTCTACTAACTTTTAAATGCATTTTAACCCTTGGTTTTTGTACATGAAATAAGTGACTAACTCAACTACTATCAAAATAGTGGTCAACCTCTCTGGGCTTAAAGAACTTTTTAATTTGAAAATAAATTAAATTTTTATTTAATTTATTTTGTGCCATGTGTATTTAAATTAATCAATGTTTCCTTTTTCCGAGACGTTTTTTTCTGGAAAAAATCAATAAAACATTTTTAACAAAAAATTCAACCAACTTAAAAATCACAAAAATAAACTGAAATGCGAAAAATAACATCGTATGTGCTACCTTCTGATCACTTTGAAGGCTGTGCCAAGCCAGTGGCGTATTAATTAAAGCCGTTTCTAAAAGAACCACGGGAAAGAACCGTCTTAAAATCCTAATTACTAAACCGATTAATTACTAAAGTATTTTCTTGAACAGGTAGGTATATTTAATACCTGTAAAAAATCTTATTATATTATGGTATTATGCCTACTCTTTCAAATTAAGTTAGCTTTGAATTTTAGTCTGCAATTTCTAAAAGTAAGTTTAGAACTAAGAATTTAGCATTAAGGGCACTCCATAAATCCATTTGGTATTCTAACTTCCAACTAAATACACTATGAACTTACTACTAGTATTTAGCTACTATGTTCAAATAATGAATAGAAGTCCGCTTTACTTTGCGAAACTACAAGTTGTTTACCAGTTTAGTTACTAGTTACTTTGCAATAAAATATTGACAAGTCAACATATCCAGTTTCAATGGCGAAGTAAATAGGGCGGTATTTTTATTGTAATTTTGAGGAGGGAGAATTTCTACCTTTCGCTTTTGAAAGTATATTGCGAAAAACTTTGATAACAACGCAAGTCTTCTAGTCAAGTTCAAAATGCATGATTTTTCTTTTATTTTTTGCAACTTAGCCCTTGACTACAATCTCACCTTGTGATGATACCATCTAAGATGGAAGCGGGCTAACTTGTTAGGAGGATGAAAATCCACACCCCTTTTGGTTTCTACACGACTTCGTACCGGAACGCTAAATCGCTTGGCGGTACGTCTTTATCAGTAGGGTGGTAACTAGCCACGGCCAAAGCCTCCCAGCCAGACCTGGACCAATTAAGAAAACCTCAATCGGCCTAACTGAGGATCGAACCCAGGACCCCCGTTTTATAAATCCACCGCGCATAACACTGCGCCACGCAAAGGAATAAACGTACCTCTTATTCCACTTCTATTTCTTATTTACTTAATTCTTAACTTTTCTACTAAGTTTACCTATTTTTTTACTTCTTACTTCTATTTGCTAAAGCTAAGAGGGCGCCAAACGTGTCTTAGTCCACAACGTACCAACCAGCAATTCCTTTTACAATGTATCGACTTTTTAAAGGTTTTACAGACATAGTTTACAAACTTGGCTATTTTAAGTGGGTCAAGCTTGAATGACCAGTTTGCGGTACCTTGCAGTTTGTGGTTTAAACGAAAACTATGAGTATGCTATCTACCTAAAGCCTTGGAGCGTATAAGGTTAAGCGCTTCATTGGAGTTCGGAGTTAATAGGGTTTTGTTACGATCAAATTTAAAAGAGATAGGAATTCCAGCTAATTTACATGTTACTGATAAATACCTACGTAGCAAGTCGAGTCGCTACGGCACGAGTCAGCAGTATACTTATGTATTGTAATACTCCTTACGAGTGCCTTCAAGGGGCCCTGTATCAATTATTACAAATGAAGAGTAAATATTTCTCACTAAAGAAACAAAAGTGCTGGCTTTTTTGGGTGCCATTGATGTTGATGCCAAGTCCGCCAGAAGCTTAAAGACGTCTTTCAATGCGGCGGTAAATAGCTTCGGAGAGATCACATCTCCCTGTGGATTAGTAAAGAACAATTAGTTCGAAAAGCCGATGGACGTTGGGGTCCCGAAGTGCTGGAATGGCGACCCCGCTCTAGTAAGCGCAGTTTTGACCGACCCCCCTCAAGGTGGACTGACGACATCAAGCGAGTCGCAGGGATTCGCTGGATGCAGGTGGTTTAGTATCGTGATGTTTGGAAGTCCCTACAAAAGGCCTGTGTCCTGCAGTAGACGTCCATCGGCTGATATGATGATGATGATGATGATGATGATGTGCGTAGTTCTGTTAGGTGGCTGGACCTCGCTGGAGTCACTCCGGCCAACAGAGCTCGCTCCAGAAACTTAGCAGGTCGCCGAATGCCTCATGGAGTGTTGCTGGCCTGTGTAAGGAGCAAGGGTGTAGCTATCGCCGTATCAGCCTCCCAGTATCAAAGATACGGGGCCTCCGGACAGCAGGAGCTCCTTACGCGTGAAAGCAAAAATTAGTAAAATGTAATCTACAATCAAACTTAATCTGGTGCTTCCAGGAAAAAAAAAACAAAATTATGCCTCTAGAGTCTAGACTTTGACTTCAGAATAAAATGACAAAAAAAAAAGCTATTTTTTTTCCGGGTTTTAAGCGTGCGCACATGATTGGCACCGCCTTCAAACTGATCAGAAGGTAGCACATAGGTAAGATGTTATTTTTTGCTTTTTACCCGACTGCGTCAGAAGGAGGTTAATGTTTTTCGAGCGTATGTATGTGTGTATGTATGTCCATTTCAAAATTTAGTCAGAACTTTATACAGATATTGTGATACCTACTTGTTTTTCTCTTTTCAGTTCATTAAGCAGTCGGGTTTTTGTTTTTATAATAATATTTTTTTAGTTTAGGTTAATTTTTGTGTTGGAAGTCGATTGATTTTTTTTTCAATTTTATTATATTTTTGGTTTTAAGTAAAGTGCGATATTTTAATTTAATTTAATTTCATAGTTTTCAAGGAAGTGGCAATCTAGCCTCTGAATAATTAACCTTGTTAAGAACACTCTAGACCTTAATAGCTTAAGTGCATCTACTGCAGACAAGTTACAGAACTGTACTCCGGATTCGAATTATGAATTTAGTCGAACGTCGTTCTCACATTAGTCGATATGAATCCAGTATGGGAACAGATTTGCTCATGAATATTGTTACCGCTTCAGTAATTGGCCGAGAGCGCGTGGGTATTTTCAAGGCGGTGTTTAATTTATAACAAGTGTATTGATTTTCTTGTTCCGTAAGCCTACTTGAAATAAACGAATTTAAATTGAAGTAGAAATGTTGTGAGGATTAATTATGTTGAATAATTTTTTTGAGTAGATATAATAAATAGACCTGTCAGAAAATTTGTTGTGTACGTTTTGTATTCATAGATATTTTATTACCAAAATGTTAAAATTTCATAGATACAAGGAAGAATATAATATAAATGAAAGGAAAAGATATATCATTAGATCTAAAGTCTAATATCAAAAGCTACTTTTTTTTTTGCAACAAAAATATAACGGTATATAACATTCTTACCTTACCTTATTAGCCGATAGTCGTCCACTGCTGGACATAGGCCTCTTGCATGAACCTCCAATCACAACGATCTCGAGCCGCCAGCATCCAGCGGCTCCCTGCAACCCGCTTGATATCCTAGGTCCACCTAGTTGGGGGTCGACCAACACAGCACCTTGGGACCCTGACGTCCTTCGGATATTCGAACTATGTGGCCTGCCCATTGCCACTTCAGTTTCGCGACTCGCTGAGCTATGTCAGTGACTTTGGTTCGTCTGCGGATCTCCTCATTCCTGATTCGATGACGCAGAGAAACTCCAAGCTTAGCTCGCTCCATCGCCAAACTGAGTGATTTTGAGCCTTCTAATAAGGCCCATATAACTTGTTTTTACCTAATTAAGTTAACTTAATTAGTAAACAACCCTGTAAGCTTGCCGTAACGCCAATTTCAAAAGATTAAATGTTGAAAATCACAGCATCGAAACAATAAGATGGAAAATTATATGTCGGAATACAAATTGAAAATCTTGGGGTGTAACAGCGGCATCAAGACGAATTGCGAAATTAAAATTTTGTAACATTGAAATGGCGCACTGGTGTCTTAAATATTACGATGGAAATGTTAGCCCGGGATCTGTGCAACATTTTTTTACAACTGATTACTATTAAGTTTTAAGAAACTAAATATCACGTGTCTCAAACGGTGAAGGAAAACATCGTGAGGAAATTTTCACACCAGAGAATTTTCTTAATTCTCTGCGTGTGTAAAGTCCGCTAACCTGCATTGGGCCAGCGTGGTGGACTATTCGCCTAACCCATCTCATTCTGAGAGGAGACTCGAGCTCAGCAGTGAGCTGAATATGGGTTGATAACGACGACTTTAAAGTTAATTTTTCGTGTATGATCGCGATGAGACTTTAGCAATAACAGCTGTTTAGTAACAATTTTTAATAACCTCGTTACTGATACAAGTTGGGAGGAAGGTAGTAACAGTAAAGAAAACGTCTGGTTAGTAACAAAAGTTGTTACTAACCGGACGTTTTCTTTACTGTTGATTAATAATTATACAACTTAACAGCCACAATGTCCTACAAATTGTGTAGTATATTATGTCGTTCCAATGCTCAGAAATTTTTATTTCCTGGTAACTCAGTTAGCTACCAGAAACAAGAATTTTCGTAAATAAAAAAATAATCGTCTCATCAAGATGAAGCTGCTCACGAAGAATTAACTTGATAGTAATTAGTTGTTAAAAATCTTCTACGGATCCCTGACTTTGTTTTTTGCTTACAATTTAAAGCGGCGTTTTAACAAAAGTCGGAGTTACACCGCATTGTTGAAAGTCTTTAGAGATTAATTTATATTTCTATGTCAGCTTATTTCTTAATAAAGAATTTATAAGCTATTGTTTTTGAATTTCAATTTGTGAGTACGTGCCCCATCATTTATCATAATCAGCCTATTATTTTGGCGGCCTCCGTGGCGCAGTGGTATGCGCGGTGGTTACAAGACGGAGGTCCTGGGTTTGATCCCCGGCTGAATCGATTAAGGTTTTCTTAATTGGTCTGGCTGGTACGAGACTTCGGCCGTGGCTAATTAGCCCGCTTCCATCTTAAATTGCACCATCCACCACCACTTACCATCAGGTGAGATTTTAGTCAAGGGTTAACTTGTATCTCTGCCTTGTTGGTGACTCATCATCATCGTCATAGATAGACGTCTACTGCAGAACATAGGCCTTTTGTAAGGACTTCCAAACATCACGATACTGAGCCACCTTCATCCAGCGAATCTCTGCGACCCGCTTGATGTCGTCAGTCCACCTGGTGGGGGGTCGGCCAACGCTGCGCTTACTAGAGCGGGGTCGCCATTCCAGCACTTTGGGACCCCAACGTCCATCGGCTCTTTGAACTATGTGCACCGCCCATTGCCATTTCAGCTTCGCAACTCGTTGAGCGTTGAGAATAAATTTTTTGGTTCTTCTGCGGATCTCCTCACTTCTGATTCGATCACGCAAAGTTACTCCTAACATAGCTCGTTCCATCGCCCGCTGTGTGACTCTGAGCCTTCTTATGAGGCCCATAGTTAGCGACCAAGTCTCGGAACGATAGGTCATCACTGGCAACACGGACTGTTCGAAGGCTTTTGTCTTCAGGCACTGAGGAATTTCGGACGAAAAGATGTCGCGAAGTTTCCCGAATGCAGCCCAGCCGAGTTGGATTCAACGGTTCACCTCTTTCATCATATGTCCTAGGTATATGTATTCGTCTACAATTTCGAGTGCAGCGTTCTCAACTATAACTGGTTGGAGCGATACATGAGCATTACACATTATTTTTGTTTTGGCCATGTTCATTTTCAGGTCCATCAGTTTAGAAACGCTGCTGAGGTCATTGAGCATGGTACTAAGGTTATCCAGAGTATTAATTTGTTTGTTAGTTGTCAGACGGAGTGAATTTTCATTCTCCAAAAACCGAATTTGTGGTAAATCAATTAAGCAATGGGTACAGAAAAGGTTACGAGAAACAACAACAAAACGAATATTGGAATTTTTTTCAACGATCGCTTTCACAACATTATTCCTAGTCTTTTGAATAATGTAAAAACAATATGGAACAATATACATTGTATCGCGGATCGTTTAACATAAAGATAAATCACCGCTTCTATTCAAAAATAATATATTTTGTTATCGTTCGATCTATATAAATCGGACGCAGATTATAGTTCTATCAATTATCAATATTATAAAGCCTAAGATTTTGTTTGTTTGTTTGTATGTTGGCCCCGTTGGTCTATTGTCGTACCCACTCCTAGCACAGTCTTTCTCGACTAGTTGGAGGGGAATGGGAATATTGGTAATATTATAAAAAGATATGGCAAATATCCGTTTTAAAAAAAAAATATGGTACATACTAACATAGCGAGTTTAAGAGCCTTGTTTTAACCGTCTTCAAAAAAAGGAGGAGATTCTCAGTGCAACGCGTGTTTTTTTTATTAATGTTTGGCATAACTTCGTCATTTATTAACTAATTTTGAAAATTCTGTTTTGTTTGAAAGAGAATACTTCCAGATTGGTCCCATTTTGTATTCATGCAAATCAGTTTAGTAGTTTTGTGTTAAAATCAAAATAACTGAAATACGTCTTTGATGTCTGTTCAATTTTTAGGTTAAAAATATTACTTAAGATCAAAACATACCTAAGCCCTGCTTAAACTTATCATTTTACCAATCATTACAAAATTATTTGGAGCATGTCACAAATCCCGGCTGTCAATTTCGAATTTTCTCCGGGGAGTTAACGAAAATTGGCACTCAGCGTGACGTTAATTACCAGGACGCCATATAGGGGATGTGGGTTAATGCTGTAATAATATTGACTACGTATAGGGTTATTTATTTAGGTGAAATATTTATTTTTATAAATAAATAAAACTAGCGGACGTCCGCGACTTCGTCCGTGTGAAACCCTACCCCTACCCTACACCCACCCTAAGTATCCTATGTCCGTCTTCTAGTTGTAAACTACCTCTCCACCAATTTCCGCCAAATTGGTCCAGCCTCTTTCGAGTTATAAATAGAGTAACTCACACGAATTTCTTACAAATAAATAGATTTAAGTGTCTTTCTGTGACTTCAAAATAAACTTTAACCTGAAAAATTAGTAAAATGTAGAGAATACAAAGCAAATGCTTGTCTGTCGCTCTACGCTTGTTTGGCTACGTTTGTATCTCACTTACAATTTATCTCGTCATCATCAACCCATATTCGGCTCACTGCTGAGCTTGAGTCTCCTCTCAGAATGAGAGGTGTTAGGCCAATAGTCCACCACGCTGGCCCAATGCGGATTGGCAGACTTCACACAGGCAGAGAATTAAGATAATTCTCTGGTATACAGGTTTCTTCACGATGTTTTCCTTCACCGATTGAGACACGTGACATTTAATTTCTAAAATGCACACAACTGAAAAGTTGGAGGAGCATGCCCCGGACCAGATTCGAACCCACACCCTCCGGAATTGGACGCAGAGGTCATATCCACTGGGCTATCACAGCTCACGTTCGTTTCACGTTTTATCTGCCTGGCCATAAATATCTCATACAAAAACATTGAGTAGTATGGGTCATGAATAAATATTTTGTTCTTGGGATCAAGGACAAATAGTGTGGCAACACATAATATGGTGATGTGTCACCAGGAAAACAGTAAATTTCAACCGCCAAATAACATTTTTCACATTAATTCACATTCGAAAATATCGAGTTAGAATGTGGCAACCTAGCGGTTAAAAAATAGATTATTCTGTATTCATTTTTGGTGACAAATATGTGACTTGCAATTTTCTATACAGCCCACCTGTGCGCGAGCTGTAACAAAGAATTTTTCACTTGCATTCTGCGTCAAAATGTCCCCAAAGCATTCATGAAAAGCTCCGCGAGCCATATTTGCAAGCATATTGGATTCACGGCTTCATAGGAAGGAACGTCCAATGTGATGTCCCTAAAGATTTATGTACATTGCCAGAGTGATTTAAAGTTTCCAAGAGATATATAAACCTATCCGCAAGTTGCGGTACTGGTTTATTGACCAAACTGAATATAAAAATTGAATTTGGGTCAGATTTTAAAAATTATCCCCTAAAGGTTGTTACATAGTTAGTTAGTTACATGGACGTTGGGGTCCCAAAGTGCTGGAATGGCGACCCCGCACTAGTAAGCGCAGTGTTGGCCGACCCCCCACCAGGTGGACTGACGACATCAAGCGAGTCGCAGGGATTCGCTGGCTCAGTATCGTGATGTTTGGAAGTCCCTACAAAAGGCCTATGTCCTGCAGTGGACGTCCATCGGCTGATATGATGATGATGATGATGAAAGGTTGTTATTGATCTTTCAAAAAAGAAACAATAAATTAAAATGGGAGTCGAAGAAGTTAAAATTTTGATCCCCTTTCGCCAAACTGGTTCTAGTTTCTTGGCAATCCCTTGTCTCTCTAGTGTGAGACACTCTTGAAGAGTAGTTCCAAATAAAACGGTCTCGAGCCGCCAGCATCCAGCGGCTCCCTGCAACCCGCTTGATATCCTGTCAAGTTAGTAATGAAAGAAAAATATGAACATTGATTCAGATGGTTTAACAATCTAACTGAAATACGCCATAATATTACGTTTTCCCTTTAATGAAAAGTCTCTCAAAGTACGCACAATATTTTTCCTTGAAATTTTATACTTTAATGAAGGATCATCACAGTGAACTTGGTTATATCACTGTTATTAATACATAATGATATAACATTTTGCCTTTTTAATTTCGATTCAAAATTAAAATAACTGCTTGCTCTGACTAAGAAAGCCAATTTTTGTTAAGGTTATAAGAAATATTTTATGATATATTAATTTTAATGGATTAAATTATAAGAATCAGTAGTAGATAGATTTGCGGTTTCACCCGCGTACTTCCCGTTCATTTGAGAATACTCGGATACATATAGCCTAGAACACTCACAAATAACTTTCTAGTTATGAGAATTTTCAAAATCAGTTCTGTAGATAAGGTACTGTTTACACATACACTAAAATAGCACGCTAAAAGCGTGCTATTAAAAATGCTCCATACGAGCATGCTTATCATCAGTTTACATCTGCTAGCAATAAGTATGCTATTTTTAAGTATGCTCCTAAATAAGCATGCTCAAAGCAAACATTCCAATTACACATGCTAATTTATATCTATTGTTCTCTATCTATAGTATCGTGTTAGACAGGAAGAGATGAAGGTGAAGAGAATACAGAATAGAAATGCTTATCGACTAGCATACTCAATAAGCAAACCTGTTCAGATGCGCTAAAAGCACGCCCCCTTCCACCCGCGCAGCATGCTCATAAATCGCACGACTTAATTTATTTTATGTGATATTTGCAATGTATATTTAGTAGAATAATAAATTACATCAACTGTTTCAAATATTGAAATATAATAATTTGATTTACGAAAAAGTATAGAATAATAATAATAATAATAATAAAACACTTTATTACACCAAAAACAAAATAACAAAATTTTACAAAAATAAACCAAGTAAAATACAAACAATGGTGTAACGGCGGCCTTATCTCTAAAGTGATATCTTCCAGGCAACCGTTATTATAAGGAGTTCACGTTTACAAAGAGAAGTGGTTGGTGCGCAAATATCGACTTAAAATACTGTACAATAAAAAATAAATGAAATATACTTACATAAACTAAGAAAATTAAAATACATAAATACCAATATTAACATTAATATATATATATACAATAAAATAAACTTACTTAAATTGATATTACATACCTAAATATATTACTGGGATAAAAAGTAGTCTTTAAGACGACGTTTAAATATATGAATCGACTGAGAATGACGAATATCCAGCGGCACGGCATTCCATAGTTTTACCGCCTTAACAGTGAACGACTCACTATAGCGGTGAGTCCGACTAAATGGCATAGATAACTTATTATCATTGATTAAATTAGATAAATATTTCTTTTAATAATTGCTTTAACTTTAACATAAATTGTTTTACATAGTTTAAATTGGCGATCAAAAATTAATCGTTGTTGAATTATTTAATTTCACAGTACTTATTTAGGAGGAGCGGCTCCCTAATATTTCCTGTTAAGCATTATTGTTATTATAATAATTATAATTTCTAAGAATAATTACTAGGTTGGTGTTAAAGTAATAATATACAAGTAAAAGTATTTTTTATAAATAAATGTAATTTATTATACGACTATATATAAATACTACGATACGATCGATGTTTTTTCCCGCTTTTGTTTCAGTTTTTTCTTTTAAAATCACATTACTATTTATTAAAATATCGAACGAATAGTATGGAACCTTTATAGAGAAAGTATTGCAGAAAAGTATCTCTAGGGCTTTCCAGGCATAGACGCGCGAGAACAAAATGTATGCAAATGCGAATGCAATTCCAGAGCACTTCTGCGGTATTCCTCTTTCTACAAAGGAATCGATATTTGCTCATTCCTAAAAAATATACTACACAAGTTAAATATTATATTATATAGTATAGTATACTTGGCATATGGCACTTACTTATACATGAAAAGAAAGAAAGAAAAAAACCCTTATTTCAAATTGTTATGTTTGGCACAAATGTTGGTGCATCCAGCACTGGTTTTTAGCTGTTACCATGATCCAGGGGACACCAAGGATATACATAGCCGTTATCTACTACATATACAGTACTAGGGGTCCCCCCGCGGTTTTACTCGCGTAGTTCCCCTTTCTATGCCTATGTTACTTTCTGATAATGTAGCTTTCCATTGGCGAAAGTATTTTTTTTAAATATCTGTCCAGCATTATCGCAAAAACAAACAATAAAAACTTCTTCTTTTTTATATTAATGCAGATGTATAGTGTAAAATAACTAAAAGTTGTACCAGGATAACAGAGGATAAAAGCAATATAAACAACTCTCACACAAAGAAAACATCTAACCATTCAACGAAATAATAAAAAAGAGGCAATAAAAACGTGCAGGCATCGCACATCCCTTGAAGTCGATAAACAACCCCTTTACAAAAGCAATAGTGATCTAACAATAAAGGCGGAAGGTATAACGCGGTACATTTTAAAGGTAGCATCACAGGGTAGCATGATAAATGAGGGTACATGAAAAGAATAGCCATGCTCCTCCGCTTCATAGAGAACGCACTCCGCTGTACGATTTATGCGTTCCAGTTACGATTTTAGCACGAAAATTCTTTACTATAGTAGCGTTTTTTCCCATAACCGATGTTGTTATTTGTTGTGTGTTATGTATGTTGTTGGCTCAAACATAATGTTAACAGGGAGATACATCCCAGCCATTGACAGCCGGTTGGCGCAGTGGGTAGTGACCCTGCTTCCTGTATTCACGGTCGTGGGTTCGATTCCCACAACTGAAAAATATTTGTGTGATAAACATGAGTGTTTTGCAATGTCTGGGTGTGTTTATACAGTAAGTATTTCTATGTAGTGTCCAAAAGTACGAGTACATGATGAAACAGTTACCTTTGCACCCATAACGAATACTTTGGGGCTATATAGTAATGTGTGTATTGTCCGTATAGATTTATTATATTTGTTTATTTATTATTGGATTTTTTTAAAACTAGTAGCTTATGAGCTCTGTACTTTAGCTTTTACTCGTAGTTGCTAATTCTAATTAAATAAAGAAATGCCATAGATCTGTGCATAATATCACATCATGATCCATATTATGTAAAATTAAACAAAGATGTTTTAAGAAAATTAAAATTAAATTAAATGTCTCAAACGGTGAAAGAAAACATCGTGAGGAAACCTGCATACCAGAGCATTTTCTTAGTTCTCTGCGTGTGTGAAGTCTGCCAATTGGGCCAGCGCGGTGTACTATTCACCTAACCCCTTTCATTGTGAGAGGAGACTCGAGCTTAGTAGTGAGCCGAATATGGGTTGATAACCAACGAAACAAAATTGGTAAAGGGAATAATATTGAATTGTCACATAACAAAAAAACTCAAGTATACCAAATTTGAATCCACACTCAGGTTCATAACTTGCAATTTAACACAAACGTACTAACAGGTCAAGTTACCTAACAAGCTTGTACAAGTACGTCCACGTTGGAGAAACGCCAGTGTGAAGGGGCTATAAGTGGCACACAGGATACTGCTGGACATAAATGGCACAATTTCTTGTTTCGAATTCCTTCAAAAAACTTTACGTCGAGCAGATGTCCGTCCGTGGTACGTCGACAACGGAATGATATATTACGTACCGCCAAGCATTTAGTAGGTATATAAAAAGCCGTAATTCGAATTGGTTTTCCATTAAAAGTGCTCGCTGAAAACATTATTTATACTTACGGACTGTAAGTGGTTTTTCGTTTACGACGCAACCTTTACGACCTATAAACTGAATATCTATATAAAGCAGGCACGTGAGATTTCCTCAAAGGGAAATGCGTAATACTTTCATATATATATTATTTAAATGGCGACTGACATATAACTACAATATTTAATATAAATGTATTTACGTTTATATTAAAGTTGTAGTTTAGGACATTTTATGATAACTCCTCTCGGAATCCGGAAAATAGACTCCTCTGCCATGTTTATTTATGCTGCCAAACAGCATTGATGTGTTTCTATCTAATGTAAAGGGTAGAGTTTTCGGTTTAACTACAGACAAATGAGACTTAACACACGTCTCATGGTAATACATACAGTACACCACTTTGTAGGACGTTTTCTATACATGCCCTGAGAAAGTGTTACTCCAATCACAATCAGGTTGGTCCGTCTATTACCTATAAATCAATATAAAATAAATAATAAGCATAAATACTTAGATAATAAGAGACGTGATAGCCTAGTGGATATGACCTCTGCCTCCGAATCCGGAGGGTGTGGGTTCGAATCCGGTCCGGGTCCAACTTTTCAGTTGCGTGCACTTTAAGAAATTAAATATCACGTGTCTCAAACGGTGATGGAAAACATCGTGAGGAAACTGCATACCAGATATTTTTCTTAATTCTCTGCGTGTGTGAAGTCTGCCAATCCGCATTGGGCCTGCGTGGTGGACTATTGGCCTAACCCCTCTCATTCTGAGAGGAGACTCGAGCTCAATAATGAGCCGAATATGGGTTGATAACGACATAAATACTTGGACCTTGCTCACGAGATTACCGCCACGAGGAACGTTAAGAAACTATTATAGTTCTAATAGTCGTTTCAGTCAATGGACCTTAATAAGCTTTTGCACTGCTTCAAGTGATTGAAGACGATGATTGGAGACGGCACATAATTTGTGGAGATTCCTCATTGTGGTGCTCTGACTGCCTTGATCACTCAAATGTCCTGCAGCGGGAGAGTTGAATTTTCGTTTGTAAATTTCCAAGAGTTTTGTATCATTGTATTTTATTAACATTGTTCAAAATTGAATAAATTGGACAAATAAACAAATGAGAGTAAAATCATGATAATTGTGATTAAAACAACAATGATTTTCAGTATTATAATTTAATGCGAAAAAAACCTTCTACTTAATTTTAAAAAGCTTTCACCGATTTACGTTTTAGTCAAATATAATAATTCTATTCAATTTCATTATCCTGCTAAAAGATATTGCGGCTGAAAAGATAGAACGTTTAATTTGATTAAAGCTTTTTTGTTTTCAATTTCGATACAATGAAAGGAAAAAATACGTCAGGGCGTAAATTGAAGGCCTTCGGCACCGGAAGAGAGAAAAAATGGCTTTGAATGTAGCGACCGAAAATTAAAGATTGGACGCTTTCCGGGAGTAATTAGTTAGAACCGGTTAGATTGGTTTATTAGATTAAATTATTTTTATTGCCTACCGTCCTTTTTAACCCGAAGCAAAAATGGGGTTGTGTCTGTCTGTCTGTCAGTCTGTCTGTAGCACCATAGCTCCCGAACGGATGAATAGATTTTAATTTAATTTGTTTCGTATGAAAGGTGACTTGTGCGTATGAAAGATGTGCGAATTTTCTTAGATTTATGTTTGATGAAAATTGGTTTAAGCCGAGCCATTTAAGAGTTCACGGAGTGAAAGTGGGAAAGAATTACCGAATGTCTACAAATATACTCAAGTGGGGTCTCAAAAAAAGCGCACTGAATGAGAATATTTATTTAATGACATCGAGACTGTAATTAATAATTTCATGACTCAGGAAAAATCTTCTATGTTATTAAATTATGTAAATATATTAAAGTTTTTTATTTTTTAATTTTTATTGACAAAGAATACAATAAAGAACTTAGGCTAACTTATTCTAATAACTATACAAATCATGCCCACGTGGAATGTTGGCAAGAATACTGGCTGCATTTCCGCGCTGGACAGCCTTTGCGCAAATAATGAGCCAGCCCTTCTGTCACCAGTTGAGGCAACTATAGCCGCGGTGAAATGATTCGGTATAATTTTTTGGCACTGCGACTCCATGGCCCAAGGGTCTTCACGGCAAAAGGTACAAATATGTAACTCTCTGTCAGAGAGGCATACTTGAGCCACTTACCGGTTTCAGCTTTTTCTGCTGCGGCTCCCGGTCTTGATTCTGTCTCCCTGATATGACACGGTGCTATTGTGTTGACGCAAGTTTATAAAGTTATTATATTATATAGTTTTTATGGCTAACTGTAACTGTATGTTATTTTTTTATTATTTACATGTTAGCCCTTGACTAATCTCACCTGATGGTAAGTGATTATGCATAAGTTATGCTAAGTTGGAAGCGGGCTAACTTGTTAAGAGGAGGATTATAATCCACACCCCTTTCGGTTTCTACACGACATCGTACCGGAACGCTAAATCGCTTAGCAATACGTCTTTGCCTGTAGGGTAGGTAACTAGCCACCGCCGAAACGTCCCACCAGCCAGACCTGGCAAAATTAAGAAAATCTCAATCGCCCCAGCCGGGGATCGAATCTAGGACCTCCGTCTTGTAAATCCACCGCGCACACCACTGCGCCACGGAGGTCGTAAAGCATACGCTGACAAACTAACAACCTTCAAACAATGAAGTATGTCTGGCTAACACTTGTTTTATCTCAAGTAAACCAGCTAAAGCACGAGCAAATACTCGGAACACCTTCTATTTCACGTTTTATTGTATAAAACATACGTAACATCAACTCACGAGCGTATAATATGAGGACAGTCGGAATCTGAGTCAAACGAGTCGTGAATGTTCCCGCTGTTGCGCGTCTAATTTATGTGATGTAATATTGCCGCTCAGGTAGCGTTTTGTCTAGATTTTCTAAAGGAAATGTATAGCTGATAAAGTGATAAAGTTATCTCATATGGAGACAAGCTCTGTGACGTCATATAGTCGTAACTCGCAAGGGCTTTTATTGTTTTATACATTCGGAGTGAGAGATATTGTGTTTGAGTAAGAAATGTTTTTTGTAGCGTTTTCTTGGCAAACTTCATGTCTGTATAAATCTGGCAAAACGTCGTCTTGTTTTTTATGTCGATATGTACCTATAGCAATATGTGAATTAATTACTTATTTTGACCAATTATTATTTTTTGTTTAGTTATCAACCCATATTCGGCTCACTGCTGAACGCGAGTCTCCTCTCAGAATGAGAGGGATTAGGCCAATAGTCCACCACACTGGCCCAATGCGGATTGCCAGATTTAACACACGCAGAGAATTAATAAAATTCTCTGATATGCAGGTTTCCTCACGATGTTTTCCTTCATCGTTTGAGAAACGTAATATTTAATTTCACAACACAACTGAAAAGTTGGAATCACACACACCATCCGGAATCGGAGGCAGAGGTCATATCTACTGGGCTATCATGGCTTTTATGTATGTTTAATACTCCTTAACTAGGTTTTGTGTTGGTCGACTCCCCGATAGGTGGACCGAGGATATCAAGCGGGTTGCATAGTAGGTGGACAGCGGATATCAAGCCGCTGGATGCTGGCGGCTCGAGATCGTTGTGCTTGGAGGTCCATGCAAGAGGCCTATGTCCAGCAGTGGACGTCTATCGGCTGATAAGGTTAGGCTTAGTAACACTAGGTTACGTTATCACCGAAGGAACACAATATAACTATTACAATATAACTAAACTTCAGAAAATGGTTTAAATTTAACCTACAAGATTTAACTTAGACAAATATAGGTAGTCGTACCTACTACACACATTTTGTTTTTTACAAATCCCGAGGGAATGATTGATTTGTCCGGGATAAATCAATAAAGTAGAGTCTAATGTGTAATACATGGTAAATCTAATCTATCGATACGAAATTTCCAATTTTCAGCTAAATCAGTTCAGTAGATGCGGCAGAAGTAACAAACATACAAACATATACATTACACACACATAAACGTTAACATTCATATTATAAGTGTTGATATATTCTACAATCTTAAAGAGTTCTGTTTCTAGTACTATCTCTTTATAGTACAATCTTGTATAAAATAACATCTCAAAGGCAATTTAACTACTCCAGTGAATATTGAGACGAAATAAATAAGCGAATAAAGCATTAAGAGCACTGCTGTCCTGAATATTATGCAGAGCCAGCATTTGCATTGAGATGCTTAAAAATATGCCGTTTAAGATAAACGTTGGAAAAATGCTCTGCGCAAATAGTGGAAGATACATAATTTGTGAAAGAGTGTTGAGAAAAACTGAAAACAAATATTGTCTACTGACACGATTTAAAGTCTTGTATGTATTTTTTTCTGTACTTGATTGTAATTATTAAAAAGGCTGTGCAAATACAAAAATAATAATAAAAAAATAAGTTGAGTCAACTATTATTGTTCCGATAGTTGTTTCAGTCAATGGTCTTATAGCGAAAAGCTTCGACCAACACCTTAAGAAGCTTTCGCTTAACTGTTGGATCAAGAGTCGGATACAAAAGGCAGAGATTCTTGAGACGGCGCGTATTGTGAGGAGGTTCCTCACTCTGGAGCCCTGACCACCGGTTGCTTGGGCACATGTCCCGCAGCGGGAGGGTGAATTTTTTTTTAAATTTTTATTAATGTTTTGTATTTTATACTTATATTGTTAAAAATTAAAAAAAAAGTAATAAAAAATAATTTTTTATACTTGACTGCATCTTACTTGCTGTGGATAGTTTGTATGACTTCAGATTAGAAGGTACCTGGACAATAGCGGATTTGTAAATTTGCCGCCAGTAGGTTATTAAATTTTTGCAGCATTACTGAACTTTGAAATTCGATAGGTACCCTAGTTCTCCATCAATACAATTGCCTCAAATTGTGTCAATAAAATTGCAAGTTTTAATATTTTTGTAGGTATAGGAATGTACAGGTCTAATTAAAATTATCGTTACATTTTTTGTAGAAGAAAAAGTTTTTTTGGCTCCTGCCTACTTAGCCTACTTGTAAATCCACCACTGCACATGGTTACGAGGCCCGTGCCAGTTTGTTAATAATTTTCCATTATTGTGTACTGTATCTCTAGCCGTTACGATATTTGATGTGGAACAAACAGGAGAATGTTCGTATATTTTTGTAATGAAAAAGTTAGCGAGTACTCGTTTCGTATGCCTGTATTTAAAGTTCGCTATCTTTCGCCGGGCGTTTTGAAATGGAAATTACGATTTACCGGTTGTTTGCTTTTCTTTGATGAGAACATTTTCCATTTTCGAAATGTGTTTTGATTGTTTCCCGGCGAAATAATGAACATTTCGTCTACTAGTATTTTTTTTCATCATCGTCATTACCAACCTATTGTTAATAGCCTACTAATGCCTCATCTCTCTTGTAAACAACGGGGACTGGTAGCTTAGCTTATAAAAGTTCATCATTAACAACCCATATCCGACTGACTGTTGAGCACGAGTCTCCTCTCAGAATGAGGGAGGTTAGGCCTTAGTCCACCACGCTGGCCAAATGCGGATTGGCAGATTTCACACTCGTAGAGAATTAAAAAAAATCTCAGTTATGCAGGTTTCCTCACGATGTTTTTCTTTCACCGTTTGAGACACGTGATTTTAATTTCTTAAAATGCAAACGAAAAGTTGAAGGTACATGCCCCGGGCCGGATTCGAACCCACGCCCTCCGGAATCGGAGGCAGAGTCAACGTCTCAAATCACGTATAAAACTTACCCAGTGTGAATTGGAATTCCATCCAACGGAACCCAGCTAAGCGAAGCGATTTCTTTTCCTGAGAAGGTTGTTCGCCTCGTAATCATCAATCCATCATGTCCAGGTCCCAAGAAGGAGTTCCTGCTAATATGCCTTTCAAAAGATGCTCGCTCTCAATACTTTCACATCTGAAATAGCCTTCCTCCCTGTGGTGCGCTAGAACAGAAATTCCTTCCTTTTGAAAGTCCTGCAGTGGACATTCATCGTAAATCAATTTCAGCTAATTAAAAAAAAGTATTATCTGTAGGTGACAACCATATTGATATAGATACTGTAATGTACACGCACACACTCGTGATTTACTTAGTCACTAATTTGATCACTCAATTAATTACTTTCACTTAATTGAATACTGTATCTATTTAGTACCCTATTGCTGTCGCTGTAATACTAGATTGAGCCCACTGACCGACCGACCGGGTCTTCCTCGGTAACCCTCACGGGTCACGGGGTAACAGTGATCGGGGCGTTGGCTCCTCTCTGTGGAGTTCAACGCCGCCTGCAACGACAGGCGGGGCGCTGAGTGGGGCCTATTTAGGTCCGTGGTGTCTAATCCGGGTTCGTCAGATCCGGTGATACCACGCCGTGTTGCGATCGAGCCCGCGGATGTCGCGGGCGATCCGCGGAACAGCGGCGGGGGGGGGGAGTAAATCCTGATGATTCTTCGCCCACTGCTCAGCCGACTCCGACTAGCGCCCATCAGCCAGCAGTGAGGAAGTGGTCGTGTCCGGTGTGTTCAGGAGATCAGGTCTCGTGGCAATCCTCGTGAGTCCGGCGGTCGCCGATGGTATGGCGCGATGCCTCGTAGGTGCTGGGATCGCGCTCCGTCAGCGCGAGCGAACATTGAGATACTCAGGCGGCGAATTAAACCCACTGTCACGAGGGGCTTGTATTTATAAGTCACTGCAATAGTTGCTATAATGACATCGTGTTCGTCACGTGTCACAGACTGTATCCGGCTGTCAGAATATTGATAACATCCGGTAACAATACTGAATTCTTTCATGTCAACAGTCTACAGGGTTTATTATACTGATAGGTTTATAATTATTTATGTAGATTCATGAATTTGTTTCATAATTAGTCGCATAATACGCTTGTGGGTAACGGGAGAGCTGCGAAGGGGCACAAAGCCAAAGTTCGCGTAAGTTCCACAAAGTAAGCAACCTTCCAAATGTAATTGTGTGTTCTGTCATCTCCGGCGACGGGAACATTCGCCGCGAGGCCTGTTTCCTGATGTTTGTTATATTCCAAAGCTGATTTACTGTCTTAGGGAGAGTACAGATGACAAACATTTAACCAACATTTTCCAATTATAAACATATTATCTCACAGTAGTTGACGGTCTCCGTGGCGCAGTGGTATGCGCAGTGGATTTAATGACGGAGGCCCTGGTTTCGATCCCCGGCTGGGCCGATTGAGGTTTTCTTAATTAGTCCAGGTCTACCTGGCGGGGGGCTTCGGCTGTGGCTAGTTACCACCCTACCGACAAAGACATACCGCCAAGCGATTTAGCGTTCCGGTACGATGTCGTGTAGAAACCGAAAGGAGTGTGGATTTTCATCCTTCTCCTAACAAGTTAGCACGCTTCCATCTTAGATTACATCATCACTTACCATCAGATGAGATTTTAGTCAAGGGCTAACTTGTAAAGAATTTAAAAAAAAACAGATTTTACATACATACCAGTATTGTGTACTCCAATAACGATATTTTTATAACTCGACTGTGTAGGTGTTGATTAAGTCTCTTTTAGACATCATTTGCACAAGTGTTTTTTAACGGACATTAAAAAGGCAACAAATGCATTCCCAAATATATGTTCACACAAAAGCGTTTTTAAGACACGACTTCGAAATTTAAACATTCGAACTATTTAAACATCGCTACAAAAAAGCACGCTAGCATTTTTTTTTATTATTATTTTTTACAAGTTAGCCCTTGACTACAATCTCACCTGATGGTAAGTGGTGATGCAGTCTAAGGTGGAAGCGGGCTAACTTGTTAGGAGGAGGATGAAAATCCACAACCCTTTCGGTTTCTACACGGCATCGTACCGGAACGCTAAATCGCTTGGCGGTACGTATTTGCCGGTAGGGTGGTAACTAGCCACGGCCGAAGCCTCCCACCAGCCAGACCTGGACAAATTAAGAAAATCTCAATCTGCCCAGCCGGGGATCGAACCCAGGACCTCCGTCTTGTAAATCCACCGCGCATACCAATGCGCCACGGAGGCCGTCAAATTTATTGAGTATAGGCTTCCTGCCCCTGTAGCCAAGTGGCACGTCGATTCTCTTTCTACGATCGCTAACGCTTCGAAAACTAGATTTTGATCACGTGACCTGTCGATAGCAATATAGATTGTTAAAGGAACAATAGAATTCAATATGAATACACAAATTTAAATAATTAAAAGTCGGTACGGTGGTTCTTACAAATGCGATCAAACCCTTATCATTATATAAGAAAAGCAATTACATATATAAACGTTTATATGAAATATATTATTTCAATTTCAATAACGTTATCAAAATGTTTTTTCTCCGAAATTTGAGATATAGCAAACTACTGAAAGAAACTAAACGGGTAACATTATTTGGTACAATTTTAATAGCTAGTTAAAAGTATATCGATGCTATATACTTACTAGCAGACGCCCGCGACTTAGTACGCGTGAAATTCTTTTTTCGTTATGGAATGCCCTTCCAGCTTCCATTTCCCCTACCACCTACACATGTATATTCAAGTCAAGAGTGAATAGACGTCTTCTAGGCAAGCGCGTTCCACCATAGGCTGCATCATCGCTTAATGCCAAGCATGATTGCAGCCAGCATATAAAATGTAAAAAAAAAATAGATTAAGACTTTGCAATTGCACGTTGTAGAGTCAACATCTCCTGCGGATGCTCCGGTTTCGGAGTGAAACGTACGTAGAGCTAAATGTAAATTATAATATGTATGACTTTTTCAAAAGAGCAACTGTTGAGTTTCTTGCCGGTATCTTCTCAGCAGAACCTGCCTTCCGAACCGGTGGTAGAATCTTTACAAATAGTCAACTGACGTGTCAAAAGTGCTTGTAAACTGAGCCTACTTGAAATAAATGATTTTTGATTGATTTTGATTTTTGAGAGAGTATTTTGTCGGACCTGGGTGATTTTGTCGCATGGGTTCGTCGGCTTTTCGCGGATGATAGCAAAATTAATAATTTATTACATATTCATGATGAACTTCCGCAAAGTAACGCCTGCTTCTATCCAATATTTAATTCGATCGGGATCGAAGTCATTCGGAAAGTATACTTACCTCATAAAGCATTTATGACAATGTATAATGTATTGTTGGCAACTAGCTACAAAGCAGCAGTGCCTACTTAACATATTTTCTCCTTGGATCTCTTGGGCCTAATGTACAAGAAGTGAGAGTTTTTAGGTTTCACTTTATACTCGTACCCTCTTAAAGAATTCATTTCAACGGTCGAAAAAGTCTCATTGGAAAAGCGGGCATCAGATGTTGTTAAAAATATTCATCTACTCAAAGTAACACTAGTTGTTGTAAAAAGCTGAAAACATTTACCTATCGCTTTATTATTTTACTAAGTAAAAACGACTTTAAAATTTATTAGACTTGTATTATATTATGCTGCATATCATGCACAGTGTGCTAAAATAAAATTTGTAAATTTTCAAGTTTTTATTTATTAAACCTAATGAAAATCTTGAAATCGACGTAGCAGGCCTAAAAGTGAAGAGAGTGTGCAAATACAAATATTTGGGTACGTGGCTTAATGAAACCTGGAGTAGCGATTAGGAAGTTAAGACTCTCATTGAAATAGCTCGAAGTACTTTTAACAAAATGAGAAAAAATCTCTGCAATCGCAGTCTTAAGATCCCTATGCGCATTAGACTCCTGCGTTGTTACATCTGGCCCATACTTTTAACGGATGTGAAGCCTGGACAGTAAAAGAGGACATCAGGAAACGTATAAGCGTTCGAAATGTGGGCGTTTAGACGTAACGTGACGAATGCCGAAGTTCTGCGACACGTCAATCAGAAGCGTGAACTTTTGCAGACCGTCAAGACGAGGAAAGTCGCGTATCTAGGGCACGTGCTACGACACGGGAGGTACGAGCTCCTACAGCTCATATTGATGGGAAAGGTTGCTGGTAGAAGAGGCGTTGGTCGCAGGAAGAGGTCTTGGCTCAGAAACATCAGAGAGTGGACCGGGAGCGAGAGCGTCGCACAATTATTTCGCCTCGCGAAGGATAGAGACGAGTTCAAGAAACTGACTGCCAACCTTCGCTAGTCTGAGAGGCACCCTAAGAAGAAGAAGATTTACTAAACGTAGATATCATCAAAGTAGCAACAATGTGGTAAAGTATGCTATGACAAACAAAGGCTAATGTTATAAGTTTGCGGAAACTATTCCACTAGAGCGGTTTCATAGAATAACCCTCATGTGATAAAATATCATCGTCAGTGAAAATGCTTCTGCGCTGTAAAAATTATGACTATGTTGATACCGATTGCGATGGCAGGTAAAACGGTGCTCGGGCGAATATATTGCGACTCATAAATTAAGGGCGGGCCGGGGGCACTAACACTCGTCTCGTTCGCGGTCGAGTATAAAAAGTACATAAATCAACGTCTAGTGAGTGTCCTGTGTAGTTTTCTTCACTATTAGGATGCATTTGTATTTTAAATGTGCAATTTTAAAACCGCAAGTGAGTTAAACAGTGCCAAACATGATGAAAATAGTTATTTCAGATATTTTTACAAGCACTTTTTCTAGTACAGAATGGTTAGTTTGTCTATTTATAGTGACTTTTTAGCAGATTTATTTTTAATAATAATAATAATAATAATAAGAAAAATACACATAAAAAATGAAATAATAGCCTTATTACTAAAAGTTACTACCAACTATACAATATACCAGTACATGCTTATCTAATATAAGTATACTTAAATGTGTTAATCCAAAAATTAAATGTGTAAATTCAAATAATTAATGTGACGGAAGTTGCACTAGTATATTATAAACCGTGTCGCAACTTCTATCGCTCTTCCCTCATTATAGATGATTACAACATTCAAAATTAACAATCTAAAATTAGAGAAAATACAAATTCTAATGATAAAAAACTAACTAAATATTAGTAAAAGGAAAAAAAATATATAGTGTGGGGGAGATTCCCCCGGGGAGTGATTTTAGTGGACTGTATTTTAAACGAATGTAAGGTGCTGGTGGAAGGAGTTTATTCGAAGGTTTCCTCTATTCTAATGGGCAGGCTCCTATCACCGATACGAAGGGTAATTCTAACAAACCACCTACCTTTCGATGATCTTCTTGAACCCTGCTGCTGGAGCCCAGCTCCCACGACGACACGTGTTGACGCGCACACGCACTTGGCCGCGGCCTTTTTACACCGTGTCTTTTTATCACGATATCGAACAAAGTCAAATAATAAATTAAAAGGATTATTGTCACCCGAATTGATCGCCCGTTCCGAATAAACGGGCAGCGAATACGAAGCGAAAAAATATCCGACGAATAGGCGAAAGGTCGACAATACAATGGTGGGCGACCGACGACAGGGCGCTCACAGCTCCGAGCGCGGTGAGGCAGTCTGTCGAATACCCTCAAAATCGGCGACAAAAGTACCCACCCAAATTGAGGAATTTTCGAACTCCGAATTAATTGAATATTTACGAACACCGCCCACCGTTAAAATGGAATTTTAACCCAGCTTAATAATGAATGAAATTGGAGAAAGAGAGAAAAAAAAAATGAAAATGATTATATAAAAATAGAAACTGAGTTATATAAGAAAACGAAATAAGAATGAATATGAATCTAAAACTATGAAGCTAAATAAAGTAAACTAATGGAATTAATCTGAATCTGATATAGGTAACGGAGACAACCTATGAACTGGTCGTTTCAAGAAACCATATTCAGTTTTAACAGTGACGGAACGAATGACACCATCTTTAGAAAGGTTCACTTCATGAACCTGGCCTAGCTTCCATTGAAATGGAGGTACGTTTTGATAATTTATATGAACTAGTGTACCGATTTGAAGATTCTCAATGTTCTCAGTCCATTTACTTCGCTGCCGAAACGTATGCAAGTATTGGATGTGCCATTGCTTCCAGTGAATTTGAATTAAATTTTGAATTAACTGCCAACGCGACAACCTCTGTGGTCCGAACCACCACAGTTTGTAAATTTTAATTTCCGACGCGAAATCCGCTGGGTTATCAAATGAACGAACGTGTCTCCATTTATCTGGAGACACTATACTAAGAATCGAAACGACGCGATTTGCTACATAAGTAGACCAGTTATGGGGAGCAGCCCGTAACGAACATAAAACGAAACTTGAATCGGTCCAAGCTACCTCCCGAGCGATTGGCACCTTGGACTCTATCGATTTACGAACAAATGCAAACAACGAAGCCAAAAGATTCGCAGCGCATAGTTCTAACCTAGGTAAAGACAATCTTTTCAAAGGAGCTACACGAGATTTGCCTGCTAAAATATGAACAGATACATTTTGATCTGGATGTACAACTCTAATATATATAACTGCTGCGTAAGCAGCTTCTGAGCTATCACAAAATCCATGAAGCTCAACACAACAATCAGTCGAGGATGGAACGAAACGAGGAATGTGGATGGTGGATAGTTTTGGAAATTCTGAAACTATACGAAGCCACTTACGTTGAATGTGAATTGGAACCTCTGCATCCCAGTCAACACCTGCTAACCAAAGTTCTTGAATAAGAATCTTGGCAGCAACAATGACTGGACTTAGAAACCCGACAGGATCAAAAATGCGAGCAATTTCGGACAAAATTACACGTTTTGTTACTTTGTCGTGCAGAGGCTCTACGTGATATACAAACACATCCTTCAGGGGCTGCCACGCTAGGCCTAAAACTTTAATCGAACTGTCTTCATCAAGGGAGACTGTTGAAGACTCCACCTCCTTTACTTCATCAGAAAGACGTTGTAAAAACAAGGAGCTGTTCGAGCACCACTTACGAAGTTCAAATCCACCTCTTTTTAGAAGTTCAAAAAGTTGATTTTGGAGATGAATAGCGGATTCCACCGAATCAGAACCACTTAAAACATCATCCATATAAGTAGAGTGACGAATAACTTCAGCAGCTTCCGGAAATTCGGATTGATGATCGATAGCTAGTTGCTGAAGAACACGAATCGCTAAAAACGGTGACGACGAGAGCCCGTAAGTCACTGTTTTCAGTCTAAAAACTTGAGGCTCAACGGAAGTGTCTGTACGCCATAATATTAGCTGATAATTTTGATGTTTTTCATCTACGAGGATTTGTCTATACATTTGACGTATATCAGCAGTAAAGGCGATTTTATGAAAACGAAAGCCACAAAGCAGTTCTCCAACATCGTTCTGCAACTTCGGACCTATAAGTTGAGTATCATTTAACGATCCTTGGTGAGTCGCAGCCGATGCATCGAAAACAACCCTCAGTTTAGTGGTTGAGCTAGAAGGCCTTACAACTCCATGGTGAGGTATGAAGTAGTGGGGCTGTCGAATATCACTTTGGACAAGTTCCATATGGCCAGATTTAAGATAATCTTCCATAAAATCGAAATATAAATTACGAAACTGATCATCGCGAGCAAAACGACGCTCCATCGAAAGTAAGCGTTTCATTGCTATCGAACGCGATTCACCAAGTGATGGTTCCCCTTCCCGAAATGGAAGTGATACGATGAACCTACCACATGTCAAGCGCTTGTGAGACTGAACGAATATTTCTTCACATCGCTGATCATCAGGCGATAGGACTACTTGTTCTGGAACAGACTCTATTTCCCAGAATTTACGAATTAAATTATCAAGACTGTTTTCTTGATCTGAGACGACGAAAGACGAAATCATTTTATGCGAATCATGATTACGAACGAATTTAAGGTCGACTTTTCCGATAAGAAGCCAACCAAGCGAACTAGAAATGGCTATTGGTGTACCAATAGGCCCACGAATAATTTCTCCGACAAAAATATCATCATAGACATCTCCTCCGAGCAAGATGTCAACAGATGAAGGCGAATTGAAATTTGGATCCGCTAACTGTAAATGTTTTATATGAGACCACGATTTTGTCTCAATAAAATTTGACGGTTTAGCGGATGTTATATTTTTTAGAATTAATGCGCGAAGAGTAAATTCTAATCCTGAAGCTGTGTGTGATTTAACTACGGTCGTTACGAATCCCTTTGAACAAGTAGTCAAATCACCGATTCCTTGAATAGGTGTACCTAACTTACGACGAGTCAAACCAAGACGAGTGACCAGATCTTCAGTAATAAAGGAAGCTTCAGAACCTGGATCAATAAGAGCTCGAGCACGAATAAATTTGCCTGAAGAATCGCGAATTAAAATTAGAGCAGTTGAAATTAAGACCATACTGCGATTTGAAGTAACATCTGTCGAATACAAAGAGACGACATTCGTTGACTCATTTGAGGGTAGTTCCGATTTCGATAGATCTTCAAATGTAGTTTTTAAATTATTTGCGAAATGTAACATGGAACAATGATGAGAAGCATCACACACTGAACAACGAATTTTTGCGCATGTGTCTGTAAAATCATGCATGGGCTTAAGACATTTCAGACAGAGACCATTTTCTTTTGCGAATCTAAAACGGTCGTAGGGTTTTTTCTGCTTGAACGAATTACACGAAAATAAAGAATGCGAACCACGTTTACACAGCACGCATGTCGAATTCGACTGGCCCGAATTACCAGATTTTGATTTAAAATTATTTGAAGTATTAGATTCCGGAGAAGTGACAAATGAGGACTTAGCACGAGTTGTATCTTGATTTATTGAAAAACGCGTTGAATCAAAACGTGATGTTGAACGTAATGTTGACCTTGAACTTTCCCAAGCGATTATTTCGCGATTTAAAAATTCTTGGAGTTCACTAAAGCGAGGTACTTGATTTGTTGCAATAGATTTATCAAAATTAAGTCGCGTATCTTGATCCAACTTTCTATACAACATGTGAAATAACTCGAAGTCCCACTCCTCAATAGGGAAACCCATAGAATCTAAGGCACCGATGTTTTCTAAGAACCCACTAAGAATAGTGCGTAGTCCGGAGGCGGACGGTGAATTTAAATTTGGGAGTTTATATAACGCGTCCATATGTTGCATTGCTATTAATCGTTCATTTTTATAATTATATTCTAAAATGCTCCATGCTTTTCTATAATCACTACTGGTAATCGACATTCCTTTTAACAATTTACTAGCATCACCACGAACATACGATAATAAATATTGAAATTTAGCTACATCTGAAAGATCTTTATTGCGATCGATTAATGATAAGAACAAATCACTAAAAGAATTCCACTCTTTGTAATCACCGGAAAAAGGTGGTACCGATAAAGGCGGTAATTTTACTGCAGTATAGTTTGAATTTAAATTTTGATTTACTTCCGGTTTTGGTTCGGATGTAGATTTCTCTAAACCGAATTTAATACTCATAATTTCTCTAATTAAGTCATTAAAAGTCGAACGAATATTGCTATGTTCAGGTTTCAAAGCTTTTGTGCTTTCCAGTTCCAAAGTTTCAATAGACGATTGAATTTGTTCAAATTGATCCTGTATACGGGCGAGTCCCATACAAGAAACCATAAATTTTCGATAAGAATTAACATCTGAGTTTACCTCCATACCTAACTCAATTATAGTATTCAATTCGCGCTCGATGCAACCTCTGCGATGCATTAAAGCAGCGTGCTCAGTTGATTCCGTCATATTGTAAAATAATTAATAAACTACAAATAAAAAGAAAAAAATCAAAAATAAAAATATTTTTTATTTACCGAACTTGGCGTATTCACTGCCGTGCCCACTACGGAACGGCTTACTACAAGAAAACATAAAAACTCAAATATAAAAAAAAACAAAATGAAAAAATTAAATATATTTTCGAACAATGTCGTGAGTCGTAATCGTATCGTATGGTATAAATGCTACATGAATCCGATCGAACTTACTTCACTCAACGTAATCTCAAAACTAAAACGAACTAAAATGAACTAATTCAATACACCTCGAGTAGGTATAAAGAACAATTACAAACAATTACGATATATTTAAGATAAAATAATACGAATGAAACGAATAAATTAACTGGCGAAACTAACGAAAATTAGTAAGGTAGGTAGGTACCTCACTTCGTAATAAAAATTATCACTTTTACGAAAACTTAGATAATTACTTACGAATGAATTATTATTTATGATTTATGGGTTACGAAACTTACGCGGCACTAATTATTATTATTATATTATGCAGTTTTTAACGAAATAAATGGATCATCTAGAACTTGACCTATATAATTTAACTTTGAATGCGAAGAACGAACAAAGAATGAAACAGTAGGTATGGCGTCATTCGAATTCCGATTGCAATGATTTTAGGTTATAAAATATAAGAAAATACGTGTATGGCGGGGTGTTTCGAATATAATAGAATAAAGAAAACTTAATATCTGGCTACGAAGGCCAAATAAACGTGGGGGAGATTCCCCCGGGGAGTGATTTTAGTGGACTGTATTTTAAACGAATGTAAGGTGCTGGTGGAAGGAGTTTATTCGAAGGTTTCCTCTATTCTAATGGGCAGGCTCCTATCACCGATACGAAGGGTAATTCTAACAAACCACCTACCTTTCGATGATCTTCTTGAACCCTGCTGCTGGAGCCCAGCTCCCACGCCGACACGTGTTGACGCGCACACGCACTTGGCCGCGGCCTTTTTACACCGTGTCTTTTTATCACGATATCGAACAAAGTCAAATAATAAATAAAAAGGATTATTGTCACCCGAATTGATCGCCCGTTCCGAATAAACGGGCAGCGAATACGAAGCGAAAAAATATCCGACGAATAGGCGAAAGGTCGACAATACAATGGTGGGCGACCGACGACAGGGCGCTCACAGCTCCGAGCGCGGTGAGGCAGTCTGGCGAATACCCTCAAAATCGGCGACAAAAGTACCCACCCAAATTGAGGAATTTTCGAACTCCGAATTAATCGAATATTTACGAACATATAGATATATTTTTTTTATTCTATACATGTTAGCCCTTGACTAAAATCTCACCTGATGATAAGTGATGTTGCAATCTAAGATGGAAACGGGTTAACGTGTTAGGAGGAGGATGAAAATTCACGCCCCTTCGATTTCTACACATCGTACCAGAACGCTAAATCGCTGAACGTTAAACGTTCGTAAAAAAAGTTTTTGCCCGTAGGGTGGTAATTTACCACGGCCGAAGCCTCCCACCAGCTAGACCTGGACCAACTAAGAAATCCTCAATCGGCCCAGCCGGCAAAGCATTTTTGTATCTATGAAGTGCACGCCACTGATCGTGTATAATATATAGCGTTTCTATTTGAGGCATAGATTCCTCCTAAGTTAAGCACAAGGCCGTCTTTAAACTATTTGAGGCGTTGGGCACATTAGGATAATGGGGTTCCTATGATTTTGACAGAGGACTACTTTATTGAAACAGATATAAAGTTATTGTGCCGTAAATGATTGTCGCTTATTGGTTGTCAGAAACTAGGGGCTCCTATCAATTGCCCTAGCCTTGGAGTGCCCAGTGGGTAAGGAATGCCTGCCTTATGCAATATAAATAAAAAGTTCTTATTTGTTGATTCTTCCACATATAAAGTTCATCCTTTTCTACGTAACTTCACATATTATCTTAAAGCATCCTTACTTATTAATTTATATCATTTATTTATATTTCCTTTTCTAATTTTTAACAATGGTAATACAAAAAAAATATTAAAAATTGATAAAAAAAAATTTGAGTGCCCAAGCAATCGGCGGTCAGGGATCCAGAGCGAGGAACCTCCTCGCAATACGCTCCGTCTCAAGAATCACTGCCTTCTGTATCCGACCCTTGATCCAACAGTTAAGTGAAAGCTTCTAAGATGTTGGTTGAAGCTTTTCGCTATAAGACCATTGACTGAAACTATTATCGGAACAATAATAGTTGACTCAACATTTCACATGGCGGTACTCGCGTGAGTAAGGTATTTTGATACGTTTTACTTTCCGGCTTTAACCAGATTAATTAACACCATTAATTGAATGGCCCACCTTAGTAACAAGCCTATCCTTACATATCCTTACAGAAGTGGGATCCTCACTTCTGTTACAATATGCACATTTGTCCGCCTCAGTTTTGATGCGCTAGTTCCCCATCTGTATAAAATATCGTTGCATTACACGGAACAAAACTGAATTTGAAGTATTACCTACATTGTAACTCCTTCAAAGTCTGAGTCTAAAAACTGTCAGCTTTTCCTCCTACACGGCAGCAAACTCGTTACATACACGCTGATAGCATGGCAAGCAATTATTTTCTCAACGAGGACATGGCAAATAATTATGTGTACGCGATGTGTAGTTTCGTGTTCAAGAACTTTTACAAATTATAAAAAAATAGACTGACAGCCTGTGATCGTCAGACTTACTTCATATTTATCATCATCATCATTATCATTATCATTATCAACCCATATTCGGCTCACTGCTGAGCTCAAGTCTCCTCTCGGAATGAGAGGGGTTAGGCCAATAGTCCTGGCCCAATGCGGATTGGTAGACTTCACACACGCACAGAACTAAGAAAATTCCCTGGTATGCAGGTTTCCTCACGATATTTTTCCTTCACCGTTTGAGATTCCGTGATATTTCATTTCTTAAAATGCACACAACTGAAAAGTTGGAGGTGCATGCCCCGGGCCAGATTCGAACCCACACTCTCCGGAATCGGAGGCAGAGGTCATATCCACTGGGGTTATCATGGCTCTCTTCTACTTCATATTATTAAGACTGAAAGTTTAAAGGAGAAAAACACGAGCGGAGAACAGGAGTGTTAATCGATTGTCAAGGTATTCCTTAACCCTACGCCCATTGGTCACAAATCCAGGACTCTGCTCGGAGTTTCTCTCTCTGCCACGTGATGGGCCCGGCACGGTAAATCCATGGAATGCTAACATATTCGTCTTAGCCCATTCGCCTAAAAAGTCATAAATAGCGAGTTGTGAATTTTGGACCGTGATGGCTTTTCAAGCTAGCAGGTTTCAAAAGTACAAATCTTCAAATTGTATAAGTTTGAAATGTGTTTTTATGATATTTTTTACATGTTGTCCTGAGGAATCATGTCTTCAGTCGTCAGACCCTTAGCTAGAAGGCAACCCTTCACTAGGGTCGTGTAAAGTTCTCTTGAAAAAATATGGTGCAACTGGCAATTATAGGTGACATGATTTGTCATTACTCGGAAATTTTAAACGGAAAATTAAAAAAATACACTTTATGCTTGGACAGTTGAGGGTCTGAACTGTTGCAACCTCTTATCTTCAAAAGTCTCTTCAAAAAGAAACTCCAAATAAGGAGTCAAAACTCCAAGTATGGAGTCAAAACTCCAAGTATGGAGTCAAAACTCCAAGTATGGAGTTTGGACTGTAGTGACTGTAATGACCTACGGTAGGAGCATAAAAGCTGACAGATTTCAGTCTTAAAATGAAGCAGGTAGATCTGACTATCACAGGCTCTCAGTCCAAAAAGTTTTCTTACTATTCGGAACATCTCGCGTTACTAAAAAAATAATGATGTGAACTTTTTGAACGTAATATTTTTAACGAAGCAATGTTGTCATTGATCTGTTCTGGGACTTTTTTTTATAGATAGCACATATCTTGCATAAAAAAAAGAAAGTTAAAAAAAATGTTATTGTGAGCATGAATGTATGCATGTAATGAGAAATACAAAGTAAATCATTTGGCCTTAATTCTATTCATATTAGGCACATACATCATCATCATCATACCAGCCGATGGACGACCACTGCAGGACATAGGTAATGGGGGGTCGACCAACACTGCGCTTTCTAGTGCGGGGTCGCCATTCCAGTACTTTGGGACCCCAACATCCATCGGCTCTTCAAACTCTTTACCCCGTCCATTGCCAAGTTGAGCTATGTCGGTGACTTTGGTTCTTCTGCGGATCTCCTCATTTCTGATTCGACAGAACTGAACGACCTTTGCTAGGACTATCACGCAGAGACACTCCTAGCTTGTTCCATCGCCCGCTGTTGGGCTCTGAGCGTTCTTATGAGGCCCATAGTTAGCGACCAAGTCTCGGAAACATAGGTCGTCACTGGCAACACGACATTCGAACACTTTTGTTTTCAGGCACTTAGTAATTTCGGGTGAAAAGATATCGCGAAGTTTCCCGAATCACATGCATATTGCGTTTCTTTAGTGAGCATGAAATCTTGGAACGTAAATTGGAACCATTTCTTGAGATTTTATTGGACTCTATGTGGTTTTTAAATTAATAGGTTCATTGTGTTGAAACTTTCATTACAGATTATGTGAATTTAGGATCGGATCAATGGTATTGAATTAAAATAGTAATTAACCGAATAGATTGCCTTGAACCTAATTATCAACAAGTACTTAATAGTATGTAATTCGTTTCAAAACATTGATTTAATTAAAGTATTTATACAGCATACTCGCAAATTAAACGTTCTGAAAACGTGAACAAGAATTTTAGTTTCTATTTTGTATTCAAGTGAAGTGGCTTGTATATTTTTATTTACTGTTTCTTAAATAGGTAAATAAAATTTATTTTCTGTACGTTTTCTTTTTGAATTAATAACAAAAGCAATTGCGGCCTTATTTTATAAACATGGATTAGGATTTTAAGCCTTACATTTTTAGTAAGTTTTAAAGTAAAATGAACTTTAAACAGCAATGACAGGTCCATTTTACTTTGAAGAAAATTGAGGTTTACATCTTAATCAATGTTTATGAATAGGCATAAGGTTTAAGGTACACTATATATTTCTTATGTTCGTGTAGGGCTAGATGAAGCAGGAAAGAGGGGGTGGGGCTATACTAAGGATCTGTAAGATTGAACTCTAAGGACCATGAGCCTCTGACCCCGGCTTATAATAAGGTTTGGACAGCATGTTTGTTACTCATAATGGTTTGAAATTATTTTCACCAATGTTAAGGTATAAAAATAACTTCTTCAATTTTATTTTTTTAATTCATTTTATTTGCGTGTCACTTTATGTTCTTCGCGAATTCCGTTCTAATGAGAATATATAGATATATATAAAAGTAGAATAGGTGCTAAAATAGATTATACCAAGATCAATTGTTTAAAAATGTATCTATATAATCCTACCTAAGAAGGAACGCGCTTGCCTATTTCTAGTCTTAAAGATTCTCAGGTTTTAAGAAGAAACACAGTCTCATATCTTAGAAGTGTACGCATAGCTATGGGTATATAAAATGAAATTCTTATAAGAAAAAGGATTGTGTTCTAAGGGTATATATTGCGTATTGTTTGTTTGTTTACTCTTAGGGATATAACCCACCGGAAGTCTTATACCTACCTAGTGCTATGGTAATATGGCGATGATAGTAAGACTCGATTACTATGATAATTAATGTTCTAAGGTTAAAATGATCTTAGTACCTAACTTTGTTTTATGTAAATAAATTGCGTATTGTTTTGAATACTATAGCTTATTCTCAGCTCGTAGATGCTAAGATTTATGACCACCACGATCCGCTGAATACAAGATATTGCTTTTAATCTTCCAAGTAGAGAATTTCAGAGATTACCAAAATACCTACAGCGTTAGATTAAATTTGTTTCATTTAAGAAAGAAAGCTTTTTGTTTTCCATCTGGATACAATGAAAGGAAAAATTACATCAAGATTGAAACCTTAGGCGAGCGGAAAAGTTGAGAAAAATAAATTCCCTTTTACGGAACTTTGGCAAATCTTTTTTGTATTTGATTTTGGGCTTCATTATTATTTTTATTTGCCTAATGGTGATTAAAGAAAGCTAATGGACAGACACTTGAGTATATCAACCTAATTTACTGTTACCTATCATTAACCACCCTTTAGCTATGTCGGGAAATGCATTTACGCATCCCTTCCAAAAACAAAGCCGATAACTCATCGGTGTTTCCGAAAGGGTATTGGAACTGCCGAACAGGTTCATGGGGCATACATGTTATTGGACTCAATAACGTCAGTTAAATAGTATGGTGACAAACACTCCACCACCATACGCAGCAGGGGCGATGGTTCCTAACAACCCTATTCCTATCGAGTTACCTTTTAATAATCCACGAGTTTAACGGATATATAGTAAATAATTTAACGTATTCAGCCAACGGGTTACCACGAAAAAAAAAACAATCTTCGCTACTGTTACCTATGAGTAGTTTGATATGTTCATTATTTTGTTCCACTCGCCATGTATATCACAAAAGTTATGAGACTAGCATATTGATATGGCACGTTAAAAAGACTGTAAAAATATATAAATGCGTGTGTCAGGTGAAGAAGAAGTCGGTTGCTAACAAAGTCGTCATAGAGGAAAATATATACCAAAAATTTACGAGCGTGTAATATTAGGACAGTTGGAATCTGAAGCAAACGAGTCGTGAATGTTCCTGCCGTTGCTCGTCTAATTTATGTGATGTAATATTGCTCAAGGTACCGCTCGGCTGGTATTTGTGAAGAAAGATTCCTTCTGCTTGTAATATTTTCAACTGAACCGGAGGAATTTGAATTTAGAATTGAATTAAGTTATACTTAAGTATCCGCACTCATTTACTCCGAGTGATAAACTGAAGAGTGTAATTCAGACTCTCACCGAGTGAGCCGAAAATGGGTTGTTAGTCATCATGACTAACAACCCATTTTCGGCTCACTGTTCAGTCTCTTCTCAGAATGAAAGGGTTTAGGCCAATAGTCCGCCACGCTGGCTCAATGAGGATTGGTAGACTGCACACACAGATAATAAAAAAAAATCTCAGCAGGTTTCCTCACGATGTTTTCTTTCACTGTTGAGACACGTGATATTTAATTTCGTAAAATACACATAACTGAAAAGTTGGAGGTGCATGTCCCGGACCGGATTCGTTACTACGCCATCTGGATCGATGGCAGAGGTCATATCCACTAGGCTATCACGGCTCATTAATAGTTACTTACTGTTAGTAATGAATTTTAATTACTTACTTATTCATGTATAGAAGAAAGGTCTCTTTCCCCATAGAAAGTTAGTTCCACCAGGCTGTAACGATTATGTATTATTCTAAGACGTTAATCTAAAAATATTTCAAGCAAGGAAAACTTACTATTTCAGGATTCACCCAACCAAACCAATTTAGGAAACTAATCAGGCTAACCAGTGAATCTTTGAAAATAATCAAGGTTAAATACTAAAATATTATTTTTAAAAAAGCACTTTTTAGTATTTGCTTTTTATCAAACGCCCACGGTGTTGTCAGGTATGGTGTATATTTAGTATTATCAGATGAGACTTACTTTATGGGTCATCATCATCATCATCATTAATGACCCATATTCGAATCACTGTTGTGCACGAGTCTCCTCTCAGAGTGAGAGGGGTTGGGCCTTAGTCCAGGCCAAATGCGGATTGGCAGACTTCACACACATAGAGAATTAAGAAAATTCTCAGGTTTCCTCACGATGTTTCACTAACGTCGTGTAACCAATTAGACTAACTCTACCGAATTAATGAAATTATTATAGGTATAAACAATAAAATATTATTTGTAAACGACGCGAATTAATATTATTTATTTGCCACATATTGTTGTAGGTATAACTGATTTAAAATATAGGGCCAAACGGAACGCGTATGGTGACAGTAAACGTCACTTACTGACAGTAAAATCAAAACGTCACTCACTGACTATTTGAAATTCAACGACTCTTTCTCCAACCGAGCAACGGTCACCACACACGTTTCCAAAGAAAAAAGCCGTTTTTACGAATAGCTGTGCATTTATTGAGCATGGCCCCTACATTATTTTTAAACAAAAAACTTTTCGGTATTTGCTTTTTATCAAACGCCCACGGTGTTGTCAGGTATGGTGTATATTTAGTATTATCAGATGAGACCTACTTTATGAGTAAACATGAATAATAAAACACAATTTCCATATCAAATTGCGTTGCGGAAGAAAGCAAACTTTTAATGCAAGCATACAACGTCGCGGTACCAAAGTTATTCATTGTAAAATCCACTGAAACTTTTCACTGTTTGCTACACTTGTTTGATTGTGAATGTAAAATACGGTAAGCCTTTCCTTACCTTACCTTTATATACTATGGTACGCTTAACTAAGAGGAAAATTAACAAGTTTAATACAAATTTTATATCAATTTATTCTCAGCTAAGTACATTTGCAATGTTTAAAAAGAAGTAAAAAAGGCCATGTTCTTGACGACTTGCTATATAAATAGGGGGTCCTGGGTTCGATTCTTGTATTGGGTTATTTTATAAAATTGTAGTATATGATGACGGTAGTCTTCCGAGGATATAAAGTGAATGATATTGGTAGTTCCACGCCATGTCCTACTACATGGTCGTGGACCACTAAAATGCGATTAGTCCGGGCATTGGTGTTTCCCATATTTCTTTATGGTGCTGACACGTGGACTCTGAGAGAAAGCGAGAAACAAAAGATAAACGCTCTAGAAATGTGGTGCTGGAGAAGAATGCTTGGCATATCCTGGACACAGTTCCGATCCAACATTTCAATCCTGCAAGAACTGAGCATCAAACAGCGTCTTTCTTCCATAGTCCAATGTCGCATACTGACTGTCTTTGGTCATATTACTCGAAAAGATGACACGTCCATAGAGAGACTTGTGGTGCAAGGAAAGGTGGAGGGCACAAGAGCACGTGGCAGGTCACCAATGCGCTGGACTGACCAAGTAAAAACCGCTCTCCATGGATCGCTCCACGAATGTGCTAAGAGACCCACACTACGGGAGGAATAGCGATGGATAGTGAGGCTTGCCACCGCACCCAAATGACGACCACGACCACTCTGTCAAGAGTGTAACGACAAAGAAGAAGACGACCATGTGTTTAGAGAATACGTAAAAAAACCATTTAATTTATTATTTATGAAACAGTAGCTTGTAGACAAAAATTATTATTTTCGAAACAAGTACGGTACGGCCGTGCCGCTTTTTTACTCGATTGACTGGCTGAGTTTGTTGTGGGCTCTTCTCGGACCAAGGCGTGTTTGGAACCCTCGTAACTTTAATTTTAAGTTTTCGAATAATTATTATCACCATTATCTTAAGTTTAATATTACCTTGTTAATATTACGAAATAACTTGTAAGCTAAGCCTATTTGAAATACACATTTACACTTTTAATTAAATACAGTAAAGAATCAATGATGTTAGAAGAAAAAAGAGGTAAATAGATTAAATAAACCATATTCGATGTTTACAATTGGCACACAAAAAATATTTCAGCGGCGTTGTCAACGCGATGACAGTGCGGTGACTGAGCTCAGGTTTGCTAATTAGCATAGTTTTAACGTGCCACTTGTGGTCTGCGTATAACCTATCTACCTCTTTTTTCTTCCAACATCATTGTAAAAAATAAACAAAATAACGTAATGTTAAATAGCCGTGATAGTCCAGTAGATAATGCCTGCCTCCGATTCCGGAGGGCGTAGGTTCGAATTCGATCCGGGGCATGCACCTCCAACTTTTCAGCGTGGTGAATTAAGCCCAAGCTCATTCTGAAAGGGCTTAGGCCACAGGCTGAGACTCGAGCTCAGCAGTGAGCCGAATATGGGTTGATAATGATGATGAATGATGATATAATGTTAAAAAAATAAATATATAAATTGAAAAAATAGTAGTAGTAAATAGCCCATTCAGGTCATGGTAATAACACAAAATTTCAATGAAAATTGTAGAGACAAAGTATGTAATCACAATAAGGCTGAAACAATTGGTCGTGAAACCCAACGTTCGCGGTCCAGCAAGTTTACGGAATCGAGGAAATGCTGACTCTGTCGAATTGTAAGAGCCCTTCACAAATGGTGCGTTTCATAAGCGCGATGTCAAACTTTGACTCTGGGCGGCTATTCTGTACCGTTGTATACAATTCGCAAGTTCGAGTTTTGAATTCATCTCTATCTATCTCTGTTTAACATGATACTATAGAAAGAGAGAGATAGAGGGGAATCCGAAAGTCGCACTTGCGAATTATACAAAACATCGTTTCAGAATCATCATCATCATCATCATGTCAGCCGATGGACGTCCACTGCAGGACATAGGCCTTTTGTAGAGACTTACAAACATCACGATACTGAGCCACCTGCATCCAGCGAATCCCTGCGACTCGCCTGATGTTGTCAGTCCACCTGGTGGGGGGTCGACCAATATTGCACTTACTAGTGCCGGGCGGCCATTCCAGCACTTTGGGACCCCAACGTACGTCGGTTCTTCGAACTATGTGCTCCGGCTGTTGCCATTTCAGCTTCGCGACTCGTTGAGCTATGTCGGTGACTTTGGTTCTTCTGTGGATCTCCTCATTTCTGATAAAATCACGCATCACGCAGAGATACGGATTAGCTTCTCTGAACACGAGGCGTAAGGTTGCGCAGTAAACACATTTCCAGAAGGGTTAATATATTTAATATTAGTTGTTATTGCTAGAAAAATCTAGGAAATACTGATTCTGTCGTGATATACATGTATGACACGTAAAAACATGGACATGAAGTCAAAAAACCAGAGGCGCATTTAAAATAGTTGCATTTATAAAAATACTCGCGGACGCCTGCGACTTCATCCGCGTGGAATTCAGTTTCTCACAAATCCCCCGCAACCCATCAATTTTCCGGGATGAAAAGTAAGTATGTGTTAATCCAGAAAAAAATCCAAATTTCAGCCAAATCGTGATTAGCGACAATTATGTACCTATAACATGTAATCGCTAATCGCATCTGTGTTATGTACATAACACAGATGCGATTAGCAACAGTGTCTTGTCAATACAAAAATCGCATGAACCGTGTATGTAAATGTACTTTCGGAGAAAAAGGGCATGGGCAATTGTCACCTTGTTGTTTAAATAACTTCAAAGCAATATTTTTGTTGGAATATTTTTAAAATCTTCATATCAAGACTTTTTTAATTAAAAATGTCTATTTATTTCTTTAAGTTTGCTTTTACAATTATACATATGTATGTAAATTAATTTAGCACACATCCCACAAAGAGTGACTTGCACAGGGGGTGACTTAATCCATATTCCGCCGCGTTCAAAATGCATATGTGCAAAGGCTCTTAGAAACAAAGAATTGTGAGTCTATTTAAACAAATCATTCCCGTAATGTCTATTTAAGAAGGGAAGAAAGGAAAACTTCATAAAGGAAAATCCACAAAGTGTGTAGATTAAGCTTACAATTCTGAAAGTTTAATTCATTTTATTCTGGCGTCCTATTTGTTAGACTTGTTGATAGGTAGGTTCTTATTTCGATTCTTTGTTTAGGTCAATTAAGACATTTCAATATTTTTTTTTTATTTTAAATAGTTATGTGAATTTGAAATCATCTTCACACAAATCTGTAATAGTTTGATAATTTTAAGTGACGGATATATTCTTTCTACGGACTATATAGTCCATTTTTTTTGTTTTATTCTTTACAAGATAGACCTTGACTACAATCTCACCTGATTGTAATGATGATGCAATCTAAGATGGAAGCGAGCTAACGTGTAAGGAGGACGATGAAAATTCACACCCCTTTCGGTTTCTACACCAAGCGTAGCTTTGCGGTACGACTTTGTCGGTAGGGTGGTAAAGCCAAAGCCTAAGCCACCCACCAGCCTGACCTGGAACAATCGAGAAAACCTCAATCGGTCCAGCCGGGGATCGAACCCAGGACTTATACTTGGATAGGTTTATTTTTTGTTTGTTCCTCCGTTTTGTAAATCCACCGCGCATACCACTGCACCACGAAGGCAGTCAAAAATTTAACGAAATCACGTATTTTACTATTTTTAGTGGTGTTACTATTACATCAATAGGTGTAACGTCATCATCTGATAACAAAATTGGAAGCTCGAAGACGCTTACAAACTGCGTTTGTTAAGACTTATTGACTTATAAAATTAATTATTAGGAAAATACTAAAAACACGACTGCATAAAATAAAAATACTGAATAGAAAAAAAACAAGTTGTAAGCATAAGTGTAGAAAGCAATTTGAAAACAAATCATGCCCAAGTGGAATGGTGGCAAGACTACTTACATTTCGTTTCATGTAGGATGGTGTGCGTGACAGTTTGTTTCACTCTGAAAAGTTTGCAGCGATTCACGATAATAGTACGTATTATGAACATCATACAGGCGATTCTCACCGTACCCATGCTATCTGTAAACACTTTAGCTGCATTTCCGCGCTGGACAGTCTGGTTCTTTGCGCAAAAAATTAGCCAGCCCTTCTGTCACTTTGATTCGGTTGAATTTCATTTAAATATAGGTAAGCATTAGGTTTAAATATGTGGGTGACTAAATTCCTCAAGCGATTTGCATATTTTTAAGTAATAGGTGTATGATACTAAACTAGGGTGTGTTATACGTGTATTAGTGTGTGTGTTTGTCGTGATGATGAGGGTAGAAGTTATTAGCTGCCGACATAATGCGGGCATGAGTAATGGTATCCGGTATCCCACACGACGTCTTAAGGTCACCGCACACTTGAACGTCAAACATAACTCATGTGCTCTTTCGAAGCTAAAGAAAGGGGAATGCCCATACCTGGCCCAGATCTTCCCTAACCACCCGGCAATTTACTACTATCTAAAAAAATCTTGATAATTCTACTTTAATAATGAAATCATTGAATGAATTGAATGAGCTCATTAGAGCCGTGATAGCCCAGTGAATATGACCTCTGCCTCCGATTCCGGAGGTGTGGGTTCGAAACCGATCCGGGGCATGCACCTCCAACTTTTCAGTTGTGTGCATTTTAAGAAATTATATATCACGTGTCTGAAACGGTGAAGGAAAACATCGTGAGGAAACCTGCATACCAGAGAATTATCTTAATTCTCTGCGTGTGTGAAGTCTGCCAATCCGCATTGGACCAGCGCTCCCCTGAGTAACCCCTCTCATTCTGAGAGGAGACTCGAGCTCAACAGTTAGCCGTATATGGGTTAATAATGAACGAATAAACTCATTACTTTATTCAATTGGTCTACAACGGGGACAAGCTAAGATCGTTGACCATACAGCCTGAGTATTACGATATTTTTTAAAGACTTTTTGATTGGTTGGTTTGTTCATTTTATTGTTTGTTAAGCTTGTTAATAACAGAAAAAAATAATACAAAAAATAGTACAGCTTCAAATGTTACAAATACAATACAAAAAAAATACGCCAATAATAAGCCAATTATTTAATCAGATCCTTATTTATACTCCATATACTTTTATACGGGAGTATACCTGGGTTCCTTGGGCCGACGTTGAATGGGCCGGTGGGCATTCTCCGTTATAAAGACACTTGAAATTCTAGAAGAGATTTGTAGAGAAGAGAAAATTAAATATAGTATGCATAGAAAATCAATCCCAAGCTCATAGTTTGAACCGTGATTGTGAAAATTATTCACTGATAAAAGTTTCATAAGCGAATAATATTACACATTTTAATCTCCATACTTACACTAGATAAATGTTGTAGTACTTTATCGGAAGAGATCCATCACATGTGTTCTACAACAAATTTGATTTTAAAATCGGCTTTCCGACATCGAAAAGCGATTATTATTTATTATTTTTATCATTATTTTAAATAATGAAGTAAAAATATCGTTAATTACTATATTTAATTTTGTATCATAAAACTCTATTGTATCTAGCTTTATCTATGTTTTTAGAAATTACTTTTTCCTAAATTTTAGTTTTTTTTTTAATAAAAGTAATATTTTTAAAATATTTATTGCATGAGATTAGATAATAGAGAGTATAATCATGTCTCTATTATAAAACTCACTTCGTTCGTTTTATCAACTGCACTTGTGCTTTAATGGGCCTCATAATACAACCTTTTCATAATCCCTACCTACAAAATTATTATATGTCACTATTTACGTAACGTACTTTGGCTTATAAACTTCGCAAGTATCGAAAGTGCATCGGACGAAGAGAGGGCTTATGCAAAACGTGCGTAACTTGGCATTTAATCACTCGTGCCTCTATTATCCACTTGACTCCTAAATGGACGACCGGTCGCCCATCGTATCCGTTACGTGACTTGTAAAAAAATATAAAGTAAACTAAGGGCAATAGGCGACCACAGTATCATGCTCCGCGCGATAGAGGAATATAAAGATTTTTTTTAATGGCTCACAACGGTAGATTAAAACCGCATTCCCTGACTGTCGACTTCTTCAACGCAGACGGGCTTTTCGATAAAATACTCGCGGGCAGCGAATGGTTATAAAACTCACTTCGTTCGTTTTATAAACTGCACTTGTGCTTTAATGGACCTCATTATACAACCGTTTAATATTCTACTAAATTATTATAAGTCACTATTTTCCCAAACTAAAAGGCTAAAGTGTAACGTACTTTGGCTTATAAACTTCGCAAGTATCGAAAGTGCATCGGACGAAGAGAGGGCTTATGCAAGATGACTTGAAACTAGTTTTCCATGATAAGCGTCGTTCGCATTTGCACCAGTCGCCTGCATTATTCAGCGAGATGATCCTTTTTCCGTGAACTTTGGAGAGACTATCGCTCAATACTGCTGGAGTGTAATGGCATGTAAATTTTGAATTTCGAAATAAATAGGTAGGATTTTAGATACATAGATAATAGTGTAGGATGTAATATGTATTTTTAATTTTTTTTTGTGTGGACTTTGATGACAGTATTGCTTTTTAACTGGAGAAATAGAATGTATTTTTTAAATTTCTATGTATAAATAAAGAATTTCAGTCTATTTTTCATGCTTAACATATATTATCTACACTTTTTATAATATCGATAAGGCATACGTTCCACGCTGAGGACATAAAATAGATGTTAATCGATTCTCAGACACTCTACCCAAACTACAAATTTTATTAAAATCGGACTAGCCGTTTCGAAGGTGTTTGGTATCAAACACCGCAACACGAGAGTATGAGATACTCGTAAGATATACACCAGTGGCGTACACAGGGTTTTTAACTAGGGTATGCACTATAGATACAAAATGGAAAATTTCTGAAAAAAATACATGTTGTATTGCGATAGAAATTTTAGTATATTTTAATTATAGTAACGAGTTCTCAGGGTAGGCAGGACATTTTTGCATCTATGGTGTGCACGCTACTGATATACGCGACACCTATCATATGAATTTCCGCAAATGTAACTTAGTAGAGTTACATTTGTAGGTAGTATTTTATTTGGAGGGAGTTTGACTTAGTAGATATAATATTAGACAAAAAATATAACAACATAATATATTAAAACGGATTTGTTCCAATAGAGTCATATTCATTAATCTCAAATATTCTCAATTGACAACAAGAATATTTATTTTGTCTGTTTGTAAGGACTCTATTATTAGTTTAAAAAATAGATACTACTGAGCAGATCTGGGACCTTAGCCATGTGGCACGTCGATTCTCTTTCTGCAAACGCTAACGCTTCGAAAACTAACAAAAAGTATGGGAATGACAGATCCGATCGACAACTTGATCACGTGACCTGTCGATAACAAATGTCATTCCTATACAGAAGCGTTAGTGTTTGTAGAAAGAGAATCGACGTGCTACTTGGCTACAGGCCCTGGCATAAAAAAAATATGAGATGATAATAAAGATGGATGTTTTTTTTTTTAATATTTTAAGCAAATATATAATACTAGAACAGAGTTATGTATGTCTGCTAAAAATGTATACAATACATTACACCATCATCAGACCGAAGTTAGTCGTGATAAATCGGAAAGAGTTTCGTTTTAATATTAAAATATTATTTTTATGTTCAATGCATCAACTATTTATAAAATAAATACTGTGATTAATAAATAAAATATTATGAAAGTTGCAAATCGTCCGCGCGTAATGGTAACACTTTTATATTTCAAATATTGCAGCTGCGTTGAAGTTGTTGTGAGGTTCACACAGTCTAAAAAATACAGTCAAACAACAATTTTAATCTTTCATTTATTTTAATTATTAAATAACATACAATTAACTAAGGGTATATTACACGAAAAATCACAGTAATTTGACATTGGTCCATCTGCAATTAAAATTTTAAAAAATTGTACTTAATCAATAACATTTTCAATAGTGTAATAATTATTATCTAAATGAACTAATTTAGGCATTAAAATATTAATTACTTAGGTACTTCATATTTTGAGTAAACATACAGGTATTAAAATATTGTTTCAATTTGCTTTTAATATTATCTACCTTTACTAACTGTTTATTGGCAGGGAGAATCTCAATAGCTCCATGCTGCTCCATTGTTAGGGGCTGGTTTGTCTCTAGACCGTTTTAAGATGCACATCAACATAGCCCGCTATGTTGGAGGAGCAGCGTGGTGGATAGAAGCTCCATATCCCTTTTTTCCTTAAGGAGTAAGGTCTGGCCCTGTAGTGGTCTGTAAAACTAAAGATGCACTGAATTGTATAGTGCGACAAACGTACCTATACGAACCGGTCATGGTGTCGCTGTTATCGTGCTTTTAGTATGTTTTTGTTTTTGTATTGGCAACCGCCGCGACTTTCGTTTGCTCTCTGTGATAGTTCCAGTTTCGACCTCTTAACTTTAATTTTAAGTTTTCGAATGATTATTATCACCATTATCTTATGTTTAATATTATTACCTGACGTTTCGAAAGAGCTTGTAAACTAAGCCTATTTGAAATAAATGAATTTTGACTTTGACTTTTGACTTTTGACCACTGGGTTTGTGGCACTATAAACATGTTTATTGTACAAATAAAGTGAAACAACTGTGTGTTTAGGCTGTGCCGTTGCTCAAGCAAAAATATTACGCGCCATAAATTGGTCGTAGCTCGGTGAAGTTACATTTGCCTCTCGTTTGCTTTAGACAGCAATACTGTTATATATTACAGCATGTTCGTAAAACAGTAGTGCCAACATAACAGTCTTAAAGCTTTTTTACAGCTTTCCCTTTTTATTGTATTACCGACTAAGTAACCAAAGTTAGAGACGCCAACGTTATTTGCGTAAATCCCTTACTAATATTATACTCGTAAATGCAAATGCAAGTTTGTTTGTTTGTTTATAACACTTTCACGTCTAAACCACTAAACCGATTTTTGATCAAAGCCCACGATACGTTATCGAAATTTTTGGAGGCAAAGATCGACAACTTAATATAATGATGATAATTATACCTATAAGTATATAACACACATCAGGCACGGCTATTTTGAAAAAAACAGAACATAATGGCATCGGCTAGATCATGCAAGATTGGATCAATGTCCTTAACCTGAACTTGGAATCGTACGTAGACAAATAATAGAGTAAAGGTATGTACGAATAATAGACAACTATGCACATTAAAATTTAAAGGCTACGTGGTGCTACGGATCTCTGAAAACGCTTCATAATCAATGGCACGAAAGAATGACGCCGAAGCCGGGAGAGTTCGTTAGATTTGTGTGGCTGTTCAAACAAAATTATCTCTGTTATTTGTGCGTTTATGCTTACACTTCAAATTATGAAAAATGTCGCATTGCAAGGAAGTTAAAAATGTATGCATTTTCATCTAGTTTATTTAAAAGATTTTTAATTAATTTCATCTTATTTATTTTACAAACTTTCAGACAATCTTAGTTGTCTATGTATTGATTGGTTAATATTGACCTTATTTATCCGAAGGTCTCATAAAAAAATACCCTCAAACGTTGTCATCATCCCCCATTGTTATTCGTAGATTGCAAAACATAAAACATTTAAATAAAATATCGAAGCTTCACTTTGAGGGAAATAAACACTTAAGTATCTTTGATGAATTTAAACACGAAGCATTCTGTGTTGTATTATAATGCATTTGACCTCATTTCCAGCACCGTTTCATTTAATACTTTTGTTTTGAATAAAAATGAACGAACAAGCAATTTCATCTGAAAGCTTTTGCGTATAATCAGATTTTTGAAAAAATCAAACAACTTTTCTTTGCGTAACCAAATTTCTTTTGACACAGATCTTACGATATCTTTAATTGCCGTTATTTTCTTAATATACTGTTACAAATGCTCTAAAATAGCATGTTATAAACGTGCTATTAAGTATGCTCCATGCGGGCATGCTTATTATCATCAATTTACATTTGCTAGCAATGAGCATGCTATTTTTAAGTATGCTCAAAGCAAAAAATCCAATTACACATGCTAATTTATATCTATCGCTCTCTATCTATAGTATCGTGTTAGACAGGGAGAGATGAAGGTGAAGAGAATACAAAATAGCAATGCTGATCGACTAGCATATTCAATAAGCAAACCTATAAGCACGCCCCCTTCCACCCGCGCAGCAAGTAGCATGCTCATAAATCGCACGACTGTTGATTCTTGAGCAAGCTCAAAATAAGCATGCTCATTATTAGCAATGTTGCGATACACATGCTAATAAGTAGCAACTGCTCAATAGTAACATGCTTTCGTGTTTGAAATGAGCATGTGTAACAGTAGCTTAGCGACCTTCAGATGCCAGAAGTAGCCAGGCCTGCGCCGCTGGCGACGTCGCCATGGCGTCATGAAGCAGAGCTCTCAGGTTTACTCAAATGCTGTCATTTTTCATGTCATTTTTACATTTTTACATGTCATTTTTACAAGCAATTTTTATACATTAATAATATCGAAGATCGGAAACGGATGAGATATTTTAGATAATGTACTTATTTCTTGAGTTTATATACAAAGGTTCCTTAAAAACCACGACAAAAGGGAACAATAATAGTGTATCAATATCGCTACCTAGTTCGTTCGTTCGCATTTCAATATCTCTAAAAGTGAAAATATAGAATCTATAAAAGTATCGTATAAAAATTTTATTTATATTATATGTATTTGTAATGCGTTTTGCATAGGATTCGCGTGGCAATAAAGCCTGTACAGCTACTCCGTTGCAAACATGAAAATCTTTACCTACACTAAACAAGGAAACTATTTGTTACCCGAGAATAAAATGCGAATTCGAGAAAATTGCAAAGAAAAGCGAAGTGAAAATGCGGGGAGCTTGTGAGAAAAATAAATGGAAATTCGCGTGCATTCAAGTGTACTTTAAGACAATTTTCCTTACGAGTATTTTTAGTAGGCTAATACAAATTCAAATTCAAAAATCTTTTATTGCATACAAAATAAAAATTAGGTTTGTGCAGGCGGTTTTGCGGTAGTATGTTTGTACTAACTACCTTCACTTTTCAGACAATTTTATTTACATAAGTATTGGTAAATCCAGCGGCTCCCTGCAACCCGCTTGATATCCTCGGTTCACCTAGTGGGGGGTCGACCAATACTGCGCTTTCCGGTGTGGGGTCGCCATGCCAGCACCTTGGGCTAACGTCCATCGTCTATTCGAACTATGTGGCCTGCCCATTGCCACTTCAGCTTCGCGACTCGCTGAGCTATGTCAGTGACTTTGGTTCATCTGCGGATCTCCTCATTCCAGATTCGATCACGCAGTGAAACTCCAAGCTTAGCTCGCTCCATCGCCCGCTAAGTGACTTTGAGCCTTCTAATAAGACCTATAGTCAGCGACCAAGACTCGGATCCGTAGGTCAACACTAGCAACACGCACTGATCGAAGACTTTCGTCTTCAAGCACTGAGGAATTTCTGACGAAAAGATGTCGTGGAGTTTCCCGAACGCTGTCCAGCCGAGCTGGATTCGGCGATTCACCTCTTTCTCGAAATTTTACCTAACCTAACTGGACTGTGTGTCCTAGGTATATATTCGTCTACAATTAGCTATTTGGATAATGAGCCCTGAGTTAAAAAAATATGAAGTGTAAACCTCCAGTTAAAGTCAGCCAAAATGTAATTATGTTGTCATTCGTTTAAACTGGAGCCGGCTGCCAGTAGGGCTTCGATTAAATCGAAATTAACCCTAACCGCTAATTAAACGTTATACTTCGAAATGAATTTTGTATAGCAATCACACGAAACGTGGCCACGGATAATGGGGAATTGATTGGGTGCCTACAAAACGTTAGGCTTCATTTCTAAATGTTAAGTAAATCAACGGAGAACGAGTATTTCTTTTTGCCAATATTTTTCTATTCAAAACATTAGAATTCTGAGCCTCAATGTGGCCTATCATACGATCTTTTGGTTTGGAGAATGAATTGAAACTACGTGGAATCTCCACGTGTAGTCAGTCATCCTTGAATCCATTCTCCAAAATATAGAATAAGATCGTATTATCGACCACACTGTGTTTTAATTGGAAAGGCAATGGCCATTCTTACACTAGATGTATATTTTTCTAGAAACCACGATATAATAAGAACAAGAGCGCGTGACATGTCTGTAATGCGTTGGACTCTGAATGGTCTCAATGGTTCACTCCGCGAATGTACTGGATGCAGTGGCGTGCATAAGGTCTTTAACTAGGGCATGCACTTTAAGTAAAAATTGGAAAATTCCTTGTCTATGTATTCTGTAATCCTACATAGGTTTGTATTAAGCCCTTAGCGGCAGAGCATTTTTGCATCTATGAAGTGCATGCCATTGACTGAATGGATGGCTTTACGAATGTATGAAGAAATCATACTAATATTATATACTAGTAGACGCCCGCGACTTCATCCTCGTGGAATTTAGTTTTTCACAAATCCCTCGGGAACCATGGATTTTTCCGGGATAAAAAGTAGCTTATGTGTTAATCCAGAGTAAAATCTATTTCCATTCCAAGTTTCAGCCAAATCGCTTCAAAGTAACGGCGTTAAAGTGTAACAAAAATCCAAACATCCATACATACTTTCGCATCCTACTAATATTATAAACGCAAAAATTTGTATGGATGTATGTTTTCCACGCGGACGCAGTCGCGGGCGTCCACTAGTGGATCATAAGTCACCTTTGAAACCATTTAAACACTTTCAAATTAATATAGACGCAGCAATAATTAAGTTATTACATCAAATGCTACAATTTGTCTTTATTCTTTTGTTAGTCAGAAAAAAATAAGGCAATCTAAATGCACAATTTAAAAGCACTAATTAAACCATTTGTTACAATTTACTGTTTAATTTCAACGCAAATCTCTTGTAATAGAGTAAACAGGTGCATTTAAGGACATTCTCGCTTTTATAAACGGCTCGTGAGTCGTGAGAAGGGTCGGGTGGTGACTTAATAAGGTCGGGCGGATCGCTACAAAAATGTTACCGCTTGAGATATGCTTTTTATGGTTTTGCCTTTGCTCGTTAGCTCCGCGTTGGGGGAATAACCTTTGAACACTCAAGTAAGCGCTTTTCCTATTTCTAAAACAACATGGCGACTGACAAAACACTTATAAGCGAAATATTTAAGATCCAGATCTAGGAGTTCAACGTGATTATAATGTACTAGCGGGCGACTTCGTCCGCTTGGAATTCAGTTTTTCACTAATCCCTCGGGAACCATGAATTTTTCCGACATGAAAACTAGTCTATGTGTTAATCCATACTATAATATATCTCAATACTAAATTTCAGCTAATTCGGTTTAGTAGTCGAGGCGTGAAAGAGTAACAAACATTCATATCATCAGTTCTCGCAAATCTCGGGAAACCATGAATTATTTCGGGATAAAAGTAACCTATGTGTAAATCCAGAGTAAAATCTATTTTCATTTCAAATTTCAGCCAAATCGCTTCAGTAGTAGCGGCGGTAAAGAGTAACGAACATCCAAACAAACATCCATATAAACTTTCGCGCTTATAATATTAGTAGGATATTGACAAGAAAAAAAAAGTTTATTCCTAGCTACGCATGAATACTACTATAAATCAGGCAATTATTTTAATAGTAGCTGTATTATGTGAATTACAGATCTACACAAGTGTACAAGTGTACAGTCTATGAATTACTTATCTACAGTTTTAACTGACCAAGTGTACAGTCTAACTGTTCAGTTAAAACGTCCGTGTGTAAGTAAAACTGATATCTGCACAGCTTTGACTGTACAGTATTTTCTAATTAAATTGCGTTAAAATAAATCTACAAAACAGTTACATTTACAGATCTGTAGCCTGCATAAATATGAATCATTTATACAAAATAAACTACACATACTTTTTACCATACATAATTAATGTAGGTACACATCCTTCCGATTTCAATATTTGTATGTACGATAAATAAATAATAACATGTTGAAAGTGGAAAAACATTGAAATTAAATTTATTCATACAGAAAAACCAGTATTAAATCGGCAAACATTTTGCTCGTTAGCTTTCTTTATAAGGTGTTTGAGAGCAGTTTTTAACGATCATTAGTGTTCAATGTGTGAGAGGGTCCCACATTTGCTTTAAATGGAGCGTTTATATTTTGCTTTAGTCATATATTTTATACAAAATGGGCTTAATAAACAAAAGAAGCGAAGCCATACCTACTTGTAAATAAAGGAAAGTAAATATTCTCAACGTTAACGAGCGACATTCAGCCCATAATAATATTACAATTTTGTAAATATTTATTTTAAAATAGTGCTGTGTCTACCTATAAAGATATAATATTTTATATTTGCTATGAAAAGAAGTCTAGTTGCCTATGTTATTAACCGACCAATGTATAATCAAGGTGTTAAAAACCATCGATCTCCTAATAAAAAGTGGATGCACAATCAGTCAATCAGCGACCAAAAAACGTCCCCACTCAATGAGTGCTAAACACAACTTCTTGGCACTCAGTTCAAGTAGTCGCATTTGTAAATTCAACCTTAAACTAAATCCTTAAGGTTGAATTTGCTTTGAATTTGGGATTTTATTGAATATTGGACAATATTTAAAGACCTTTAGGTATAATTTTCTTTACCGATAATTCCAAAACTGTCAAAGTAACATTGGCCAGTTTTTAAGTGAAATTATCTACATGATTGTGCGTCCTTTTATTATAAGAGGTCAATGGTTAAAATACATTTATTACAACAAGCATTACATTGCATGTATTGTAATGCTATAATAAGAATATTATTACTTTATTACAATACACCATTTACATTAATTTAAAAGTATGACGAACTCGACGATGAAAATACTTTTGCATTTATGATTTTAGTATAGATTTGTATGGATATAATTTCATCAAAATAAAAATCAAAGTTAAGAGGCCTCAATATGTAGGGCCATAGATTCGGTATCCGCCCGGTAGATTAGTGTCGTACCCAATAGAAATAGAGTAATTAGTTAGAGGAACGGGTTTATGTCGTTATTTGGAGCCTCAGAAGCATATTTAGACATATAAGAAAGAATGAAAGATCTTTATTTTTAAGTAAACTAAATGATATTATGACTTAACTGTCCACTCACACAGTGGAGCAATAAAATAATGCCCTGCAATATGTGGCATAACCTAGAAAAAGGCCCCAACTCAGCATTTTGCCTCATACTTCCTATACAATTTCAGTTACGACCTAAGTTATGATTTTCAGTTACGACCCAGTTCAGGGAGGCTATTCTGTAACGTTATTTTTATCACTTCGACAGTGTCAGCTTCGAACTCGCATCTATCGCTCTCTGTATATAGTATCATGTTGGACAGAGAGATAGAGGTGAATACGAAACTCACACTTGCGAGTTATACAAAACTTCATTACAGAATATACAGTTCTCCTGGTTCATAGCGAGTTTCAGTTTTTTTTCTTTTGCTCCTATCATACTTACCACACAACAGACAACGCTATAAGCTGACGCTTTTAGTAATAGAAGTAGTAAGGGGGCGTGGCCCGCGTACACCCGGGTGTGCGGAACATCGCAAGCGTGTCCGCGCATCCTTACCTTACCTTATCAGCCGATAGACGTCCACTGCTGGACATAGGCCTCTTGCATGGACCTCCAAGCACAACGATCTCGAGCCGCCAGCATCCAGCGGCTCCCTGCAACCCGCTTAATATCCTCGGTCCACCTAGTGGGGGGTCGCCCAACACTGCGCTTTCCGGTGCGGGGTCGCCATTCCAGCACCTTGGGGCCCCAACGTCCATCGGCTCTTCGAACTATGTGGCCCGCCCATTGCCACTTCAGCTTCGCGACTCGCTGAGCTATGTCAGTGACTTTGGTTCGTCTGCGGATCTCCTCATTCCTGATTCGATCACGCAGAGAAACTCCAAGCATAGCTCGCTCCATCGCCCGCTGAGTGACTTTGAGCCTTCTAATAAGGCCCATAGTCAGCGACCAAGTCTCGGATCCGTATGTCATCACTGGCAACACGCACTGATCGAAGACTTTCGTCTTCAAGCACTGAGGAATTTCGGACGAAAAGATGTCGCGGAGTTTCCCGAACGCTGCCCAGCCGAGCTGGATTCGGCGATTCACCTCTTTCTCAAAATTGGACCTACCTAACTGGACTGTGTGTCCTAGGTATATATATTCGTCTACAATTTCGAGCGCAGAGTCCTCAACAATAACTGGGTGGAGCGGTACATGAGTATTAGTCATGATCTTCGTCTTGCTCATGTTCATTTTTAGGCCCACACGTTGAGAAACCCTGCTGAGGTCGTTGAGCATGGTACTAAGGTCCTCCAGAGTCTCTGCCATAATGACTACATCATCGGCAAAACGTAGTTGAGTGATGTACTCACCATTGATGTTGATGCCAAATCCGTTCCAGTCCAGAAGCTTAAAGACATCTTCCAATGCAGCGGTAAATAGCTTTGGGGAGATCACATCTCCCTGCCGCACTCCTCGCTGCAGTTGGATTGGCCTCGTAGTCTGATCCTGTAAACGGACTGACATGGTGGCGCTTTCATACAAACACTTCAACGCTTGAATGTACCTGTAGTCGATCCGGCATCTCTGCAAAGACCTCAGCACAGCCCAAGTTTCCACCGAATCGAAGGCTTTCTCATAGTCCACAAACGCTAAGCAAAGTGGCTGGTTATACTCTTCGGTATTCTGTATAACCTGCCGCAGCGTGTGAATGTGGTCTATGGTACTAAAGCCTGCTCGGAAACCGGCTTGTTCGGGAGGCTGGAAGTCGTCAAACCTACGGGCGAGACGATTCGTGATGACTCTCGAGAACAACTTGTAGACATGACTCAACAACGAGATGGGTCTGTAATTCTTCAATAAGGTATTGTCACCTTTTTTGAAGAACAGAACCACCACGCTCCTGTGCCACGCCTTAGGTGTTGTACCCTCGTGAATGACGGAATTGAACAACCGCTGAAGGACCTTAAGTATCGGTTTTCCACCCGCTTTCAGGAGTTCTGCTGTGATTCCGTCATCACCTGGTGCTTTGTTGTTCTTAAGTTGTCTGAGAGCCATACTAATCTCGTATAGGCTGACGTCCGGGATATCTTCGGTATAGTGTCGGGTCAATTTGGCTCTAGGATCTTTGGCCAAATTGTCAACAGGCTTTTGGGTAGAGGTGTATAACTGTCCGTAGAACTTCTCGACCTCACTCAAGATCTCAGGCTTAGAAGAAATGATATTGCCCTGATCGGTCTTCAAACGTGTCAACTGTCTTCGTCCAATAGACAGATCTCTCGCGAACACTTTTGAGCCTCGATTGTTCTTGATTGTATCTTTGATACGCTCGGTATTGAAGCGTCGCAAGTCGCATGTCTGCGATTTAGAGATCTGTCTATTAATCTGACGGTATTTTAACGCGTCTGTTGAAGACTGCAATCTCATTTCTTGTCTTTCCTCCATGAGCTTGAGTGTATGGTCCGAGAACTTCCGCGCATGTACTATACTAATAGCATTAACAACTGAGTCTTAGGGCCATAAATCATTTCTCTATATCTATCTCGCTTGCACTTATGGGTCTTATGGAGCCGTCTAGTGAAGGGTGTAACAATGAAAGACATATTATCGATAAGTAAAGTTTATTATCGTATCTTGTTCACAAAATTAAAAAAATTAACAATATTTGATTTAATATAATACATATTTCATATTATATAATTATTAACTAAATAAAATTAATCTTCATCTGAGTCTTCATCATCAGAATCTTCGTCTTCTGCCAAATTTATTATATATTAGTATCCATAGTGCGCAACGAGTAACACATGAATGTATTTATTTAATTGCAGTAAACACATTTATAGCAAAAAAAATACGCAATGCAATTACATTAGAAACCGACCAATCAGAATCGTCCAAATCATTATTGACTCATCATTAGCACGTGCGCAGGTAGCCGTTTATCGATAATTAGGGTGCGCAGGTAGGCGCGCTGCACATTCCTATCTTTTTTGACTTTTATGACCGGACGACTCAGATGATAATGCGCATACTATAGCAGTCTTGTTTTGTTCTGTAACAAAAGGAATAATTAATATTCAACTCTAAAGTAAGGGTGACATATTTCGTTTTTCAGTAAATATTAAACAGCCATTTAGTAAAAAAATTGAGTAACATCTCCCATTTTCCCAACATTTCCCTTCACTGCTCTGCTCCTATTCATCCTAGCGTGATGGAAAGTATACTTTAACCTGCCCAGCCGGGCTAGCATGGGCAAGGGATAAAATTTTTATCCACCCATTATATCCACTGACTAAGGATATAAATCCACCCGTCATAGCATGGCCACAAGGGAAAGACAAAGGGTAGGGGTTGTGTAGGGGTGGGGTAGGGTGGGGTAGGGTTGGTTTTAGGTGTGGGGTAGGGGTGTTGTAGGGGTGGGGTAGGGTAGGGGTAGGGTAGAGGTAGGGTAGGGGTGGGGTAGGGGTGGGGTAGGGGTGGGGTAGGGTAGGGGTAGGGTAGGGGTAGGGTAGGGCAGTGGTAGGGCAGGGGTAGGGCAGGGGTAGGGCAGGGGTAGGGTAGGGGTAGGGTAGGGGTAGGGCAGGGGTAGGGTAGGGGTAGAGGTAAAGAAGGGTAGAGTAGGGATAGAGAATAAGTGCACTTATGTCACAACGAAGCTTGACCGGGTCCGCTAGTATGATAGATACTATAGATACCTACTACAAACCACCGCAAAAAACAATCACCAAACAAAACAATGCCAACAGAAAACAGATAAATAATATGCACAAAATAACCAAATATTATCAAATTTACGTTTATTTCGGACTATTAATATACCTAATGCCAATTTATAAGATATATACAAATGGGTTGACAAGTCTTTCCCTCCGTTTATCCACCGGGGATATTATATCCACCGGCGTGCCCATGCGCGGTGAGTGGATAAAACGAGTGTGGGGGATAAACGTTTTATCCTCTCCCCGTGCATAAATTTTTCCCTTGCCCGTGCTAGCCCTGCTGGAGTATGAAGAATAATTATACCAAGTTTCGTTAAAATCCGTCGAGTAGTTTTTGTTTCTATAAAGAACATACAGACAGACAGACAGGCAGACAAAAATTTTACTGATTGCATTTTTGGCATCAGTATCGACCACTAATGATACCATGATAGTTATTTTGGAAATATATTTCATGTACAGAATTTACCTCTTTACAGATTTATTATAAGTATAGATGTTCGTGTTTAAAATGTTACTTGGTTATGCTGTCAAAAGTAGCCGGTCTCTTGAAACCGCACCGCGTCACACTGTCATTCCGTGCCGCCAGAAGTGCCAGTTCTGGAACAAAACTGGACCGCAACAATGCTGCGATTAAATCGAAATTAACCAGAACCGCTTATTAAACGGTAGACTTCGAAATGAGTCGCCAAATATTTAATAACCGCATACATTATTTTGTTAATATTTCGGTTTTTGTAAAACGTGGCGAACCGAGACAACGGTCGAGTGATGTACTCGTATGTGCTATTCCAAGCTGGTTACAGAAATACTGATTTTTGATTGCGACGTCTAGGTATGTAGTTGCTAATATTTTTTTTTTAATATAAAAATGGAACCGACTTCAAAGACGTATTTCAGTTTTTTTTTATTTTAACCACTAAACCGATTTTATGACAACGAAATGGGACCAATCTGGAAGTATACTTTTTCAAACAAAATAATAATTTTCATAATTGGCTAATAAATCATGAAGTTATGAGGAACAAACATACTTGTTGAATTGAGAATCTCTTCCTTTTTTGAAGTCAGTTAAATATAAAAAGACAATTTTTTTCGTACCAAATCCGGCACTTGAATCCTTTACCTCGTTGTCATAGATAAAAAATCTATCCAATACTTCAATATGGATGTCTAAATTTTTCTTTCATACTCTATGTTTCATATTATACTCAGGAAGTCTTATAAATCGGTGAAATATTTTGTATAATATGCAACAAAAATAGGCACAAAATAGCTTTATAGCTGTTTATTGTAATTTAGAGTTTCATTAAAACGCTAATCCTGTATAATAGAGCGAACAGGTGTATTTAAGGACCTTTTCGCATTTAAACGCTTTCACGAGCCATGAGTTGGGTCGGAAGCAAGCTTAATAAGGTAAAATAGATCGTAACAAAATTACTATGAACTCTCTACTAAAAGTTCAACAATGTTTTACTTTTCTCCCAATTTTTCCGTTTGAAAAGTTATATTTTTCACTCATTTATACATGTACTATGTTAGTAGAGAGAGCTGTGATAGCCCTTTGAATATAATCGCTGCTTCCGATTCCGGAGGGTGTAGTCCGGTCCGGGACATGCACCTCCAATTTGCAATTTAAAAAACACGTGTCTCAAACGGTGAAGGAAAAACATCGTGAGGAAACCTGCATACCTAAGAATTTTATAGTCTGTTTGAAGTCTGTGATGGACTATTTGGGCCTAACCTCTCTCATTTTAAGAGGAGACTCGAGCTTTGCAGTGAGTCGAATATGGGTTGATAACGATGTTGATGATGATGACGATGATGATGATGATGACGATAATGATGATGTTAGTAAATGATAACATAATGGCTTAAAACATATATTAGGTCACCTAATAGTTATGCCTTGTCTAACGCAGGTGTATAACATAATTACCTACCTCCACAGCGGGTTGTTTGAACGTAAAACTTAAAGAAATATTTTTAAAATTTTCTCATACGCAGTTAGGTTTAATATTATATTCAAGGTCGAATTTATAAAAGGATAATGACATTATTATTCTGGGTGTTGGTGAAAATATGTAAAAATAGATATTTCTAACGCTACCGCGGTTTACTGAGCATACAGACAGGTAATTAATATTTATAGAACGCCACATACCAGTTGACAAAGTAGACGCTCACTGCACAATTTATATCGCGTACGGGTAAAATGGACGATATTTTTCTTGCTTAGCTCCGTACACTTAAAATGATACCCTAGAGTGCGTTTCTACTAAATTAAATTCTGTTAATAATCAGAATTTGTTCTATGCTGTCAACAAATTAAGTTGATAAAAAAATATTAATTTGCCTGACGTTTATGTTACCTGCATAGTGCATAGTTCCCGTTCCCATGAGAATACGGAGATAAAATAGCCTATGAAACTCGCAAACAACGTGGCTGTTTAGTGGTAAAAGAATTTTCAAAATTAATTCAGTAGATCAAGAGATTACCCCCTACCAATTACTACAAACTTTACCTCTTTATAATATTAGTATAGATCTGTAAACTTGCTAAACGTTGTAAATACTACGACGAGCTATTAGGGGAATTATCTATGTTCAAGGTCAAATTGTAGATGAAAATATTCGTCTAGAGTGTCAACGGATCGAAAGTCCTTGAAAGGGCATGCAATACTTGTTTTTCCAGAATATATTGATTAATATTAATAAAAATATGAAATTTGTTTATCCAAAGACGTATTTCCATGCTTTGAAGTTTGAATGATCAAAGAGGTTTGGTATTCATTGAAATTAATAACGATGAGCATTGATACGTTTATGTTATTTTAATGCAAGGCTTGGGTTTATATAATACTAGCGGACGCTTGCAACTTCGTCCGCGTGGAAAACAATGTAAATTTTCAACCCCTATTTCACCACTCTAGGGGTTGAATTTCAAAAATTCTTAAATCACATTATCTATCTATCTATCTATCTATCTATCTATACTATAATAAAAGAGTAGAAATCGAGTGTCTGTACTTTGCCCAAATTTAACTAAAATCAAGTTAGGGCGATTAGAAATGAGCAATAGAATACAAAAATATTTTTTTTAATTTTCTTGTCTGTCTGTCTGTCTGTCCTTCTGTCTGTATGTTCGCGCTATTCTCTGGTTCTACTGAACGGATTTTGATGTGGTTTTCACAAATAGATTAAGCAAAGTTCAGGGCAACATATAGGCTTTGTTTCATTAAGATCGGACAGATAGAAAAAAAGTTATCTTGAAAAAACCGGATTGCTCAAATTGATTCGCAGGCGTTATTTGGAGAAACGAGTTCTTCACTAAAACTGTGTAAAATCGATATTGAGGCACATATTCTATACTCAACTGACCAATTTGTTTGTTTATTTGGTTGAACGCGCCAAGCTAATTATAGGAACTACTTGAAAGTTAAGGTTCAAATTGGATAATTCTTTTTATGTTTAAATAGTCACATTATCTGCTTTTTATCGTAAAATGGTATGCAAGTTTTAATATCTATCTATCTATCTATATCTATCTATCTATATCTATCTATCTATACTATAATAAAAGAGTAGAAATCGAGTGTCTGTACTTTGCCCAAATTTAACTAAAATCAAGTTAGGGCGATTAGAAATGAGCAATAGAATACAAAAATATTTTTTAAATTTTCTTGTCTGTCTGTCTGTCTGTCTGTCCTTCTGTCTGTATGTTCGCGCTATTCTCTGGTTCTGCTAAACGGATTTTGATGCGGTTTTCACAAATAGATTAAGCAAAGTTCAGGGCAAGGGCTACTTATTAGATTGACCTAAAAGGAGATCATTCATTTTGGGCCTTTATGAAAGTGCCGGCCAACAAACAAAAATAGTTCGAATTTGGCGCAATATCTAATCTTCTGTCAAATTCTGTACATAGATAATATTTTAAAATTTTTTATTAGAGGGCAATATACAATCGATACAAAATATTCATTTCGATTTCTTGTCTGTCTGTCTGTCCGTATTTTTTGTTGACCGGGCATCACGCTGAAACTACTGAATGAATTCAAATGCAACTTAGCACGGTATAAGAATATAATACGGAGCAGGATAAAATATACTTTTTATAACGAAAATAAAATCTGAAGGCGGTGAAATAGGGGTTAAAAGTTTGTATGAAAAGTCCTCCTTTTTTCCTGGTCGCGCGCACTTTATTATAGACCGGCCGGGAGCTTATGATATGGCCTCCGACCATGGTTACGGCTGGGTATTTTACCCAAGCACAAAAACGGAACGCGCGGCCTTCGGCCGCGCACTGTATTATAGCCCGGCCTTCGGCCGGGAGTTTATGATACAGCCTTCGACCGTGACTACGGCTGGGTATTTTACCCAAGCAAAAAAGGAGCGCGGCCTTCGGCCGGGGGTTTGTGATATAGTCACTGATCGTGGCTACGGCTGGGCATTTTACCGATGCACAAAAAACGGAACGCGCGGCCTTCGGCCGCGCACTTTATTGTACACCGGCCTTCGGCCGGGGGTTTGTGATATGGCCTCTGATTGTGGCTACGGCTGGCTATTTTACCAAAGCACAAAAAACGGAACGCGTGGCCTTCGTCCGCGCACTTTACTGTGCACCGGCCTTCGGCCGGGGGTTTGTGATGTGGCCTCTGATCGTGGCTACGGCTGGGCATTTTACCGATGCACAAAAAATGGAACGCGCGGCCTGCGGCCGCGCACTTTATCGTACACCGGCCTTCGGCCGGGAGTTTGTGATGGGACCTCCGAACGTGGCTAAGGTTGGGCATTATACCCAAAAAACGGAATGCGTGGCCTTCGTCCGCGCACTTTACTGTGCATCGGCCTTCGGCCGGGGGTTTGTGATGTGGCCTCTGATCGTGGCTACGGCTGGGCATTTTACCGATGCACAAAAAATGGAACGCGCGGCCTGCGGCCGCGCACTTTATCGTGCACCGGCCTTCGGCCGGGAGTTTGTGATGGGACCTCCGAACGTGGCTAAGGTTGGGCATTATACCCAAAAAACGGAATGCGTGGCCTTCGTCCGCGCACTTTACTGTGCACCGGCCTTCGGCCGGGGGTTTGTGATGTGGCCTCTGATCGTGGGTACGGCTGGGCATTTCACCGATGCACAAAAAACGGAACGCGCGGCCTGCGGCCGCGCACTTTATCGTACACCGGCCTTCGGCCGGGAGTTTGTGATGGGGCCTCCAAACGTGGCTAAGGTTGGGCATTATACCCAAAAAACGGAACGCTTGGCCTTCGGCCGTGCACTTTATTGTACACCGGCCTTCGGCCGGGTGTTTGTGATGTGGCCTCTGATCGTGGCTACGGCTGGGCATTTTACCGATGCACAAAAAACTTCGGCCGGGGGTTTATGATGTGGCCTCATAAACCCCCGGCCTGCGGCCGCGCACTTTATTGTACACCGGCCTTCGGCCGGGGGTTTGTGATATGGCCTCTGATTGTGGCTACGGCTGGGTATTTTACCCAAGCACAAAAAACGGAACTCGTGGCCTTCGTCCGCGCATTTTACTGTGCACCGGCCTTCGGCCGGGGGTTTGTGATGTGGCCTCTGATCGTGGCTACGGCTGGGCATTTTACCGATGCACAAAAATCTTCGGCCGGGGGCTTATGATGGGACCACCGACCTAGGTTACGGCTGGGCATTTTACCCAAGCAAAAAAAACGCGCACTTTATTGTATAGGGGTTATGATTTTGTATTTTTCATATATAAAAAAATCGAAAATGTAAATAGAAGGGTCGAAGGGTTCGAAAATGTACATCGAATTTCACGCGGACGAAGTCGCGGGCATCTGCTAGTATTTCATATTATATTTTGTAACTCTAAAAATGAAGGACTTTCCATACAAACTTTCAACTCCTATTTCTACCCCTTCTATTTTATTCTATTTTATTCTTCAGTCGAGAAAAGGTAACAGACGGGAAAAAAAGAAAAATCTCACTTTACTAACACTACTCACTTTACTAACGTGGTTCCCATTCCTGTATAAATTTGGGTGTAAAAATATAGCCTATGTTACTTGCTGATAATGTAGCTTTCCACTGATGAAAGAGTTATAAGTGGTTTAGGCGTAAAAGTGTAACTAACAAGCAAATAAACTCACTTCCGCATTTGCAATGTAAAATTATAAACTAACTGAAGCCGCGTAGTTCCTGTTCCCGTAGTAATACGTAGATAATATATAACCTATAGCCTTTCTCGATAAATAGGCTATCTAACACTGAAAGAATTTTTCAATTCGGACTAGTAGTTACTGAGATTAGCGCGTTCAACCAGCTCTTCAGCTTTATAATATTACTATAATTAAGTATGGATGAATGAAGTGTATGGGATGCTTTATGATGACAAATGACTTTATTAAAAAAGTGTCCACAACATGTGCCAAGCCAGCTACAATATTAATGTAAAAAAACAAATTTTATCGATATTTATAATACCACTACCACACTTTAACAATTAAAAACATTTTGGCAAGTGCTTTCAGTCGATATTTTAAACATTTTCTCCACAAGAGAGGCTGCTACGCACCATTCGTAAAAGGCTCATGTAAAAAACGTATTGAACGTTGTTGATTGCTTTTTGGCTGCAATATTTTTGCCAGAGAGGCATTTAAATTTTATGAGAATGATATTTTTTTCGGCGATGTGTAGTCTTACTTTCGTAATTAATTTCGGAGTTAATGAATTCAGAAAATACTTTATAACCAACTGCCGTTTTTTTTTGATATTCAATTTTATAACTCAAGAACAGGCTCATCTATCCAGACCAAATGTTTAGGCTTGTTTGGTCAATTTAGTACATGGTTTATGTAAAGTTTGCATAAAATCGGTCGAGCGGTTCTTCATTTATCACATTTTTTGTAACAAATGAATTCAGGGGTAGGCTAGGGAAAGGGTGGGGATAGAGTTGGGATAGGGTAGGGGTAAGATGGGGGTAGGGTAGGGTAGGGTAGGGATGGGGTAGAAGTGCACATAAGTCAAAGCGAAGCCTGGCCGGGTTCGCTAGTATGATGTATTATATAATGTAATGTGTCAATGTAATGTGTTAGATTCGACACAGTTGTGGGAATGTCATACATTAAAATATTAGTCATTTAATTTTATGAGTTTTTGATGTTATAATTGATTTAAATTTTACTTCTTAATGATGTAGGTAAGAACATATTTCTACCCGATTAAAATATATATATACTTACATAGGTCTACTGTATACTTTATAAACTGTATCTCTGGTACATGGTGTTTCTACGTATAATCATAATATTCTTGGTTTTAAAAAGCAATTTTCTGATAGCACTAATTAATTATTACATCACTTAAAAAGAAGCTACAAGACTACATAAGAACCATGCGTCGAGGTGAATTTTTATATTCACATTTCCTTAGAATTTTTAATAAAATGTAAAAAATTTTTAAAGAATACACTACGAGTTATGACAAGCCATAATAATCCTCGAGAGTTGCTTACTTACATAATATTATCTAGAGCGTAGCTTTTTCTTATTTTAAGCGTAACTTTTTGCTTGCATTAATAACAGAGATGGTTACAGGCGCCCAGACTCGGCCAAGCGTGAACCTTATCATGTATACTCAGTAGGTTTTCATGAGGTACACATTTTTAAAAATAAAATAATATTTAAAAGTCTTGGCGTACAACCGCATAGCATACATAACGGTAGTCTTATACACTTAAGGTTCTATCAGACAAGACTTAACGGGCCGCAATTTTTACTGATTTTATGACTTTAGGTACAATTAAATTAATGTTCATTGTGCAGTCATTTCACAGAGCCGTGATAGCCCAGTGGATATGACCGCTGCTTCCAATTCCGGAGGGTGTAGGTTTGAATCTAACTTTTTAGTTGTGTGCATTTTAAGATATTAAATATCACGTGTCTTAAACGGTGAAGGAAAAACATCGTGAGGAAAGCTGCATGCCTGAGAATTTTCTTAATTCTCTACGTGTGTGAAGTCTGCCAATCCGCATTGGGCCAGCGTGGTGGACTATTGCCCTAACCCTTCTCATTCTTAGAGGAGACTCGTGCTCAACAGTGATCACTGTTGGGCACGAGTGGAAATGGGTTGTTAATTATGGTGAATGGTGATGACATTATGTATTTAATGTGCCTTGAACTGCTTTAGTAAATTGTTGGAAATGGTGGTCGAAATTCTTTAAAGAACAGTTCGATATGAACATTATTGTTATTGTCATCGTCACATGCGCCGGTGCGTCTATAGACTATAGCTACTCTTTTTGTCGTCATACTCTTGACCAAGTGGCTGTGGTCACGACAGATGTAGATTTATAAGCCGTTTTTGTGCTGTATATTCTGGTAATGCGCATGTGAAATGAATGATGTGAAACGGTTTTTGGTGGCTAAACTAAGAGCAGTGCGGTTTAGGGTAGCTAGTCTGAAAACACCTTTAAGTTTGAATTGTAATGTAATTGTGCGGAAGAGGGCAATTGCTGTAGGTTTAATAATATTATTATAGTTCTATTATAGCATAGTTATTAGTGCGAACATTTCAGTAAAAAAGAAAGGTCTTTGAGGATTGTAGAATATAAAAATATAAGAACATTATTTTTCCTGGTGGAGTGAGCAATACAATGTAATGGTATTTTTTTTATTAACTTACCTATACCTATACCTGTTTGTATACTTTATACATCGTTATCAGCCTATTTTATTGTGCTGAAGTACAGGCCTTTTTTAATTTAGGAGAGGGGATTTGGGGCTTAGACTCACCACGCCGCTTCATTGCCGGGTTGGTGGGCGTAAAGTGGCGATTGATTTAGTCACAGTTAGTTACTAATGATGATAACTGGGATTGTCAGCTTAACGTACTCTCCGAGTCACAACGGTATAAAAACACCAACTTTTCAACTTTAAGCTGATACTTAGACTTTCTTATAACAGAAGTAAGCTGAGAAATTCAACCCTTGGCTGGTGGGAGAGCTAGTTACCACCCTACCGGCAAAGACGTACCGCCAAACGATATAGCGTTCCGGTACGAGGTCGTGTATAAACCGAAAGGAGTGTGAATTTTCATCCTACTCTTAACAAGTTACGAGTACCACGTTTCCATCTTAGATTGCATAATCATTTACCATCAGGTGACATTTTAGTCAAGGGTATGGATGATCTGAAGCTGCACAGGCTAACTTCAGTAAATTAAAAAAAATAGCTACTTCTAGTTACCTTTGACAATGTAATTCAACACAAAACGTACCTGCAAATAAAGGACCTTTATAATGAAGTAACAAAATGAGAAATAGGACCTACGCCTCGGATACAGACATATGAAGCGGCCATTTTATGCGAACTCGACAAAATTCATTAGGAATCTTTATTAAAATTCCTTCCCATGCGCTTCTAGTTACCGTAACGTACCTTGCGACGGCCTTTTGACGGAAGAGATTTTATTTAAACATGTTTTATGAAAGAGCTTTTGTAAATATTTTAGTATGACGGTACATGATGAGTGATGTTAAATTTTAAAAGGGTTTTTTTTTACACCATTATCAGCAAAATATCACTAGCGCGTCAACACTGATGCTAGGCACAAACGGTCAATTATTCTCACGTTTCTGAACAGCAAACGGCAGTACCCACGCGGAATCCTATACAAGTCATGTATGCAGTGACCAACACGATCAATTATAGTCGTGGGTGCTACAGAAATTCGCCCTTTTTACTGCTCAAAATAATCCATAGAGCACGACAGGTCTTACAACTGTTTTGTATATTTTACCCTTAAGTCTTAGACGCGATTGAGGTTCACATAGTACTCCTGAGACCTGTCTCCATTTCGTCTATCCCGCACTCAGTCTAATTTTCACTTATCGGTCCACATTGCCATCTTTAATGATCACTATGAGATTTTAAAGACCTGATGAATGACTACTTACATATTGTAGGAACATGGGCTGATAAATTTTCAGATTACTCAAAGCAAAAGTCTTACTTTTGCTATATGATTTCACTTAGCAAAATAAATTTTCGGACAAGTGAAATGATAAATATATTATAAAGGTATTGCTATCAATCATTATTTTTTCGAGATGAAAGTAACCTATATGCTGCTCAATAACCTTCTTTATTTCTCAGTGAACGTCCTATTGAATCACTTCAAGCCGTTCCAGAGATTAGCAAACAGACAGACAGGCAGTTAAAATAAAAAAAAGTTCGTTTTTGTTTTGCATCGTGTAAATAAGTATAAAAACTTGACAAAACAGTTATTTTTATATGACAGACCGATACTTCAATTTTATTTATATGTATTGATGATATTCCAGTAAGTCATTTAACATGTCTGTCCAATTCTCTGCTCAATAATTGGAACTATTCGCGGGGTGTTGGAATTATTACCTTCATCCATTTCCGCCCTATTGACGGGGACAACGCACGAGATATCTATGGGCATATATTTGATTAGCTCCGATTCGCTGCTTAATACTACGAAACTCCAGAATTTGTATTAAATAGCAATTCTCGAGTTTGGTGGTCCTGACTAATATGGCAATATCAGTCTTATGGTATATTAGAACTCAGAACGTAAACCTACTATATTTATTATTTAACTTACTATATTTATTATTTATTGAGACGAATATCTTGCATTCCATGGATTGGTGCAGGTGCTGGGTGCATTGCGTGGTAGAGAGCGTGCGGCCGGGGGTTTGTGGTAGGATCTCCGACCGTGACTACGGCTGGGTATTTTACCCAAGCACTAAAAATACGCACTTTATTGTACACTGGCCTTCAGCCGGGGGCTGTGATTTTGTATTTATTATATATAACACACAAAACATACGAAAATATAAATAGAAGGGGCGAAGGGTCGAAACTGTACATCGATTTCTTAGTTAGTAGGTATCCACTAAGAACGGATTTTGCGATAGGGATTGATTAGACAGCCGCGTGGCGCAGTGGGTAGTGACCCTGCTTTCTGTATCCACGGCCGTGGGTTCGATTCCCACAACTGGAAAATATTTGTGTGATGAGCATTGGTGTTGTCCTGTGTCTGTGTGTATTTATACATTATATAAGTATTTATATGTAGTATATAATTGTATATTAATATTATAATATCAACTATCTTAGCACCCATAACACAAGCTACTCTGTTTTGCTTACTTTGGGGCTAGATAGTGATGTGTATTGTTTAAGTATATTATCTTTCCTCGTCTCTCTCTTGTATTTTAAAGAGGTCTAAGGGCGGACGAAGTCGCGGGCGACCGCTAATACGGAATATATTAAGGAATTATTATGTAAGAGAACTTCGTACGAGCATAAGTTACATAAATATACGAGGTCGAGTTAACTGCATTTACCAACAAAATTACCAGCCCCAAGGGTCCTTATCGTGTGAGCTGTGCAAACTCCAAAAGCTTGGAAGTTTCGAGGGACGAGACTCACGAGCCGTATGTCGTGTCCTTATCATATGCAAAGCTTTGACGCTCAAATTTCGTTCCTACTGCTCGTATTTTGATGTACTACTCGTAGTACTTTGTAAATTTAAAATTAAATATTTACTCGCCTAAAATGTAACCGATTTCAAAAAATCTAAAGTATTTTTTGTTTTTAATTTTAAATCTGCCAAAACTATGTTTGTCACCGCATGCGGCAACATAAAGTTTTTCTCTAAATATTGTGATAAGTACTTCTTTTTCTCTTTTCAGTAAGTAACGCTTAATTGAGCGGTTAAGCTTTTGTATTTATAATAATACTAGAGGACCCGGTCAAGCTTCGCTTTGACTTATTTATTAATTTATTTGCAATTCTTCCCTACCCCTACACTACACTACCCTACTCCTACCCGTAGCCTACTTCTACCCTACCCTACCCCTACTCTACTCTACCCCTACCCTACCGCTACCCTACCCCTACTTTACCCTTTTACCCTACCCCTACCCTACCACTACCCTGCCCTACCCCTAGCCTACCATACCTCTACCCTATCCTACCCCTTCTCTACACCCAACCTACCATACCCCTACCCTACTTCTGAATTCATTTGTTAGAAAAAATGTGATAAATGACAACCGATTTTGTGCAAACTTCACAAATAGAATAAATCTTAGAAATTGTTTTCGGAAATAGAAACTTTACTTTACACAAAATAAATTTATGACCGTACGCAAATATGTATGTTAATTATTTGACAGTATTTATGAACGCACGTATAAATGTCAATCATTACTTTATTTATTTAATTATAATAAATAAATATAATAACATAAACAAATACTGTTATGTGTAATTCTGACAATGTTACAAACGGATATATATTAATTGAACCTTCATTTTTGAAGCCGCCTTATAATAAATATAAATCTACTACACTAAACGGAGAAAAACCGAAATCAATACTACGGGAATTTACTAGTATTTCATAATTGATAAGAAAAATCCTATGCTTTCGTTTGTTAAACGTACAAAAATGAGTTTCTAGATTTTTCCATGAATATTGTCATGTTGCCCCGCGGCAAGGATCAATTCGAGCAAATAAATAATTTCCCTGGCCCTTTTGTATTGTTTGAACGATACTTGGAACATACGACTTTCATTTGAACCAATTTTCTTTGAAGGTATTCAATATTCAATACTATATATTTAATTCATCATCATCATCATTATCAACCCATGTTCGGCTCACTGCTGAGCTCGAGTCTCCTCTCAGAATGAGAGGGGTTAGGCCAATAGTCTACCACGCTGGCCAAATAAAACACTGACATATAAGAATCATGTTTCAAGAATGAGAATTTTGGATTACAATGATTGTTGTGTATGTACCTACACTATTGTAATAATTATCAACCCATATTCGGCTCACTGCTGAGCTCGAGTCTCCTCTCCACCACGCTGGCCCAATGCGGATTGGCAGACTTCACACACGCAGATAATTGAGAAAATTCTCTGGTATGAAGGTTTCCTCACGATGTTTTCCTTCACCGTTTGAGACACGTGATATTTAATTTCTTAAAATGCACACAACTGAAAAGTAGGAGGTGCATGCCCCGGACCGGATTCGAACGCACGCCCTCCGTTATCGGAGGCAGAGGTCTTTTATATTTTATTAGCAACAATAAATTAATATTAACGATCTTCAATAGAATAATAATTGACCGATATAATATTGTGTAAAGTAAGGCTAGATTAATTAATTATGAAACACGGCTAAAACTCACCTGATACAATGTCGGAGTATGCCCGATTATAGCCTGGCAAGTTGATGACACTACTATGATATGCGGGCGACGGGGGAAAATGACTGCGTGGGTGTGAAATCATGCGCGCGTGACATAGGAAAGGACTGCGCGGGTATGAAGTCGTGCGTGCGTCATCGGGAGTGTTACGAACGAATTTGCCAAGCTTTAGTTTCGAACTCATATGGGACCCTTAGTCATGAGCCGGTTCTTGCATACTCCGACGTTGTATCACGTGAGTTTTGTCCGTTTTTCATAATCAATTAATATAAATATCACTCACGGTCGTTTAAATTCTAAAATAAGACTAGATTCACACGGGATTGTCCTGCACGTTTTTACAGTAGGTATAACCAAGTTGAGAGCCGTGATAGCCTAGTGGATATGACCTCTGCCTCTGATTCCGGAGGGAGTGGCTTCGAATCCGGTCCGGGACATGAACCTCCAACTTTTCAGTTGTGTGCATCTTAGGAAATTAAATATCGCGTATCTCAAACGTTGAAGGAAAACATCGCGAGGAAACTTGCACACTTGAGACTCGAGCTCAGCAGTGAGCCGAATTTGGGTTGATAATGAGTATTACAATAGTGTAGGTACATACACAACAATCATTGTAATTGTCATTCTTGAAACATGATTCTTATGTCAGTGTTTTATTTCCAACAATCGTCGACTCACAATTCTTTCTTGAACATTTTCGTCGCCTGTCGCGATACGATAGGGCTGTAGCTCCAGTGAAATAAAAGCTAGACAAAAACAACTCGTAATAAGTTAAAATTGGTGTTAGAAATAAGATCAAAGTGCAGCTCTTGTACAACTCGAGAGCTTTGAACGTGTTCTTGGCACAAAGGCCTTGGCTCTCGAACAAACGCTGCCAATATATTGAGCGCTATTTCCGAGTTTGCTTTTATTTGTTAAACTTTAATCAAAAGTATGTGGTTAATTGAACATTTCATTTATAATTTTGACGTGAAACATCTATAGCTGCACGTAAAATTTCTGGCGTGGCGACGCATCGCCACGCTATATGATGTTATATATATACAGTCTATATGCAGTAGTGTGTACGTTGTGGCGACGCGTCGCCATGCGCAATCGACTGTGCGATTCTCTCCCACTCGATCCTGCGTTAAATCGATGTTTAGTATTAACGCTAAATTTAATTTGTTTGTTTTTGCATATATTTTTACACGCTAATTTCTAAAACTTAACAGTCGGTCCGGAAAAATTGTATTTTTTTATGATGCCAGATTCATCTAAATTCGTACAAAGATGAAATTGAGACAGGGAGGTAGTTTGAAGTTAGTAGCTACCAACTAAGAGCGGATTTTGCGACAAGGCTTGATTAAGTTGGTCTAAGGGCGGACGAAGTTACGAGCGTCCTCTAGTTGATCTATACTCGTAAATATTATAGCAATTAGGAAATGATTTCCTCAAGGTATTGAATTTAAATGATGAAGAAAATAATTTTGTTTTTCAGTTACTTATAATAATTCTTAATGGCACAAAGATTATCCGTAGCATGTATGGTGAAATTTTTATATCTTATGATATGTAGATTAATTATTAATTCAAGCACACAAGATCTCTCTTTATGCCAAAAAACGTTTGAGAATGCTTGTAAAATATTACAATACAAAAACTGCTCCGCGATTCACCCGAGTAGTTCCCGTTCCAGTGCGAATTCGGGGATAAATTAATATAGCCAATGAAACTCACAAGTAACGTAGCTTTCCAAAGATTACCCTATACAACTTCACCTTGATAGCCCAGTGGATATGAACTCCAGTGCGGGGCATGCACCATCAACTTTTCAGTTATGTGTCTTTTATGAAATTGTCATAATCAAGTGTCTCAAACGGTGAAGGAAGAAGAAACATCGCGAGGAAACCTGCATACCTGAAAATTTTCTTAATTCTCTACGTGTGTAGTCTGCCAATCCGCATTTGTCCAGCGTAGAAGGCCTAACCCGTCTCATTCTGTGAGGAGACTCGTCCTCAACAGTGAGCCAAATATGGGTTATTAGTGATGATAATATTAGTATAGATCCAAGTTTCATAAGTAAGTAATAGTAGCCAAATATCGCATCGTATAATGACTCTATTATACGACCTTCGTTACCCAACCCTATTTCATTATTTCCATCTGACTGAACCTGCAAACTGTGGCTGATTTGATTTCGCTTTAGCTGTCGCTCTTGATTTTCACCTTGTTGACTGACTTTGGGATTTATAATCGTAGCTTTTACATACAGAGCTTATAAGTCATATAGAATATATTATATACTAGCGGACGCCCGCGACTTCGTCTACATGGTATTTGTACGGAAACCGATGTTGCGCGATAATCTCCTCTATATTCCAGTGAAATTCTCTTTAAAATTCGTTCAGCCATTCCAAAGGTTATCCCGGACAAACAGACTGACAAAATAGTATAAATCTTGTTTGTGAGTTCGTGTCGTGTCGTAAAATTATCTTGAAACACTCCAATTGTATTTATATGTATACGAGGTTTTGTGCTGTGCTTTAGTAAATTATCTTTCTCTATTTCTATATCATATTTTATTTAGTATCATTATAGATTGTATTGCCAATTGATATAAAGTGTGAACGTAATCAATATATCGTATAGTCCATAAAAAGAGTAAAAAGATAGATATTTCATTTTATTTTATGGACGGAAGACTTTCAACTAAAGCAAATTATTCTCTTCAGCGGAAATCTAGACGATTCAATGAATATAAATTGCATTATCTCGAAAAAGGAAAGAATCGAATAAAAGGCAATATCTTTTTTCCCCTGAGCTCATCAGGATTGTGTGAACAGCCTAGTAATGTACTCAAACGTCTAGGATATCATTTGTTTTTGCTGTCAACTTAATTATGTTGTATAATACTAATATGATATCGATAATCATGACCGATGAATGGCCAGACTTCCTATATACAGATATTCTGCGTTTATTTTGAACTAGCTGACGGCGCGCGGTTTCACCCGCGTGGTTCTCGTTTCCGTAAGAATACGGGGATAATATATAGCCTATTGCCTTCCTCAATAAATGAGCTATCTAACATTAAAAGAATTTTTCAAATCGGACCAGTAGTTCCTGAGGTTAGCGCGTTCAATCAATCAAAAAACCAAAACAAACTTTATAATCTTAGTATAGATTATTCTTTAATGAATAATTTAAAGTGTGCCATTATTAGCATGGCGAGAAGGTATCCATGAGGATTTTCCTGCGTAAAAAAGATAAGCTACTCGTAACTGGTAAAGGTATTTCCTTAAGTAAGAACAATAGACGACTGGTTGGATAAGTAGATATAATAGATCATGGTTGCTTTAGGAGTTCGGTTTCAAGGATCCAGACTGTTAAAGAACAGCACAATATAGGACTGCCACTCATAAATATTACGCATTTTAAAGTGTTGTTTTATTACAGGCGGTAATTCTCCTCGTAACATTATGCGAGCCATCAACTTTTTCTGTTAACGAATACTATAAAAAAGTAAAAAGCTTAAAATGACAAATTATGTTAAAACTCAATTCTTTTACATCAACTTACGTATACGAAACAAAGCATTATATATTCCAAAGCTCTATAAAATTGCACTTTTCCACAAATAACTTAGCAAAAAAGTTGAATTATAAAATCAGAATCCATTTGGTTCGTTAGCATCCAACGCTTTTTGTTTTCAAAGGTCATTAATGCACATTGTTCGACGAAACCTCCGTATGGTTTTAAAAGGTTTTAGGCATTTTCATTACATGAGTATAGTATCCAGTTTGTACAAAATCCGGCTGTAATTAAAAAAGACACAAGTTATATTAAATGCAATAGTCTAAGGTCCGGCATTAGAAATATATACACTCATCTGTTAGTCATTAGTGCTGAAATAAATGATAGATAATGTTCACAGTGACACATTGGAAATAAGTTGCCTAGTTAGATTGTGGCCAAATACATTTTTCATACAAAATCTAGAAAACCATGAATTAGATCAAAGACAACTTATTACAGTTAAATTAAGAATAAAAAAGCTTTTCTTTGACATAATATTAGACGATTGTATGATGAGGGTATAATATAAATAACATTACTTAACTGTTTATATCTGTCAACCCCACAGTTGCAGTGTGAGCAGGCAACCTTAACTTTTTCAATTCTTTTTGGTATAATCTATTAACTAGTGTACGATTTTTTTAACTAATGAGGGAAGAAGATTAAATAAATTTGAAAATATATTTAATACTATCCGGCTCCAATTTAATTAGGCAATCCATGTGCAATGTGTCAATGTGAATATTTTCTATCATTTATTTCTTATCTCAATTAAAAAAACAGATGAGGGTATATATTTCTTATGCTGGATCTTGTTCAATTTTGTATGATATTACAAATCCAAATATGAGTTTGTATGTCACGGCTAAACCACTACACCGATTTTAATTAGAGCAAAAAGTCTTTCACCAGCTATTTATTGGTTTATTTAATAAAATTAAAAAAAAAACAATCTAAATAACTATTTTTCACAAGGACTAAAAATGATGTTTGGTTAAAAATACGTCTTATTTCTGGGAGCCTTAATGTACTTATAAGTATACTTGTTACTGTGTAAACAGTCATTGCCCGTCTTAGCAAACTGATCGTCTTTCAAAGCCGCAAGGCGATTCCTTACGTAAACTTCATCAGCTGATCAAACACGTAGTACTATGGGTACTCGATATACCTTCTCCCTCTAGTGACAGTAAAATTATTTAATACAAAACTAAATTAAATATCACGTGTCTCAATCGGTGAAGGAAAACATCGCGAGGAAACCTGCATACCAGAGAATTTCTTAATTCTCTGCGTGTGTGAAGTCTGCCAATCCGCATTGGGCCAGCGTGGTGGACTATTGGCCTAACCCCTCTTATTCTGAGAGGAGACTTGAGCTCAGCAGTGAGCCGTATATGGGTTGATAACGAACAAAACTAAAATAAAATGTTACAAAGAATTCTTTTTATTACTTTTTTTATCTACTATCAATATCAAAATTACGGTTCAAAAAAAAAAACTGCGACTCCGTTCGCGTGAAATTATTTTTTTGTATAAATGTTCTGCTCCAAGATTCTGTTTATGAAAACTCATCCAAATTGATTTAGTAGTTTAGCCGTGAAAAGGTAACTTAAACTGATTGATATACAGAAAGACTAACATTTATTATATTAATATATATAGTGACTTATGTGCGACTATAATTTTGACGCTTTCTAATAGCGGTTAAATAATTAGCTTTCGAAAATTATTTTGAGTTATTTATTAGTAATTATTTTCTTTTGTTCAAAGTGTTTTGTATTAGAATCGACTACGGTAATTTTGTAAAACTCTTTTGTCGGTTATAAAGCTCACTTCGTTCAGTGTACAAAATGCGCTCGTGTTTTAAGAAACTCCTTTTAGCAACAATTTCAAAATTACGTAACCAGCCCAAAAAGGAGCCCTTTATCCAGCAGTGGACATCCATTGGCTGATAATGATGATGATGATGACTGCTAGCAGGATTCAAATCTGAAATTCATAAATAATAGGAAATAACAATCAATAGTTTAGAAAGAGAGAAATATCTTTATTTTTAGGCAGTGCCAGACCCAGTTCAGGTTTAGGTTGGTTTATGATCACGTTAGCGCTACAAGCTCGTGGACTTATTGGATGGTGAGTGGCTAGCCTTAAATCAAATTGTGCCTAAGCGTTTTGTACGTTCCACATACGAGTAGTATACTAGACCGAAAACATACAAAGTGCCAAAAACATTGAGGCACTGCAATATATCGCGCGTATGGAATTGGGGTAGAGCCAACATCACATGTTGCGAAACGACTAGTAAACATATCATGTATCGCAGTATGTATATTGGAGTGTCACTCTTTCTATTATACTGGCGATCCGCCCTGGCTTCGCATGGTTTCTATGTAAATACCGAAATAACTGAAAAAAAAAACAGTCTATTAACGACACTTTCCTATTCTCCGATATATACAAACTTATACGATACATACAAACGATTCATAATAATAAAAGAAGGGTAGGGTAGAGTAATATAGGGTAGGGAAGAAGTGTGTGGCGAACGAACTAACTCTTACTTATTATAAGATTCATTTCATATTTAGAATTCCCTCGACCGCGCATGCGTGTTTATATTGTTTCGCCCATTCATGACATCTTTACCGTTTCTCCATTTCACACCGCTTCATCTATTTGTTAAGCTTTTATTTTATATCCATATACAACTGTTATAATAAGTAAAGTGAATAAATATACATATCAATAAAATCTTCATCGTTATATCTATATACTAAAACCTCCATGGCGATAAGTGCACATAAGTCAAAGCGACGCTTGACCGGGGCTCCTAGTAATTTTAAATAGATATTGTCTTATATCAATAAATCGTAGTCTATACTATAATAAAAGAGTAGAAATCGAGTGTCTGTACTTTGCCCAAATTTAACTAAAATCAAGTTAGGGCGATTAGAAATGAGCAATAGAATACAAAAATATTTTTTTTAATTTTCTTGTCTGTCTGTCTGTCTGTCCTTCTGTCTGTATGTTCGCGCTATTCTCTGGCTCTACTGAACGGATTTTGATGCGGTTTTCACAAATATATTAAGCAAAGTTCAGGGAAAGGGCTACTTATTAGATTGACCTAAAAGGAGATCATTCATTTTGGGCCTTTATGAAAGTGCCGGCCAACAAACAAAAGTAGCACGAATTTGGCGCAATAGCTAATCTATACTTCTGTCAAATTCTGTACATAGATGATATTTTAAATTTTTTTATTAGAGGGCATTATACAATCAATACAAAATATTTATTTCGATTTCTTGTCTGTCATCACTCTGAAACTACTGAATGAATTCAAATGAAACTTAGTACGGTATGAGAATATAATACGGAGCAGGATAAAGTATACTTTTTATAACGAAAATAAAATCTGAAGGCGGTGAAATAGGGGTTAAAAGTTTGTATGAAAAGTCCTCCTTTTTTCCTGGTCGCGCGCACTTTATTATAGACCGGCCTTCGGCCGGGAGCTTATGATATAGCCTCCGACCGTGGTTACGGCTGGGTATTTTACCCAAGCACAATAACAAAACGCGGGGGTCCGGGGGTTTGTGATATGGTCACTGATCGTGGCTACGGCTGGGCATTTTACCGATGCACAAAAAACGGAACGCGCGGCTTTCGGCCGCGCACTTTATTGTACACCGGCCTTCGGCCGGGGGTTTGTGATGTGGCCTCTAATCGTGGCTACGGCTGGGCATTTTACCGATGCACAAAAAACGGAACGCGCGGCCTTCGGCCGCGCACTTTATTGTATACCGGCCTTCGGCCGGGGGTTTGTGATATGGCCTCTGATTGTGGCTACGGCTGGGCATTTTACCGATGCACAAAAAACGGAACGCGCGGCCTCCGGCCGCGCACTTTACTGTACACCGGCCTTCGGCCGGGGTTTGTGATGTGGCCTCTGATCGTGGCTACGGCTGGGCATTTTACCGATGCACAAAAAACGGAACGCGCGGCCTTCGACCGCGCACTTTATTGTACACCGGCCTTCGGACGGGGGTTTGTGATGTGGCCTCTAATAGTAGCTACGGCTGGGCATTTTACCGATGCACAAAAAACGGAACGCGCGGCCTTCGGCCGCGCACTTTATTGTACACCGGCCTTCGGCCGGGGGTTTGTGATATGGCCTCTGATTGTGGCTACGGCTGGGCATTTCACCGATGCACAAAAAACGGAACGCGCGGCCTCCGGCCGCGCACTTTATTGTACACCGGCCTTCGGCCGGGGGTTTGTGATATGGCCTCTGATTGTGGCTACGGCTGGGCATTTCACCGATGCACAAAAAACGGAACGCGCGGCCTCCGGCCGCGCACTTTATTGTACACCGGCCTTCGGCCGGGGGTTTGTGATATGGCCTCTGATTGTGGCTATGGCTGGGTATTTTACCCAAGCACAAAAAACGGAACGCGTGGCCTCCGGCCGCGCACTTTATTGTACACCGGCCTCCGGCGGGGGGTTTGTGATGTGGCCTCTAATAGCGGCTACGGCTGGGCATTTTACCGATGCACAAAAAACGGAACGCGCGGCCTTCGGCCGCGCACTTTATTGTACACCGGACTTCGGCCGGGGGTTTGTGATATGGCCTCTGATTGTGGCTATGGCTGGGCATTTTACCCAAGCAAAAAAAACGCGCACTTTATTGTAAAGGGGTTATGATTTTGTATTTTTCATATATAAAAAATCGAAAATGTAAATAGAAGGGGCGAAGGGTTCGAAAATGTATATCGAATTTCACGCGGACGAAGTCGCGGGCATCTGCTAGTTTGAAATAAAATATCAAATAGTATGTAATTATGATCATATAATATACAAAAAATTCGAACCTTCTTCTTCTCAGAAGGCTCAAAGTCACTCATCGGGCGATGGAGCGACTTATGCTTGGAGTTTCTCTGCGTGATCGAATCAGAAATGAGGAGATCCGCAGATGAACCAAAGTCACTGACATAGCTCAGTGAGTCGCGAAGCTGAAGTGACAGTGGGCAGGCCACAGAGTTTGAAGAACCGATGGACGTTGATGAGACCAACGTGTTGGCATGGCGACACTTCACCGGAAAGCGCAGTGTTGGTCGTAGACCGTTGTATTTAGAAGTACATGCAAGAGGCCTATGTCCAGCAGTGATACGTCCTACGTCCATCGGCTGATAATGATGATGATGATGATAATGATGATGAAATTCATGGTCCAGTTAAAGATCACCGTAACAGATTTGTATCATCGAACATCAAAGTCATTATGATTGTATTGCCTATGGCCGTAAAAATTCATACAATCTGATATGAAATTGAAAAACACTGTATCCAAACTTTTATTGTCATATTGAATGCGCACTCAATGCAACGAATTTTCCGACATAAATGTAAAACAATGTGGAAACACATTCTGTTTTGAACTTTGTAATAAATATCAATACGAAGTGCAGGCACATGTGTACGCAGCTTTAGGCTATTGCAACTTAAATTCAAACAAACGCTTATGCCGATTTTTGTCGTACAATATGTATCTGCAATAAACCGTGCTTTTAAAATTTAAATTTTTCGCTATATGAATTAGTAATTGCTTTTATATTATGCGAAACTGACTTTGCTTTTTTAAAGTTTTAAACTGAATTTTAATGATTTAAATTATTTTTGTAAACAATCTATTAAAAAGTTTAGGACCTCTCAAAATATTAATAGCAAAATCTTAAATTCTTGTCTTGTTTCAATTTGATTAGCCAGTGCGACCCATGTACAAAAATGAATTTAAGATTTGAAAAAAAAATCAAATTGTTGAACTTCATTGTTTTCGGATTTTTTCCTTTATATGAACACAATTGCCTACCTGGAATTACTTAATCATCAACGAATGCATTCCAAAGTATTGATCTTTTTCTTACGTTCGCACGACAGCGTTTTTAAAACACGACGATTTTATTCGAACAGTGTTGCATTTTCTATTGTGGGCGTTGGAAATACGAGTAGACGAGTAGACTTCATTTAACTTCATACTACTACAACGTCCGTTAAAAAAACTGTCGTGTGAATGAGGGTTAACGCTCTCCGCGCGTCTCAGTAATAATTCATTTCATCATAAGAAAGCAGCTATAAAGAAGTTTCTCTTAAATATACACTCGTATATTAAGCTACACATGCATGTTACACATGCTCATTTCAAGCACGAAAGCATGCTACTATTGAGCAGTTGCTACTTATTAGCATGTGTATGCAAGATCATGCTTATTTGATGTGTGTGCGATTTATGAGCATGCTACGTGCTGCGCGGGTGGAAGGGGGCATGCTTTTAGCGCGTCTGAACAGGTTTGCTTATTGAGTGTGCTAGTCGATTAGCACTGTGCACATGCTAATTTGTATCTATCGCTCTCTGTTTATAGTATTGTGTTAGACAGGAAGAGATGAAGGTGAGGATCGTATGGAGGATACTTAATAGCACGTTTTTAGCATGCTATTTTTGAGCATGTGTAACAGTACCTTTAGTATAGCAGTATAGTAATTAGTGAGCCTTTGTAGAATATACGAGTATGACAGTAATGTTAATATCAAAGCGGCACGGTATCGGCATACTCGTACGCATTTTGAATTTAATCACACTTTAGATAAACGTGAAAATCTGATATATTAAAATGAGCAATTCTTACATATATACTCCTTAACTTTAGCACATTATTTACATAAAATTTCGTTACTATGTTTATTTATGTTCAAAGATGAGGTAGAAGTGTGTTCAATTAAAAGCAAAAATTAAGTAGTTATTTAATAAACAGATGATTTTCAATGATAAAACAAATCAACAAGTATGTAGTGCCAGCAAGAATTAATTGTTCTGCACTGAAGTAACACGGTGCAATGTGTTCTAGTATAATCTTATATCTAAACAAGCGACAGTTAAGAAAGAAAGTAAACAATGTTAGAGCGCCAAACTAAAAACTACTGAACAGTTAGGGTAAATGTACCAAATAGTGGCACATCAAGTTTTTCTAGCTTGAGGTATTATTAATTAGGATTAATTTATCAATTAGGATTACTGTCTTAACATAAACAACTTTTTTAATATTACAACCCGAATGAGCACTTAAAACCTTCTTGTACAATGTACATAACAATAAACACACAAATTCACAAATAAATACCAGTATCACTTACCAGTATGAAATCCCTAAGAAACATTTCATATCAATATACGTTTCAGCGACAATAATTACGAGTTTACATATTAGAATAATATAGTATAAGTATGATAACAACTTATCTACGTCAGACTTTAAAAGATTTGAAGATAGAATTATTTTTATTATATTTGCTTTTTCAAAATCAAAAATTCATTTATTTCAAGTAGGCTCAGTATACAAGCACTTTTGATACGTCAGTTGACTATTTGTAAAGATTCTACTACCGGTTCGGAAGGCAGATTTTGCTGAGAAGAAACCGGCAAGAAACTCAACAGTTGCTCTTTTAAAAAAATCATACAATAATATTATAATTACAATTAATGATAACATTACAATTTCTTATTGTTTTACTTCCTGTGTGAAGGTGGAAGCTGATCCAACGGCCTCCAAGCAACTTTATCATTGAGGAACTCATCAATGGTGTACTAAGCAAATGTTTTTTAACACATTGCTTAAAGCTATGCATTCGCGGGTCCATCACAGTCTTGGGGATCTTGTTATAGAAATATTTCATTTCATAATCGTGCTTTGTATTTACACTATAGTTATTGTAAAGTTGTATAACATTAAAAATATAACTGATTAATTTAATTTATGATAAAGAACGTAATGCAACAGAATAATATACTAGCCTACAACGAGTACATTTACCTTACGTCGAATAAACTTGTACCGCTTGTTCCAGCAAACACGCTTCGTGCCAGGAACTCTACAAAGGAAACTCTTAAGTTATACAAATGTAGCTCCTAGTTGTTTTATTTTAAAGGCTAATTTATATAAACTTGACGTTTTGAGTTAACGTTAACACTATATAAATTATGATGTCGACTTTTCGTCTGACAACCCATTGAAAAAATCAAATACTTTAAAAATTTAATTTGCATGCCAGAGATGATCGAATGCATTGTATATTTGGATGTATTCAGCAAATTAAGTATTTGTATTTGTATTTGTAAAAATATACACCGATGGGAAATCCTCTTGGATACTGTGGTTGTATATGAGTACCTACAGGTAAAACTTAATACAAGCAGAGATCTCTGGAACGGCTAATATGATTTTGATCGGGCTTTCAATGGAAATAAGATGTTGGGTTGCTATGCAATATATAAGCTACCTTTTCTACCGGAAGATGGTTCCCATAGGATTATAAAAAACAGAATTTAAGGTGGACGAAGTCACGGGCGTCGATCAATTATAATTCTAGATTTTTTTTATATTTTGTGAAATTATTTTAAATTTTAAAGTTTTTAAAACCTACGTCAAATTAACTTTTGCCTATAGTTGAAATGTTCTTAAAATAATGAAGTACGTAGTAAAAAATACAAGACAGGCCTTCAACTTGAAAAGTTACTTTCCTTTTTAAAGCTTAATGGGTACATTACGGGACGACACAAATGTTCTGAAAAAGAGGAAATTTTCACATTTTTCACTTTACCCTTCCAAGATTTTATATTACCTGTTTGCTTTTATTTACATTAATTACATAAATAATTTTATAATCATGATTTATGTTTAACAAAGAAACAATATTTATATTAACTTATAATTGTAGTGAGCCGTGATAGCCCAGTTAATATAACCTCTGCCTCCGATTCCGGAGGGCGTAGGTTCGAATCCGGTCTGGGGCATGCACCTCCAACTTTTCAGTTGTGTGCATTTTAAGAAATTAAATATCACGTGTATCAAACGGTGAAGGAAAACATCGTGAGGAAACCTGCACTGAGAATTTTCTTAAATCTCTGCGTGTGTGAAGTCTGCTAATCCGCATTGGACCAGCGTGGTGAACTATTGGCCTAACCCCTCATTCTGAGAGGAGACTCGAGCTCAGCAGTGAGCTGAATATGGGTTGATAATGATGATGAATGAATGTCAAATGAAGTGATGCATCGTATTTCAAAATAAATACTTATATAATAGTTAGCGACCAAGTCTAGTAAGCGCAGTGTTGGCCGACCCCCACCAGGTGGACTGACGACATCAAGCGAGTCGCAGGGATTCGCTGGATGCAGTCGGCTCAGTATTGTGATGTTTAGAAGTCCCTACAAAAGGCCTCTGTCCTGCAGTGGACGTCCATTGGCTGATATGATGATGACTTATGTAATAATAATAGTTATGTATGTGGGATGTATGGAGCTTTATTATAAAATCGATACTTTATACTTATATCATATTTTATAGGGCACATCGTTAAATACCTTTCCGCTGCCCCAGTTTTACATTAAGTTCTGTTAAAGCCTCTCTAATCACTCGAGGGATTACCAAAGTTGTACCGGAGCCGTCGAAGATGAAACTTGCATGACAAGTACTAAGTAGTAAATAATAAAGAATTTTTTTTCAAAATAATATAAGGGAAAGGGAATATTGGTCATATTTAAAAGATATGGCTTTTACATCGATCGTCGGTTGGGCCGATTGAAGTTTTCTTCGTTGGTCAAGGTCTGTCTGGCTTCGACCGCGACTAGTTATCACCCTACTCCCTAAGACGTACTGCCAATCGGTGGATTTTCATCCTCCTCCTAACAAGTTAGCCCGCTTCCATCTTAGATTGCATCATCACTTACCATCAGGTGAGATTGTACACACATGAATATAGGCGACCATTGGACTTTTTTACACATTATCAACCCATATTCGGCTCACTGCTGAGCTCGAGTCTCCTCCAGAATGAGAGGGGTTAGGCCAATAGTCCACCACGCTGGCCCAATGAGGATTGGCAGACTTTACACACGCAGAGAATTAAAAAAATTCTCTGGTATGCAGGTTTCCTCACGATGTTTTGCTTCACCGTTTGAGACACGTGATATTTAATTTCTTAAAATGCACACAACTGAAATGTTTGAGGTGCATGCCCCGGACTGGATTCGAACCCAAACCCCTCCGAAATCGGAGGCGGAGGTCATATCCACTGGGCTATCACTGCTGGACTTTTTTAACATTAACACTTTTTCTAAGACTGAAGCAAGTCTGAGGAAAATATTATTCCAAACGCGAAATTATAGTCACATTACTATTCTATTCCTAGATTTTTCCTTTATCGGTAAACTGCTTAGCTATCTGCCTGCGAATAATGAATGCGACCATACCAACAACGAGGCAAATAACGAACTATTATGTGTATAACGGCATCGTTAGGGGTGCATACTCCTTTTTAAAAGAGCTTTCAATTTCACCGCGCTCTTGTTAGCAGATTGTATGGAGTTTAGTGAGGATTTAGTCTTAGTAATTTGTTTTTAGATTAGATTTAGTAATTTGTTTTTATTTTACCCTCTCTTTGTTTTATTTTGTTTTCCGATCACCAATTGAAATTTTCCTATCATCAGGCAGTTGTTTACTGCTGGGACTTTAAGGACTTCCAGTCACAACAGTCTTGACCCGTCTGTAACCAAAGGCTTTCTTAAATTATTTCTATCTATCTAACTATTTATCTTTGACACATCTTACTTTGTCAGTCCAAATATGGGGATCCAATACTCCGTTTTTCGCTGCAGGGGTCGTCGTGTCAACCCCTTGGGACCAACGATGATCGGCTTAGCATTATTTACTGCGATTTTTTATTTATAATTTGATCACATGAAGATACTACGATACTAACTCTGTTTGCCATGGTCTGCTATTGTATTTTGAAGTTAATAATACAATCATTTATTCAACCTCCGGGTTGCTACTGATATTAAAATACAATTCCAAGTAATGAAGTATTGTAGTATGGTGTCCTTCATTTTGTCCACGTTCATCTTCTCATGAACTTCGGACTCTTTAAGTGATTCGTTCTGTTGCAGTTTCAATATTTTTTATATTAAACGATTTGTTTTATATGTACTTTTAACGGTCATAGTAAAAAAAATGTACTACGCAAAGTTGTACATCTAGCATAAAATCATGTTCACAAGGATTCCTAAAATGTTACACATTAGTACATTATTTTTCAATACATTTTGCACATGCTAAGCAGTCGGTTAAAAATACATTAGTTTGGCTATAATGACTGACAATATCCGTAGGATTATTTATATTATTATTGGCAACAGCTAGTAAAACCAATAAGTTATTTTTATGACTACAGCATAATACGAAACTAACACGTATCGTAAAAACAAATGAGGATAGAACCAAAAAAACACAAAAGTCTGTATAGCGTAAATAAAATGGTATGTAAATATAAGCCGCCCATTCCCTGTTCACTCCACCGTGCGATAGATACCAGTACATCTGAATGATCGCTGGAACTCGGAAACCGAAATCACTGCCAAAGCGATTGTTTAACGTTATGTACCTAGTTTATAACTCTTTTGTTCTCTGTGTGCTTTTAAAGAAGCTTTATTTTGTAGTTTTCCTTTCTCTGTGATATGTAATCGGCAAAATTTCAGCTTATTTTTAACTCGCAGACACTCCGGGTTTCGCTCACATAATTCCAAGTTAACATACTCAGACCAATTATTGTATAGGACCTGCCTCGCTAGACGTTTCTTTTCTGTCAAAGTATATGATCAACGATCTAATGCGATTATAGAAACTGTCTCCATAGTATCGATGTGAAATAGTTGTAATCGTGATCGTCGGTTAAAGAGCTCCGTAACAATATCTTTTTGTGTAATTGAATTGTGTAAAAAACGAGCAAAAACTTCTAGTTTAGTATAAGATATATACCAAATCTAAGCTCGTTTTCTTCAGAAAATTACAGACAATTTTGTTCGTGAACGTATGAGTGAACGTATGAGTGTGATACAGGTCCTTCTATAATTGGTCTGGGATAGCATAATATGTTCTCGAGGCTCGAAATAGAAAATTCTTGGGTTCTATGTCTCTCAGTTGTCGCGGCCTTTACGTTTAATAGTTGCAGGGAAAAAGGAGAATAAAAAAAAAACAATACACGGTATTATTATTTTTTAATTTCGCATTTCGCACTATAAAATATATTTTACGAATTACGTGAAAAAGCTTGTTTTACACGTGGGAAACCAATATATAATATTATTACCTAGGAAGGGAGAAGTTTTTAGAAGACATTGACATGAAAATATGCCCTTTTCAAAATTGCATATTCAATTAAAAACAACAATTAATGTATCTTAACAATCTGCTCTTAATTGGTCTGCAGTTCTTTATTAAAGGCATTGTGTTTTTTCGGGTAACCAATTTAACTTCACAAAATTCCAGCGGGCTTTCAAAATCTTACAAGATTAAATGCTCCCATTTAAAAGTAAGTACCCGAAATTTAGCATCCGGCAACTACGAAACAAAGAAAATATAATTATGTCGGACGCTTAGAAAAAAATTACTTGTTATTTATTCGTGAGGTTTTGGCAAGGTAATTGAAATTCTGGCATAACAGATGGTTTTAGAAAACTGCCAAAATCATTTATAGAGTCTGAAGATGGATTTAATGTGACATTGGAAACGTGTATAAAATTAAGGAATACTACAATATTCCATTGTTAGGAATTAGTAGCACCACGGAGGTTAAATAAAATTCAAATTCAAATTATAAGCATTACAAAAAATAAATTTCGTGTAGGTATGAAAAATTAGGTGGTGTGATGCCTGTGTTTCGGACAACATCACGATTATTAATTAGTATAGAGTCAAATAATATTTTTTTTTAATTCAAATCACTTTAGAGCAGCATGTTGCTCATTTTTTCACTTACGTTATTATCTGTGTGTTTTCAGTTCTCTGTTCTCTCTTCAAGTGCTGCTGCTATTTGATACACATACCTTGTAACATAATATAGCCTATGATACTCAGAAATAACGTGGTTTTCTAGTCAATTGGTTCAGTATATCCAGAGAACACACCCATACAACAACACAAACTTTACCTCTTTGTAATATGAGTACCGATTACCGAGAGATTGATTTATTATAGGTAAGACAAAGATCGTAAATCTAGTAAAATCGTTTAATTTTATGACAATTGAACATGACACTGAATTCGCCTTTATTGTTTCCTATCATGTTAACAGCTATTGTTGGTTATTCATTATCTTCAGTGATTATGTTAATGATAACGTTCCAACGGATGGAATAATAAACTTGCTGAATTGAACAATGCTAGTAATATCGTGAAATAATGTAAACCTTCCTTCCTTTGACTTTTGCTGAAGTTATTTAGAACATTTCTGCATTGGGCTGTTAGAAATAGGTTAATGATGATGATTGTAATTAAAATTTTGAGTGCCGTCATAATTTGTATAGGTGTGACACATTTTGTTCTATTGCACATATTTATTTAAGTTCAAGCCATTGTAGGAAGTATTCCTTGGACTTTTTTTTTTAAATTTTTATTTTTTTTTTATTCTTCACAAGTTAGCCCTTGATTACAATTTCACCAGATGGTAAGTGATGATGCAATCTAAGATGGAAGCGAGCTAACTTGTAGGATGAAAATCCACACCCTTTTCGGTTTCTACACGACATCGTACCGCTAAATCGCTTGGTGGTACGTCTTTGCCGGTAGGGTGGTTACTAGCCACGGCCAAAGCCTCCCGCCAGCCAGACCTGGACCAATAAAGAAAACCTCAATCGGCCCGGCTGGGGATCGAAATCAGGACCTCCATCTTCCGCACATACCACTGCGCCACGGAGGCCGTATGCCCTGCGGAGTGTTGCTCTGTTTATCTCTAAGCGATAGTTTCCTACTTAGCATCAGATGGGCCATTAGTTTTGTTATACTGGAGGCGAAGATCTTCAATCTTATAGTAGAAGGGAGCTTAGATACACCACGCTGCTCCTATGCAACCCGCCTGCCTACAAAATCTTTTACCAAACGGAGCGCTTGATAAAAATATTAATAAACAATTAGTTTAACGTTTAGTACATCAAGTAACAAGTGTGACGTCACAAAATGGACGACAGCGTTTTTGTCGTTTAAAAAATTTTAATAATTACATGATTTTTAAACTAAGCTTTAGTAGAAATACTTAACTTTTATTATTTAATATGGAAGATCACGTGAACAAAGTGACCTAAAGACGTAATAGTTAGTGAAAGACTAACTGTAGGAAAACGGAGATAATATATGACCTATAGCCTTCCTCGATAAATGGGCTGTCTAACATTAAAAGAATTTTTCAAACCGGACCAGTAGTTCCTGAGATTAGCGCGTTCAATCAAACAAACAAACTCTTCAGCTTTATATATTAGTATAGAGTTTAGATTTGGTATGAGTCAACTATTGCTATTATTTCTGTCGTAAAGCAACTGTTTACTGGCTTATTACATAGTAGTTAATTAAAGGTAACGTTTAACTAATTACAGCTGCAAAGATATCGCTGTTGATGCAAATTCGGTAACGCCAACTAAAATTAGAAGCCGGAATTATGTTCATTAGCATGAATCTGTCAGCTCGTGTTGATTCAGCACAGAACAATGATGTGTCAAATAAGTTGGCTCCAGAAATGAGGCGGAGCGGATTATATGCTTAACATTTTGTTAAATTAATTAGTACACTTGTACGCTGCGGGCTCACTGAAGTTAGTTTTAAGCTACTTACTCGTATCTGATGTATTTAAATGAGTAGTTCTTGAATGTATGTACATTGAGCAGGTTTTGATTTTTTGATTTATCCAAATCGTGTAAGTATTATCCAAATGGTGTAGGTGTAGCCACAGAATAAAGATTATACAGAATGAGTCTTTACAAACAGCGTGGTGGAGCCGGTGAAACCCATAAAAGTCCAAACGTCACGCGTCCTTTTGACATCCGCATTTACAAACTTTTTTCACAATTTGTATTTCAAAATTCAACAGCAAGAACAATTACGTAAATTAATATAATAATATACCTATAAAAATACTCCATCTTATTTCTTTTGTTTTTGTAAACAGTTTTTAAAATTAAATACATTTAAAAACACAAGACGCCATATTTCTTATAATATTGAAAGTTGCTGATGCGACGCTTCGTGCCGTACTGACTCGAGAATGTATTCGTTTTTGATTTCTGTATTTGAAGCAGCTATGATACCGTGTGTGGGTGTATACTACTGTGGGTGTACTATAATTTTCAGATATAATACTACTACTGTGGGTGTGCTATAATTTTCAGAAATTTAACAAAATGAAAATAAACCTTTTTTTTATATTATAATATCTCTAAAAATTAAATTAAGAATCAGGCTGTGGGCATCAGTGGTACTTCTAAACTGTACCTACGAGGGGCGATTTAAATTTTCTCCGCATTTTATTTCAACAAAGTACACTCAAAGCTATCCCAATCGATAGTGCCACGGTTCTTAATACGGCATTGAGGGATCATCCACAGACATCATTACATTTAGACAGCTGCGTGGCGCAGTGATTTTTGACTAGATAGTTTGTATTGTATAAGTATGTTTATTTATTTTCTCGCTTCAGCTTATGACACAGACCATTCCTAATACTAAACAATGTAAGGCTCGGCGCATTCCACAATCACATAACATAAGCGTATAACCGTCAACATGCAATGTGCATGTAAATTTCCGTACGTATTGCCGGAATTGTGCCGCATTCGCCTCCACTCAGTATTTCCCGGGACGAAACTAGGTAAATCACGAGGTCAGTTAGTATTGAACCTCGTGCATTAGTTTCACAATTTAGTTATTAATCAATTAATTATTGTTGTCAGTCTTGTTATAAACCGACTTTACAGAGTAGGTACAGACAACCGTTTTTTTTTTCTAAAGTGTATCTATCGTGACTGAAAAAAGAGATGTCCCACTCTCCATACATTGTTTGCCCCAGCCAAAAAATTTCAATGTGTCACAATGTAACTCTTACCATTGAGTTGATTGTAATGTCCTGAATCTTGAATGTAAAAAATTAAAATGATTTTAAAACCCTGCTATTTCTAAAATTTCTGTTTATATCTTTCAATATAAAAATTAAGATAATTTAACACATTTATATTATTCTCTCTTGGTATTTTTCATTTCATCTGGGGCAATTTTGGGACATCTCCTTTGAACTTGAAAAATGTAAATGAGTACTTCCATTATAACTTTTAGGCCATATATCTCAGCTCCGATATTACTTAGGCTGAAATCATTTTTCAATTCATGATTAATTTGTATTTTACTATATGCCAGCGAAGATTTGGTCGGTCGCTGAAAAAAAAATCATGCTAGGATTCCATACAAAAGAAAAAAAAACATATACTCGTACATTAAGAAACTTAAGATCACTTATTCTACACGTCGTGCGGATTATATTGACACCTGGCTCGAATGATGTGTTTGTATGGAAGTGTTTGGTGGCCAGGTGTCAACCTAAAAGCGCACGGGTTATAATAGCATATCAACTAATCACTACTACCATTAGATATACAAATCAGTCCACTTAGAGTATTAGCAAAAAAGCAAGAATACTGCATTTCCGCTTTGCACATTGCCAGATTTATATATAATTTGCGTAAAAACCGAGCTAGCCCTTCTGTTACCAGTCGAGGCATTTAGATGCCGAGAAATAATTCCAAAAAGGAAAAAAAAATCGTCGTGGTCCTCTGCTAGTCTATACTAATATTATAACGATGAAGAGTTTGTTTGTTTGAATGCGCTAATCTCAGGAACTACTGCTCCGTTTCTTTCTGTTTTAGATAGCCCTTTACTGAGGAAGGCTATAGACTATATATTATTCCCGTATTCCTTCGGGAACGGGTCCCACGCGGGTAAAACCGCGCGGCATCAGCGAGTAACTAATAAAAAGACGTTGACTGGCATATATTATTCTTAATATAAGAAAGCTTAAATGAAAATGTTCCCTCAGAGGGGATTTAGCACATTGTAACTGTTACAAAGTCTCATTTTAATACAATTTATGCTAAAAAGGTACGTCATTATCCTTCTCTCTATTATATGGTGACATTTTCAGACCGTTCGCATTTATAACCATCAAATTATGAAGGCAGACTGTAGGTGTACAATTCGTAAGACGAATTTCTTTAATATATATAATATTATTAAAACATTCGAGTATGATAATATTATTATGTATAACAAACTCTTCAGCTTTATATTTTTTTATTAATATAATTGTATCACAATAAAATGTTTCACACCTATATTAATATTATAAAGCTGAAGAGTTTGTTTGTTTGATTGAACGCGTTAATCTCAGGAACTACTGGTCCGATTTAAAAAATTCTTTCAGTGTCGATAAATGGGCTATCTAGCCCATTTATCGAGAAAGGCTATAGGCTATATATTATCCCCGTATTCCTACAGGAATAGGAACCACGCGGGTGAAACTGCGCGGCGTCAGCTAGTAACCTGGTACATTTAAATGTTAGAGTGGACTGGATACAGAATGTAGTCTTGCTTTTCAATACATTACGATTTCCCTATTTTAAGTAACTTATTGAAATTTGTTTTTTTTTCCTTTCCCACGGTTAATAAAAGAATCTTAAGCGATAGATCTCATAATATTCTGCCCTTATTATAACCAGACTAGCGAACGCCCGCGACTTCGTCTGAATCCAGTCCTGTTACAAAATCCGTTCTTAGTTGGACGTCTACTGACTAACTACCTCCACCCTGCTACATTTTATCTTTGAACGTCAAGAGATTTTCGATATTTCCTGACAAAACCTTGAACTTTTATACAGGGTGCTGGAGAGTATTTCCCATAGCTCTAGGGTTATACTAGTATTTTGTTTTTTTTTTTTTTTGTTAAATAAATATTAGTTATGCAGTACGGCTCCTCTAAGTGGACTTGTTAACACTCAACGTCAAGTTATGGGCAATACTCCCGAGCTACCTGTATTAGGGTGTCCCAGGCTATAAAGGAGAAATTTTTTTTTTCGAATTTCAAAACGCATACCCTTTAATTTTTTTTAAAATATCACTTTGATTTTTTTGGGACACCCTAACCTGTATACAGATTTTTCTATCTACGACTCGCTATCTATCTCAAACCTATAAGTAAAACAAAATATACTAGTAAAAGACTAAAATAAACAAGTACATATTATTCTATCTAGCGAGCTGTGCTTGGAATTTCTCTGCGTGATCGAATCAGAAATGAGGAGATCCGCAGACGAACCAAAGTCACTGACATAGCTCAGCGAGTCGCGAAGTTGAAGTGGCAATGGGCAGGCCACATAGTTCGAAGAGCCGATGAACGTTGGGGTCCCAAGGTGCTGGAATGGCGACCCCGCGAAAGCGCAGTGTTGGTCGACCACTAGGTGGACCGAAGACAACAAGTGGGAAGCAGGGAGCCGCTGGATGCTGGCGGTTCGAGACCATTTTTTTTGGAAGTCCATGCAAGAGGTCTATGTCCAGCAGTGGACGTCCATCAGCTGATAATGATGATGATGATGATATTGCTCTATCGGACCCTCCATAATACTACGGGAAAACATTCTATTCCAATAGGGAAGCGAAAACATGAATTAAATAAAGCAGCCAATACAATGAGGCCGGTTTAAATTTTAGAGTACCAAACATAATAGAGCCATCTACGTCAACCATTTACGAGTAGAATAGACGATTGCATGGAATGGTTAACGTAACATTTAATGTATGTTGGTTTACTGTGTGCCTAGTGGAAGTTTTCAATATTTTCATACTGTTACTATCGCGTTAACGTAAACGCGAATTTATATGGAATTGAAACAGTTGGGCAGTACTGCCACTAGATGGCGCTGTTTCGATTCCTTAGAAATTCGTGTTTACGTTAACGCGATAGTAACAGTATGAAACTGCCACTAGGCCCTCTGAACTAAAAACGTCTATTTACGTATCTTATCTGTGCTAATATTATATTGAGGTTATGTTTGTGAGTTTGTGATGTTGTAGTGAGTATAAGGGTTTTCTGAACTATTTAAAAACTACGTGTTTTGTAAGTGTCATAGGTTATTTAGGGCCTGTACTATATGAGGTCATATAGAGGTATCAGAAGGTATGACATTAAAAAAACCCAAAAATAATTAGACAAATTTCAATGAATAACGATGCAACTGGAAATACCACTATTTCTTTAATTGCGTCGGGTCGAAAGACTGGGCAACTCCGCCACCACTGGACGATATTTGGTCTATTTCTGGCTTCGATGAAGTAAATCATTATCACAACCCATATTGAGCACGAGTCTTCTCTCCGAATGAGAGGGGTTAGGCCTTAGTCTACCCAAGCCAAAAGCGGATTGGCAGACATCACATACGCAAAGAATTAAGAAAATTCTCTGGTATGCAGGTTTCCTTACAAAGTTTTACCTTCACCGCTCGAGAGAAGTGATATTTAATTTCCTAAAATTTACACGTGACTGGAGGTGCAAGCTCCGGACCGGATTTGAACCTACGCCCTCCGAATCGAAGGCAGAGGTCATTTCCACTGGGCTATCACGTCTAACCAAGATTATACCTTGTACATTTACGACTTATTTTGCAACATAAATTAAATACCTCTCTATCAAAAAAATATTTGCAAAGAAAATTTATTCTTGGCTTTTCTTTGATAAAAGAAATATTTTAACGAAGTAATTTGATGTAATACAGCTTAATTCAAATCCAATAAGTGTTACGTATATATAACAAACATAATAATGTAAGCTGAATTTTGAGGCAGAGGGCCAGATGATGGATTTATTAATTATTCCATAATTCCTCGAGAGACGGCTCTGGAGGATATTCCTTACTAAATATTCATGTCTGAGCATCCTTGAATTTCTATTAGGGTGAGGTGTAATAAGAAACTATAATACCTTCTTTGTCCGTCTTCAAATTAACGAAACCTAGTTGTTGTAGAAAGTTGTTTGGAATTTATGTTATTTACAATGATTATTTTATACTATAGATATGACACCGCAAAAAGTGATCCGAATTTAGCGACTCCACTGAGCAAACACATGAACAATTTTGTGTTTACTTACATTATATATTTATGTGTAGTTATCACACTTCCTAAACATACAACTCAAAATTGTAAATAATATGTTCCATACTAACTTCCACCCCCCATTTTACGGAAGTGGGGGGAAAGAAAGAGACAACAGTAGCCTATGTCGCTCACCATTTTTTACTATATCCACTTAAAAAACCACGTCAATTCGTTGCTCCTTTTTGCCGTGAAGGCGGACAAATAAACAGACACACACACTTTCACATTCATAATATTAAAAAAATATAATATAATATGTAACTATGTAATATTTTTTATTTCCTCATAACTTCGAAATCGCTAAACGGATTTACGTAATTAACTTAACGTTAGATTTATCTTGAAACCCAAGTGTTTTTAGATATGTTAAATTAAAAAAAAAACTAACACGACGACTGTGAGACGCTGTAGACTCGAGGTAAAAAAAAAAATTTTTTAGTTAGATGAAAAATAGCCTAATTGGTAATCCAGAGTAATATCTGTTACCCATGATTGATGATTCCAAAATTCAGCCAAATCGCTTAAGTAGCCTCAACGTAAAGAAGGAACAAACATACACAAACTTTCGCCTTTATATTGATTTCACAAAAACTATATTATTATGATCCACATGATATAAACATAATACGAAGAGCCGATGGACGTTGGGGTTCCAAAGTGCTGGAATGGCGACCCCGCACTAGTAAGCGCAGTGCTGGTCGACCCCCCACCAGGTGGACTGACGACATCAAGCGAGTTGCAGGGATTCGCTGGATGCAGGTGGCTCAGTATCGTGATGTTTGGAAGTCCCTACAAAAGTTCTATGTCCTGCAGTGGACGTCCATCGGCTGATATGATGATGACATGATATAATATATTGCTCGACATCATAACACATAGTCATATATATTATTCATTGTATCTTATCTTAGATTATTATTATTATAGTTAAAGGTCACATAAGACATGAGTTCCTTAAAATGCGCTTGAATAGACGCGCGAGTATTTTCCCAATTAGTACATCCTGTTTATCCCGAATAACAAAATATATCATAGGTATTAGATGCTTTGTAGATCTATCAGAAATTTCCACTCACAAATAATATAATTTAAATTCTAAAACCCACAACATAACTAAAACTAAATCAAGAACTAATTATGGTTTTCGATTTATCGTATTATTATATGAAATTAATTAACGTTGTCAGTAAAACGAGAAATGTTCAGTGTAACGTAAAGCGTTAATAAGGTAGGTATTATGTTTGTAAAATAACTTCGCCATAATTATTTCATATAGGATACGTACGGTGAAATGTTAATTAGTATTTCTAATGATAATGCCAGGAAATGAAACTTCGTAAAAAAGTAAAACACTAGAGGATGTCCATGAGGTTTTTCCCATACTGAAAAAAAGAAAACATGAAACTAAGGTATTCTGCAAGAATCCTTGATTTAATCAATCAATACGAAGTGATATTCTCTATTTAACTTTTTTTTAGACTAAGACAGTCTACATAAAGAAAAAGGACGATATAATAATTATGACATTTGACTTTGCAATTACCACAGTTAATAATTGTAATGACCGAAACCTGTGTTCTTTGTGACACACAAATATGTGTTGTCAACTCTGTCTGGACTGCTATTGACCACTTCTTGGTGGAGATAAAAGCCGCTTTTTTAAATCCGCCTCTAACCCCTTAAAAGAGAGGATGAACTTTTATATGGGACTTATCGCAGTTTTCAAGTTAGGAAGCTAAAAATCGGTACACAGACTCTTCGTTACCCTGAATTCAGCGCGGACGAAACCGTGGGCAAAAGCTAGTAGTTACATAAAAAAAAACGCGCCAAAAACAACCCTTCTTGCAGTCGGATAAAAATAGTAATAAAACAAATAAATAGTACTGTGAACGAATGAAGTATCGTAAATAAATGTAACCATATTATTAGTATACGTACAAGCAATATCTCAATATCTTGTAGACAGTCGTCAATACGTTGGGCTGTAATAGATAACGGCTATAATTCCTCCACACTGCCAATGAATCCAATTATTGGGCCCTTCGGAGTTCAGGCAACATGTTAAATGGCTACCATTGCCTTTGTCTCTAACGCTTCAGAGAATGTCACTCATTATAAATGGATCCGGTCGACGGATTTGGTTGAATGTAGGAAATTATATTACATTACACTGTAATGTATTACATAATAATGTAATGTATAACATAATAATGTAATATTTTACATAACAATGTAATGTATTACAAAATTACATAGGTACATACGTTCTTGTACATAATGTGATGTACAAAGTAGGTACGTCTCATAATACATCGAGCTCCAAGTGCCAGTAAACCTTTTGCACGTTTTTTATTATTATCTCATTTTTTTCAGTCGTGAGCATTTTTAGAAATTAAATAGGTATCTTGTCTCAAACGGTGATGGGAAAACATCGTGAGGAAACCTGCGTACCAGATATTTTGTCAATTATCTGCGTGTGTGAAGCCTGCCAATCCGCACTAAGAAAATTCTCTGGTTGCAGGTTTCCTCACGATGTTTTCCTTCACCATTATCTAACAGGTAAGATTACCTGATGTTTCGAAAGTGATAATAAGCTTAATTGAAATAAATTAATTTTGACTTTTTATACGCATTCTAGTCATTAACAGTAGCTAATACATTCACGTATTTTTGTTCAGTAGCCTAAGCATCAGACACACTCAAGTGTAAAGTGTAGTCAAGGTGTTATAAGAATCCTCCTTTAGAAGCATACCACGTAGTGCACTAGAGCGCGGCTATAAAACCTGGCGCACTGAGCACTTGCATTTAAAAAGTTCTCTTTAAGGTTTCATATTGTCTGGAACTTTTAACTGAACGTCTCGGTTTTTTCCTCATAAACAGAAATATTTTATGACGCGTTAAAACTTGAATTTATTGTGTGTTGCATGATTGTGAACAATTTCTGATAATGTAAATAGTTACATAAATTTTTTATTTTTAAGTCCTTATCTTTTATTAATTTATATAGATATTTTGGACCCTTATTCCATGTAGGTTCGCTCTAAGCATTTGTCTAGAACAAATAAAGATTTTTCAGGGAATTCCAGGTGGTTTTATACCTACTCTCAGTTTCAATATTTTACTTTTAGCTATGCTATTCTGTAACGATTTATACCTACTCTCAGTTTAAATATTTTACTTTTAGCGTCTTTCTAAGAATTCTGATTTAGAAGCTATACACGTATTTAACTGAAGCCCGAAGTATAAAAGCTGGCGCGTGGTACCTAAGTGGTAATGCACTTTAAAACTTCAATTTTCTTTGTGGCAGAAAATGTCTGGACGTTTCCATCAATCAATCCTGTCGTTTATTAATGAAATTTTTTATCATATTTTTATGGGATATGGTCAATTGGCCAGGCCAGTTAGGCTATTCTGTAATGATCTCGCAAGTGCGAGTTTTGAATTCACCTCTATCTCTCTCTGTCTAACACGATACTATAGAATGAGAAACATAGCGGTGAATTCGATACTTGCACTTGCGAGTTAAACAAAACATCGTTAGATAATAGCTGTGCATTTAATAAAGGAGAGAGGCTATGGTGATTCAACCCATCACGCTGCTCTAATGTGAATTGGCGTGCTTGGGAGATACCTTTTAACTCTTTAACGATCACTATCAAATGTTAATAATAATAATGCCAGCTTAATTTGCTCTTCGAGGTAAGTTTAGCACCACCAACTTCCCAATTTCGGACTTAGATTTTTTAATGAAATTCCTAAATACTAGCCCACGCCCCGCGGTTTCACCCGCGTAGTTCCCATGAGTATACGGGCATAAAATATAGCCTATGATACTCGCAAATAACGTGGCTTTCTAGTGGTAAAAAAATTCAAGAACGAAATTTCAGTAGAACCAGATATTACTCCTGCAATACCAGAAACTTTACTTCTTTATAATATTACAATAGATAAGGCTATTGTTCAGACCTTGTAAATATAGTTGCCGAGGCGCTTGATGGATAATTTAGTACTATTCCTACAGGGAATCCCCTTATATGAGTAGTACTTAATTGGTATTAAGGGCCTTCATTTGTGAAATATTAAGAATGTAGTACCATTATGAAGTTTTTGGTGGTTTTCAAAGAAATTGTAAATTTAAAAAGTCTTTACGTTCAGCAATTAAAAAAAAAAACAAAGAACGAATAGACACCGTCCAATCAAAAAAATATCACTGAAATGTTGAGAAGAAAATGAAAATTGAATAAGATTCTTAATGAATTTCAAAGATCTTTGCTTTTTTACAGTAACGTGATATCCCGGGGTTTTAATTAATGAGTGTTTGTAAGTTAACGAAGCGAAATGGTTTTGTTAATATTTTTATAACACATTTGCTCGTCAGGTATCGCTTATTTCACCAATTTCAATATCGTAATGTATCTCATTACGCACATGTGTCTTCATTTTCCTGTACCACCACTAAGGTTGAACGACCTTTACTAAAACCGTACTGATTGTCAGAAAGTCCGCCGTGTAAGCCCGCCAAACTGCATTGCAGCAACGTTGTGGGTTTATACCCATTAGTTTCTATGCTTATGGAAGTCAAGTTCCATATATTATTAACACTTATGTATTATTATCATAATTCAAATACCAAAACTTCAAAGTTAAGCGTTGGAATTTCAATATATCTCTCAATTTATAATAACTACCTCCGCACTTTGGCAGCTTTGTTTCTAAAGAGGAATTTACATACCTACCTTTAGGAATAGCTTTACTAGAAATAGAAAATTAATGTTGAGAACCAAATTTTCATTAATTACTAGTTTTAAAGCACTTTAAGAATTTTAAATTGATTTATTAGGCTCTTACCAAAGGACGACACGAGCAGAGAAGGTAAATTGAGATCTCGATGTTTCTTTTATTCTTTACAAGCTTTTGACTACAATCTCACCTGATGATAACTGATGATGCAATCTAAAATGGAAGCGGGCTAACTTGTACACGACATCGTACTGGAACGCTAAAATTGATCGGCGGTGCATCTTTGCCGATAGGGTGGTAACTAGTCTCGGCTGAAGGTTTTCACCAGTCATTCCTAAAACAATTAGGATCGACCCAGTCGGGGATCGAACCCGGGACCTCCGGGCTGTCCAGGTTACAAGTCTCAGGATTTGCTCGGAGATTTTCCCCCTGCCACACATTGATCGATCAATACAATAAAACCTATTTTCGTATAAGAGAATGGGTTTGGAGTGTATGTTTGTTTCCCTTTTATAAACTTTTGTACTGAAACGATTTGTTTGGAATGTAGAATGGAAATTGATCTTACTCTGCATTAACCTCAGACTAAATACATAAGGACTAGTATCGCACCCAAATTCACGAATAAAATTTTCTGCCATTTTCTAAGGAAAACGAGCTTAGATTTCACACATATCTTATACTAAACTAGCAGTTTTTGTTCGTTTTTTACACCATTTACCTACACAAAAAGGTATTTTTACGGAGGTTTTTAACCGACGGACACGATTGTAAACTATTAAACATCGATTCTATAGAGACAGTGTTTATAATCGCATAAGATCGTTGATCATATACTTTGACAGAAAAATAATGTCTTGCAAGGCAGGTCTTTATCTAATTAGTCTGAGGCATTAACACATAGGCTACTTTTCATCCCAGAAAACTCCATATTTCCTGCGGGATTTGTGAAAAAATAAATTCCATGCGGACGAAGTCGCGGCGTCCACTAGTCAGATATAAAGTTTTTTTTTTAGGTAAAAAAAATTGGTTATGCAGCTCGGCTCATTTAAGTGGATTTGTACTTGATTATTTGTATTACACCTTGAAGTTATGATAAATACTCCCGATCACTCTGTATAAATATGTGGCAGTTGTTTAATCGAAACAAAATGACAATTATAGCATCTTTTATTCAAACTTTAGAAGGAAAGACATGTCAATGAAACTGGGAAATGAAACATTTTTCATTAGCCTTACGTTTTCGTAAATTTGAAAAGCGTCGACCCAAAGGGTCTCACAAAGAGCGACAGTGACCTAAACTTTTAGCAGATTTTAATTAAATCCCAATTTTTGAAAGTAACAACCGTGAACATCCTTTATCCTAAATTAAAAGTCATAATTTCAGGAAAGTCAGAATACAAATGAAATTCTCTTTCCAAGAAATACAATTTTTACAATTACAATTTCTAGGAAGAGATGTTATTTTAATCACCGGTAGCTACTGTATCAAAAATTATAAAAAGGAAAAAATGTCCATTAGCTCTTTCTATACAAACTATAATTATCAAATTTAACTGCCTCATTGGTACCGGTAGCTGGTTAAGCTACGCACAATGAGGTCCAGGGTACGAATCTCGGGGAATCGCCATCTAGCGTCATCACAAAATGACGTCATATCCTTCTCAGACTACTCTTTCCTTACTATATATATTCACGTTTAAACATAAAAGTCGCGTCTATTAACCCCTTATTTTGGCCAGAAAATAGGGTAAAACATACAGAGTGTTACCTAATAGTAGATTACCTCTCAACTATGTCTAAGCCAGCGGAAGTCTAATCTCTATACCCCCGTCTTCTAAACTAGAGGAAGACTAGTAAGATACGAAATAAGCTGTAGAGAGGGCACTTTATTATAATTTTCAATTTTGCCTTTTGACGTTCGCCGTTCACGCCAACACCGTACTCAAGTTACAAAGAGGTTCCAAGGCTTTTAGAACTGCGATGAGTGAAAATGATAAGGGCCCTTGTACCCGGGAATGTAGTTGCTACTCTATAAATGCGTTGATGTTGTGTGTTCACACAATCATTACTATGATAAGGGACGGAGGTGGAACATTTTATTCGCCTTTTCTTGTTCTTTGTCTTAATGTAATATCGAATTTGTATAGTTTTTTTTTAATCTTTAGGAGTTAGCCCAGTCTAAGATGGAAGCGTGCTAACTTGTTAGGAGGAGGAAGAGGATGAAAATCCATACCCCTTTCGGTTTCTATACGACATGGTACCGGAACTAAATCTTTGCTGGTAGGGTGGTAATAAAAATAATCCACGGCCGAAGCCTCCAGCCAGACCTGGACCAATCAAGAAAACCTCAATCGGTCCGGCCGGGGATCGAACCCGGGACCGCCGTCTTGTAAATCCACCTGCGCTACGGAGGCCGTCAAAATAATAAAAGAGTTATTTATGTAAACTTTGATTTTGTTTGGTTAATCTTTGATACATAATACGAAAAGATAAAAGTAAGTTCAGTATTTTATATAATGTGTAAACATTTTCTAACTTTCATTTATTGCTTGACTCGGGTAGTAAGCTGGTAATACGTTACGAAAAGTGTAATCGGGCGAGGCGAACGGACGTTGAAAGGAAGAGCTAAGGAATTTTTACTTCAGTCGTGTGGTCTAAAGCACATTTGTTTTTTTTTTATTATTTTTATTTTACAATGCTGAGTATGTAAATAATCTACTAAAAAAATAACAAAAATAATAGATTAGAATAGAATAGATTAAGTTCTTATTGCACCAAAAATAAAGATACAATTAAATAAGAAAATACGAAAGAAAAGTAAAATGCGCAAAGGCGGTTTTCCTGACACCCACAGTTTGTGCACCTTCAAGGCAAGAGTGAATAGGCATCTTAGACCATTCGTCTTCATTGCTTACCATTAAGCCTATCCAAGTAATTAAACTATTAAAATAATGTTTCTTCCGATAAGCCTCACAACAGAGGAACTCTCCTATATCTCCTATATTCTCCTTTTCTCGGACTGAGACGCGTTTGGAACCCTCGTAACTTTAATTTTATGTTTTCCACTAATTATTATCACCATTATCTAATAATATTATTACCTGACGTTTCGAAAGTGCTTGTGAACTAAGCCTACTTCAAAGTCAGGAGTTTCCTCATTCAGAGCCCTGACTACCAGTTGGTTCGCGCAATACGCTCTGTTTCAAGAACCACATAATTATATTCGACCCTTGATCCAAGAGTCAAGCGAAAGCTTCTTAAGATATTAGTCGAAGCTTTTCGTTATAAGACGATTGACGGAAACGACTATCAAAACAATAAATATTGACTCAGCAGTTCACATGGCGGTAATAACATGAGTATAAATAACAAACCTATTTTAAATCCCCGACGGAAAAGAGGGGTGTTCTACTCGTAAGTTTGACGTGTCTGTCTATCTGTCTGTCAGTCTGTATGTGCTACCATAACACCTGAACAGATTTCAATTTAGTTTTATTTTGTATTAAAGGTGACTTATGCGTGAGTGTTCTTAGACATGTTTGATGAAAATCGGTTGAGCCGCTTAAAAATCGTGGGGGGTAAAAGTGGGGAAGAGTAACCGAATGCCTGTAAATATACTCGAATGGGGTCTCAAATGAAAGCGCACTGAAAGAGAATGTAATTAATAATTTCACTTGATCGAGAATGTAATTAATAATTTCTCGGGGGTTTTTCAAAATTTTAAATTTTTTGATATTAGAATATTACGAGTATGACTGTACCGTCAATTGTTGAAGATCGTATGATTACCTAAAAATAATTTTAAGTGAAACTTAAAAATAAGTAGTAACAAGAAACCACAGTTGTTACAGGCTTATGCGATTAATTGTCTGAGTAATTCTGTGGTTCAATTCCAGGGAATAAACCGCTGATTCACCGGAATTAGTAAATTACTCTCCATTGTCACACGAAATTGCTTCAAGCTTCTTTTGAAAGTGTTTAGTTCTATTGTTGTTTGTTGGCGATTAGGGTTAAAGCTATTGTGAGCGTGGAACAAGGTTAACGCTTAGTGGGTTTTATTTTCGTACGTTTAGCTGTTTCTTAGACAGTGTTATTAGAAGCTATGCGGTTATTATTAGTGCCTAAATATTTTAAGAGTGCGTCAATTAGGAAAAGGCTGAAATGTAGCTTATGACACTCACAAATAACGTGGGTTTCTAGTGGTAAAGAATTTTCAAAATCGGTTCAGTATATCCAGAGATTCATCATCATTATCAATCCATATTCGGTTCACTGATGAGCTCAAGTCTCCTCTCAGAATGAGAGGGGTTAGGCCAATAGTCCACCACGCTGGCCCAATGCGGTTTGGCAGACTTCACACACGCAGGGAATTAAAAAAATTCTCTGGCATGCAGGTTTCCTCACGATGTTTTCCTTCACCGCTTGAGACATGTGATATTTAATTTCTTAAAATGCACACAACTAAAAAAGTTAGAGGGGCATGCTTTTGGATTTGATCCACACCCTCCGTAATCGGAGGCAGAGGTCATAATTATCCACTGGATTATCACGGCTCTTATCCAGAGAGTTCTTCTTACAATACCACAAAGTTTTTCTTTTTATTATAGTTTAAAATAGGCTTCGTTGTAAGAGGTATATTTGAATTGTTATCAGTTTATTACAGGGCCAGGCTTCCTTTCTTATAGGAGAGAGCTTATGGAGCTTAAACCTATCATGCTGCTCCAATGCTAGTTGGTGTTCTAGAGTGATAATGTTAAATTAATTAACGACCACTATCAGTTAATGTTAATGCCTAGGACCGACGGCTTGATTTACTATTTGAGGGGGTGTAACACAACCAACTTCCCAATTCTGGGCTCAGAATATTTAACTAAAAATTTCTTAGAAGCAAGTAAATTCATGGCTTAACCCAGGATTCGAATCCAGGACCTGGTGATCCGAAATCACAGGCTAACCACTGAATCAACGAGGCAGTTTGCGTACGATTCGTATAAGTAGTGAATAGTATTTTTAGAATGCGTATATTATATAATTTACTTCGTCGTAAGGCGGTAAGTTTGACTATCGCGGAGGTTTTAGTCCATAAGATATCAACATACTCGTAACCTCGTGTTTTCGCAGCTCAGTGATGTCTATGAGAATAACCCTACGTTACAAAGAAAGTAAGATATGTCACCCGGAGACCAGTAAGTACTATATGAATATATCAACTTAACTCCTATTAAGTTGGTTAATTATTTGACTGGGACACTTAAGACTGGGAATTGAGATAGAATTAAGCATTTTGTCATCAAAAAAAAAAAAAAATTATAGTCTTGAAGGTTTGCATTTTGAAGACGTTTATATACTTTTATGTAAATTACACTCCTGTGGGAAATAGATTCCCAGTTAACTTGTCATAAAATGGTAATAAAAGAGAGATAAAATTTTTAAACATCATAAAATAGAATTTTAAAATTCTGAATTAATTCTCACATATCCCTAAAGCTCACACGTTCGCTTCAGCGGTTTTAGATCGCAATTTATATTATGTAGATTATTTAAATTCGTAACCAACTTTGATGGAAGTTGCGAACTTTGTGCCTTCAAACTCAATTTCAAGTGGCACTCAAGCTATCACTAAGTCTTAATTGTAGTGCTTGACAAATTCTAGCTAGCTAATATACAGTTTCAGCTGTAAAGCAGCTGAAGACCTACTTAAGTTGTACTAAGTACTAATTTGAAGTAGTCGAGTTATCGAGATATGCGATAGCGTATCAGCCAAATTTCAGAGAACGCCAGCTAGTATATATATTAGTATACACTAGCCAACGCCCCGCGGTTTCACCCACGTAGTTCCCGTTTCCGTGAGAATACTGGAATAAAATATAACCTAACATTTACACCTAATATAATATAACACTTACAAATAACGTGAATTTCATGGTTAGAATTTTCAAAGTTGGTAAGAATTTTCAAAATCGTTTCGGTAGATCCAGAGATTACCCCTACATCATCATATACTCTTACCTCTTTTTATTATTTGTATATTTTTAGCAGTAGCTTCAAAAATGGATTTAAACATTAAGAAAACCAATGTCGAACTGCGGTAATGATTCACAATACTTATCAGGACAACTTAATTAACAAATCAAACTGTAACCTAGAATGGCAGAGAATGACTTTGAGTGGAGTCACGCACTTGTGAACGTTGTGTATAGGACTAAAAGTGCCTTTGACAATTAACAAACACTACCCTTTTCCATTCAAGTCATTCTCCCTGCCTATCCCAAGTAACCCATAAAGAATTACACAACAAATAATATGGACGGCTCAAACGCCACGAGCATACTTAAGCCGACCGTACGACGAGCGTCTTATATCGCAAGTCGTTCCCATTCGATAATTCGTATCATTTAAAGAGATATACACATATTTCTAACTCCATTTGTGTTTACTAAACAACTTTGTGTTGATTTATATAATTACTTTTTAAGACGTAGTGATAGAACTATTAAAGCTATTAAATGGCTATAATTTATTGAAAAACGTTTAGAAGCCACTTGAAGCGTTGAGCGCCGTGAAGCCTGCTCTGAAAGAGGCGTAAAGTGCTAAATGAGACGAACGCTACAAAAGAGCTCTGTTTACGCAATAAATGTGATTGATAGAATTTATATTTGTTGTAAGTTGTTGAAAGTTAATATACAGGATGTCCTGGATTAATGGATAAAACGGAAATGGTATATACATCACCTAATTATCTAAAACTAATTTGAATAGTTTTCTAAAAATCCCTAGGATGACAAAGTTGTATAAGTTTTCAAATTTTTCTATCTTGAATCAGTTTTTTCAATGCTGTAGCTGCTGTAATTATGATTAAAGATCTGATTTTTGTTTAATGTTACAAAATAAATTACCCATTTGAGTTTGAGAATTTGATATAAGATTTGTTATAATTTGTTGTAATACTCAGCTAAAATTATTGACGAGTTAAACCTTTGATTTTGTTTAAATTCTTACTACAAAGTACATGTGTGTGTAAATAAATTATTTGTATGTCATAATTATTATTAAATTTCCCAATTGGTTCCTAAAAGTAGAATATGAATATATCAACTGCTGTAATTATGTAATTATGATTAGAGATCTGATTTTTGTTTAATGTTACAAAATAAATTACCAACGTACTTTAGTACTATTTTTATAAATAATGTTTTATTTGTTTACGTTGGTCATTTATTTCTTAAAATTTAACAAAAATCAGATTTTTAAAATCATAACTACAGCAGCTACAGCATTGAAAAAACCGATTCAAGATAGAAAAATTTGAAAAATCCGAAAAATAATATAACTTGCTCACCCTAGAGATTTTTGGAAAACTATTCAAATTAGTTTTGGATAATTAGATGGTGTATCTACCGTTTGCGTTTTATCAATTAATTACGGGACACCCTGTAAATATACCCTCACGTTAGTTTATATGGACATAAGTTGAATATTGTTACATTTGTCTAATGGGTATTTCAGGGATCGGATAGGATAGAAAATTATTCCTTATAAGATACCTTGCCATCCGTCTTGCTGTCAAGACCCTTTATCTCGAAAACGCATTCAAGAATCGTATTGAAATTGACACCATATGAGAAATATATACATCTACATCTACAATCAGAAAAAATATATTCATGTTAAAAACAATACGGCTGCTTGTGCTGCAAGAAACGTTTATTTTGAAAATCTAAATTTTATAGAGTACTTAACCGATGACCTACATTTATAAAATTTGGCAAATAATAGTTTTTTAAACTATTATAAGTACAGAATAAAATATTTGAAAACTATATCAGATTAAATATACGTTTGTAATAACACTAATATTATGAAGGCGAAAGTTTGCGTGTAAGTGTGTATGTTTGTTCCTCTTTTACGCTGCGGCTACTGAAGCGATTTGGCTGAAATTTAGAATGGAAATAGGTTTTACTCTGGATTAACACATAGGCTACTTTTTATCCCGGAAAAATCCATGGTTCCCGCGGGATTTGTGAAAAACAGACGCGGACGTAGTCGCGGGCGTCCGCTAGTTAGATCATAAAATATAGATTTTCGGTGGGCTCGGTGGCGAGTCCAACTCGCACTCATCCGATTTTTTTATGAAAGAGATAGGTTTCCTTACTAAACAAGTTGCTAAAATAAACAGTTCATACAAAAGTAAAGGTATTTTTTATTTAGCAGCCCCAAGTGGCAATAATTACAAGTTTTATATTCGTGCCCTGAGGCACTTTTACTCTGCACTCTACTTTCTCGCGGTTCTTATATTTCTCCCCCGGGACGTGGAATAAATGTTGAAAACTACAATTTATGTCTTCGCTTTGTTCCTATAAAAAAATACAGTGTTATAAAATCCTCACTAACATTATTAGATATTAAATTGATACTAAGAAAGTTCAACGAGTTTAGATAACAGAAATTATCTGAAATTGTTAAATAATAATCTATATAATATTATAAATGATAAAGTAAGTCTGTCTGTCTATTTGTTCCTTTTTCTCGGCTAAACGGCTGAACCGATCTAGATGAATTTTGGTAAAAATATGGTTATATGGTTTTGGATCCTGGGAGCAAAACACAGGGTACTCTTTGACCCTAAAATAAAAATTGAAAGGGGGTGAAATAGGTGTTGGAAGTTTGTATGGAAAATCCTTCATTTTCAGAGTTACAGTTTTAAAAATTTGTTTATAATACATAAAAAAATACAAAATAAAATGTGGTTCAAGAATTTTTAAAATGCGTTGAAAGTTTACATCGATTTCCACGTGGACGAAGTCGTGGGCATTCGCTAGTAATATAATAAAGAGAAAAAAATTGATTGTTTGTTGGTTTGTTTGCTTAAGCTCCGAAACTACTGAACCGGTTCGAAAAATCATTTCACTGTTTGGAAGGTACACTATTCTCAGGTGTTAGAGGTTATATTTTATCCCCAAAATCCTACGGGAACGGAAACTACAGGGATTAAAACGCGAACGTGAAGTTCACAGGACAGGAATATCTGTCATATTCAAAAGATATGGCAAACTTTCTTTAAAAATAATGTCGTTGCTTTGCTTGGTAGAAATTACATATAAACATCGCTGTATAACTTCGATGACGAAAAACTCTGTCAAGAAAACCTCTACTACAACTAAAAAGTGGTAGTGGTGTACCAGGTCCGATTTTCGTGTTAAAGATAGTCATGGTTGTAATAAAGAATAAGAAAAAAAATGTAATAGAAATCGAGTTTCCAAAAGAAAGTAGGTGTATTTGTCACGTCCAAGCTTACCTATATCAAAGACAATGTCTTTTAGAACCTCTGTCACCTTGAATTTATGACATCGTTATATTATATTTACATCTATAAGATATCTACAGATATCTCATAATGGGTTCATTGACTTGTCAGTGTTTTATGAGGTACAAGCTTCTTGTTTTATTTCTTGTTCGATTTCTATATATGTGAGTAGTCGTGACTCAGCACACACAGAATTTGCTTAATCTGAGATAAAATGGGAATAACGGTGTATTTTTAAAAGTTACATTCCGCTAATATTATGTTCTGAACAAAAAAGAAAAAGTTTACACTTAGGTTGCTGAAAACAGCTGTAAGTTAACGTCGTAGTTTGAAGTAACTGCCGTACACTTAAAAATTACACTTACCAGATTAAAGCTCAAATCTCACTATTACGCCTGGCCTTAAAATTTAAATATTTTTCGCAAAAAATAAAAACCCCACTACTCCTCAACAAGGTTCTGTTCAGTTTCCAGTTTTGTGTTAGGGTAGTATGTATAGGTAGTAGAAATACAGGATAAGTTTATATTAAAAACATTTGAAGTGACGTAAGACGATGCTGGCGAGCGGCCGGCGGGGTAATGGCAAACCGTCGTCGAGTGATACGTATCCTATTAGTATCCGAGGCATAATAATGTGTTTTGAGCTTAGTAATGCTTACCGCATCATCACTTACCATTATGGGACAAAACAGTGAATTTCTTAAAGTTAATACAAAAGGTTCGATGGCCCTACGTCCCAAATGCTCTGACCTCAATATATCTAAACAGACCTTACTCGGGTCTCAAGTTATCTTTATATCAAAGTAATTGAATGTCAACTTCTTCAGTGAGAGAGGTTTTATTATTTTACACTTGAACATATCGTCATCAACCCATATTCGGCTCACTGCTGAGCTCGAGTCTCCTCTCAGAATGAGAGGGGTTAGGCCAGTAGTCCACCACGCTGGCCCAATGCGGATTGGCAGACTTCACACACGCAGAGAATTAAGATAATTCTCTGGTATGCAGGTTTCCTCACGATGTTTTCCTTCACCGATTGAGACACCTGATATTTAATTTCTTAAAATGCACACAACTGAAAAGTTGGAGGTGCATGCCCCGGACCGGATTCGAACCCACACCCTCCGGAATCGGAGGCAGAGGTCATATACACTGGGCTATCACAGCACTTGAACATCTAAAGTACTTATTATTCAGGAACTAGCTCCATTTTTTTTTGTTTTTTATGAGATACAGTCTTGAATTTTTATTTTCTCCAGAAGCTCGATATTTTTTTTTGTCTTATCAAATTGTTTTAGTCCCTCATTCTATATCTTGTAGTTATAATGTCCTGTTGCTTGATGTCATAGAAAGTTTGGGTTTTCCCAGAATTTTCGGTACTTACTAATGTAATAAATTATCACGTGACGTCTCATAATTCGATGGAGCCGGCTGCACAGTCAAAAAAGATGACGTCATGCGTCGTTCCCTCGCATAATGAATAAAGTATATTCCGGTCTCTGAAGATTGTTAAACATTATTTTTGAAAAACGATCATTTTCTTTTGAAAAGTGCAACCATTCCATCAGTATTTTCTTATGACGTTGTCACCTTCAACTATCGCCAGTAAACCGACTGTACACACAACCGATTTATTTTTAATAAATTTTAGTTTTTATAGTAGGAATAACCGAATATAACCCGAAAAACCTGAATTTGTCTCAAGGTCCCAGAGTGCTTAAATGATCATTCCTCCCCGGGAAAAGACCCTGTGTTGCAATGATACAAATTATAATATGGGTCTAAAACGCCGGGTTTGGAAAGTATAATTAAATTAGTGTTATGAACGTCTTAAAATAAACTTACTACACCGTCACATGAGTTTATAACAGTTGGTCGTTGAATAAAATATACAAAATGGCGAACATTTGTGTCAGTCCTAATCAACAGTAACATGGCACATAACTCTCAAAATCACTCATCTAATAAATATTCATGAGTGTGCAATGTAACAATAACATTATGTTAATTGATATAATTTAATGATGATGATTGTTATAGATGTGAATCCTATCAAACTAATGAATAAATTATTTATTAGCAAGTGGAATTGGTTAAATAGAAAATTATATTACATTATAAAGCTTTTTACCGGATCTACTTATAATTTGGAGAGTGTGCTTTGAAACTCCACTTTGTTATTCCTGTTTCATCTTTTTATCACAGGAAGTTAAATTATAAGAAATTGTAATGTTGTCTTCAAGTGTAAATTATAATAATGTATGATTTTTTTTAAAGGAGACGGAGGAGCAAGGCGCCGTGAATTTTTGTCCAACTATCCAAGCAAGTTACACCAAAAGTTGTTCCTCTATGTCTCTAACCCCGATAACTCCTAAACAGTGGTATGTTCGTCTGAAGCACAGATTAAAGAATAATAGTCAGATAGACCGTACGGAACACGACGGTGTCGTAGCCGTTCCGAATACAAAATTCAAAAACGAATACATTCTCGAGTCAGCTCGACATGATGCGTCGCATCAGTAATTTTCAGAATCATCAAGAAAAATGGCGTCTTATGTTTTTAAATATTTTAAAAACTGTTCACAAAAACCAAAAAAAAAAATAAGATGGATTATTTTTTATTGGTAAGTATTATATTAATATTCGTAATTGTTATTAAATTCTGAAATACAATAAAGTATTTTACAATAAAGTATTGGTAATTATTGATTATTATATTAATTTACGTAATTGTTGTCAGTGTTAAATTTTTAAATACAAATTATGAAAAAAGAGACGCGTGATGTTTGGTTTTTTATGGGTTTCACCGGCTTTACCACACTACTTGTAAAGACTCATTCTGGACATTCTTCATTCTGTGGTCTGGAGTCCACGTTTCCTGCCATTTGCCATGAGTATTTTCTGTTTCTTTCCTCAACTCGAAACTGCCCAGCAAATCTTTTGTTATGATATCGAGTACTTTTAGCAAGTAAGCCCACTTCCTTCTTAGATTGCATCTTCACTGAATATAAGGACAAACATATATGAAACTTTTATTCTTTTCACTTTAAAAAACAATTTAAATAATTTAAATTGTTTTTTAAAAAGGTATTTATTATGGTAGAACAGACATGAGCTTGACGAAGTTGTGAATACTTAATACAACTGACAGACTTGTTTGTCCAAAGTATTATTTCAACTTTAGACTTGAACAAAAAAATAATTAAAAGTTATTTAATATGGTGGAATTAGATATAAGTTTGGCGAAGTTACGAATACTTAACACAACTGACAGACTTAGAGTTAATCATAAAGATAGGGTTTTCAAACAGTTCTTTAAGAAATGGCTTTAATTAACACATCGCTACCTTGGTGCCGCCTTCGAGCTGATCGCGCTGAGATGACTGAGAGGGTAGTGCATGCGATGCTGTATTTCGCTTTTTAGTTTGGTAAAAACATTTTTATAATTTTGAAAAAAAGAAGAAAAAGAAAAGACTCAATGTCAGCTTATTTGTCCAAAGGATGTTCTTTCTCTGCAGCGTCGTTTCTTCCACTAGACAGATTATTTTAATTACCATTATAAATAATGAACATAGTTCCCACAAGTATATATAACTTCAAAAGTTTTCCAGCGCTTGCATGTGACATGTTAACTTTGCATAAATCGTTATAAAATTTTCGTTTGCCCCATTTTATACCCGAGAACAGCTAAGAGGACACACAGACAAAGGCTGACAAACTTTCAACGGATTTTAATTAAGGCTCGATTTTTTATATAAAGTTACATTGTCGAAAAATACCTTTGACAGAATGGGGTTATTCCAGCGGCGTTCTTTGAACAATGCGCTTAAAATACCGCGACATTTAAAATTATTTCAGTAAAAACTTATATAAAAATATAGGAAGGTATTATCTTCATAATTCTGTCTTTGTATGAAATGCAATAGCAATTTTTTTTTTTAAGAGCGCTTATCTCTTGCACTATCATACAAATTCAAATTTCATTTTTAGTCTTGTTCAAATGTGCCATTTAAGTAAAAAAAAATTCTCCCTCTCCTAAACATATGGTTGATATATCATTAGATTCGGAATCGCATGTAGGTAGTTTTTGAAAAAATTTAAGCCCGCAAAATTGCAAAGTTATAAACAATTAACTAAAAATAAAAAAATGGGGTTCGGTTACTGACTGACACTAGAACTTTTTTTAGGAATTTTCCTCTTCTTTTTTAATCTTTTGTCAGATTAGAAATATCTTTAATAGTTTTTGAGTTATAAGTCAAAAACCGAACTCCTTTTTTGTTTTACTTAATTGTTTATAACTTTTGCAATTTTTGCGAGCGGCCTATCAAAAGCGGTCAAAAACTACTTACATGCGATTCCTAATCGATTCTCAACCATATTTTTAGGAGACAGAAAAAAAAAATGACCTAAATGGTACATGTGAACAAGACTATTTTCCATAATATAATATATCAAACACTGATGACACGAATTGAAGGAACGAGCTGTGTAAAAGTACCTCTGCGTGATCAAATTAGAAATTAGGAGATCCGCAGAAGAATCAAAGTCACCGACATAGCTCAACGAGTTGCGAAGCTGAAGTGGCAATGGGCGGTGCACTTAGTTCGAAGACCTGATGGACGTTGGGGTCCCAAAGTGCTGGAATAGCGACCCCGCACTTGTAAGTGCAGTGTTAGTCGATCCCCCACCAGGTGTACTGACGACATCAAGCGAGTCGCAGGGATTCGCTGGATGCAGGTGACTCAGCATCAGATATGATGATGACGACGATGAATCATTGATGAATATTATGAACTAGCCGACGCCCTGCGGTTTCACCCGCGTAGTTTTCGTTATTTTGATAGTATGGGTATAAAATATAGCCTATTACACTCACAAATAACGTGGCTTTCTAGTTATATCTATCTATCGATCGTATCGTTCTAGTTATATCTATCTAGGTATCGTTGTAGTAAAAGCGTATTTTTTTTATTTTTCTTTAATATGCCTAGCACGCGACCAAAGACCTATCTCGTGCAAAGAAACAGACAAATTATCGACCAATGGAGGCGGAGTAGTCCCAGTTCCATGTCTTTCGCCCCAACGCGTTGAAATACATATCGATACTTACGTCAACGTTCCGGTTTGTTGAATTTTGTCTATTTCTCTTCACGATATCTTCGTTTGGTCAGAGTCATGTTAGGCGCACAAGATACTAGGAACTCGTCAGCAGTTGTTTTATTATTAACAGTTTTTATCGTGGTACATCCTCCGTCTTAACTCACGAAGATCCTCCTCATAATAAAGAATGTTAGGAAATCTTTATATAATATACTAATAGCCATCGATCGTAGATCGTTAGATATAGAGTACGTCATCACTCGTAACACATTTCTCTTTATTCATGTTGTGGCTTGTGTTTTTACACTTCCAAAACGAACACGAAGGCGTAATTAAGGGATTAAATTGAAAAAAAAAACAGTAAATATTTTTTAAACGTCCACGTCCACTCACATCATACGCTTGTTACGCACTAAGATAAGATTTGCGTGCACATCTTTGGGTAATTACATAAAATTGTGCGTTCTTTAGTATGGAGGTTCCCATCTAACGATTTATATCGATGTTAATATCAATCTTTACTCCCCGTTAGACATCAAGCTATTGAATAACTTAGTAGAACTGAGCAACTTTAGAAAGTCCAAAATTTCTGGTACCCATCCAAAGTCATGGTGATAAAATAAATAAAGGGCAGGAGTCAAATGAAACTCAATAAAATAACACGTAAAACATTTTTATTTACAAAATGTATTTACAATTCGAACTAAATTTATTATAACTTTTATGGAACTTTTATGCAATCGAATGACGTGTATAGACATATTTTTAATTATTTAAATGTTTTAAGATTTATTATCTACATACTGTTCTATATGAAATTTACAGAGGCTTATTTACAATTGCAGTTAATTATAATAATATGTTAATCTTATTGTAATGAATGACAATGATTCATTGTTTCGTTAGATGATTATAATTTTGCCACTAACACTATAATGGCTTCATAATCCTTAGGTAGTATGTACAATTCATGTAGAGACATAATTGTCGTTTATTCTTTAAACCAAGGTCTTAGCTCATTAAAGCCACTTGGCACTCGATCCACACTTCCTCGTGCCTTCCACACTTTCGAGCCAAACGGTGACGCTTCGAAGTTGATTTAGTGAGTGCTTGTGTCTACATAAGTAGATACCCACATACACTCTCTCATATGCACTGGTAGGGGGGCAAAAAGGCAGTCTGTCACCGCCGCTAGACCGGTGCAGTCGTGCGCTGCTTGCAATACCAGTGTAGGGGTGAGCCAGTGATTAGCTTCTATTAGGTATAGTAGTCTTTACTATACCTAATAGAAGCTAATCACTGGCTAAGGGTATTTACAGTGAGCATACATCTATACAAATCCATATAAAGAATACTAACCACATAAAGTGGTGCTGAGTTGTTGTAATGAGCTATAAACCTTTGACTTACACTGCAACATATGAGCACTCAGAGACACCAAACTAAGTAAATATGCGTAAAGGAATCGTATTATGAACTTAAGATGAACGATAAATTCACATTTGGCGAACTATATAATAATAAAAGTTATAAGTCATGTGTAAATGCTAACTTAGATTGAATTTTCAGCTCTCTAATATTTTTTTTCTTACTCGTTAACTGTTCGTAACAGTAGTTACAAATTGCAATTAACTTTTTGTAAATGAAAGCCAATTTTAAATAATATTAAATATACATTCAATTATTATCATCATGAACTTTATTGTCGAAAGGACAGCAAAGAATCGATTACCTTATTGTTTCTTTATACAATTCAAACTATTATTATAAACAAAAATACATTAAATAAAAAGTCGCTTTTACCATTTTCATCAATGATGTTAGGAGAAAAAGGGTTCGATAGGTTATGCGCGCACCGCAACTGGCACGTTAAAACTATGCTAATTAGCAAACCTGAGCTCAGTCGCAGCCTGTCATCGCGCCATTGACAACGCCAATGAAATATTTTTTGTGTGCCAGTTGTAAACATCGAAAGTGGTTTATGTATATTAGGTATATATCTACCTCTTTTTTCTTCTTACATCATTGACTTTAAAACATAGAAAGAAGACAAAACGTATCACACTAATGTAATAAAGGCGAAGATTTGTGTGTGTGTGTGTGTGTATGTTTGTTCCTCCTTCACGCTGCGGCTACTGTAGCGATTTGATTGAAATTTGACATTTGGAATGGATATAGATTTCACTCTGAATTAACACAAAGGCTACTTTTCATCCCGGAAAAATCCATGGTTCCCGTGGGATTTGTGAAAAATTTAATTCCGTCCGCTAGTATTTTATAATTGTCCCACGCAATATTAACAATAATGTAGTGTTAGCTAGATTCATAATTTATTACTTTACACATATAAATACCAATACCGAGTACTTAATATAACTCAGAGACCATGTCACGTATTTTACATTCGCACATCTATCTAAGTCTCGAACAAAGTTTGCAGCGAATGGAAATGTTCATTAGAGGCTGTCAACAGGGTAATTAATAATACTGTCACAAATGAGTTATGCAATATTGATGTCCTTATCAATTACGCTATAGATTCTGACTCATTTTGCATGCACCTAGTATGTTTCTCTATTAATATATAACAAAATTGGTATTGGTAGCTTGTGTGGCTATTTTCATTCATCATTAACGACCCATATTCGGTTCACTGTTGAGCACAATTCTCCTCTCGGAATGTGAAGGGTTAGGCTTTAGTCCACCAAGCAGGCCAAATGTGGATTGGCAGACTTCAGACACCTAGAGAGTTAAGAAAATTCACAGGTATGCAGGTTTCCTCATTCCTATTTTCAGCCATTGAAATTATTGAATCAATCCGCTAAAAACAGACGCGTTGCGGAATGAAAATTTTAAAACGTTTAATGATTGAATGACGTCATACAACGCTAATGGTGGGGCTTACAAACGAGAGCGATAAATAACATAAGTGATAGTCGAATGAATTAGGAGTTCAACTTTGTTCGGTTAGATGGGGGTTTGATCACGGGCATACATCTTAAACCATGAAAATCTAAAAGTTATGTACGTTTTAAGCAAATAAATATAATATGAATTACTGCAGCGGTAAAAGAAAACTTGGTTAGGAAACTGCATGCATGTAAAATAAAAGAGAATTATGCTTCACAAAATATTCAAGATTTTTTTTGTACAGTCTAGCTGACTGTATACTAACTTTCTTAATGTCAAAAGGAGAGTTTTGTTCCGTATTAATGATTAATACTGATTAATAATGATTAATAATAATTGATTGTTGTGCTGGGAATATGAAAATTTTATTACGAGTTACTAAATATTTTTTCAAATGTGTGTAAAATAAGTGCAAAATTAATATTAAATTACCATTTTGCTATGCTGTATTTATCCGTACATACTCTGAATTTTGAAAATTGAATACTCTTATTATTGAAAATAATGTTTCCGTATATTTTATAAAAAAATGTGTCTATCTAAAATGGAAAACAAAACAATGCGTGATAAATCAAATTTTACTGAGCTTGATTTTTGCTATTCAAATAAAAAAAATCATTTCTATCGAAATCAGAGCAAAGTAAATTTGCCTTTTTAATATTCTGTGTGTACCATTTAATCAAAAGTTGGCAAAGTTAAATAATTATAACTTGTAATTAATTTGCTTGTGAGGAAGTCTGTAACAAAATAACTGCAATCAATTATAATTGAATAAAACTCTTAATTTAATTTAAAATTATAGGTAAACAGTAATATTATGTGTTATAGAGGTTAAGTTATATTTAAGTTTCTCTAAAACGGATGTGTTATTATGTTGTCGAGTTAGTTTCTTTTTTAATTACATTTTTATCGATTTCAACAAAAGGAGTACGTTCTCAATTTGACGCGTATGTTTTTTTACCTCATAACTTCGTCATTTATTAACCAATTTTTAAAGTTCTTTATTGTTTGAAATAATAGGTTTACTTCATTTTCATATTTATTACGTAGTGAAATACGTATTTGCAGTGGGTTCCATTTTTATGTTAAAAAGAATATTTTGAAAGTATTTGAAAGATTTATTCAGTTGATGTGGCAGTAGATATTTTTTGGACAACAAGTCTTAGGGCAAAATGGGTTCAAGACAGTGAGGCCTACTATAACAATTTTCACAAGCTTAATGAAAACTTTAAAAAGGTAATCGGAAGTGACAAAACAAGAAAGGTGATCCATCGTGTGTGGTGGGACGTTCCCAGAAAGGCCTATGTCCAGAAGATATAGCCATATGATAATCTATAGCTGAATAAAGCTGAAAGTTTACATCAAGTTTCACACGGACAAAGTCACGGGCGTCTGCTAGTATTATAACACACAACGTAGTAAATAAAAAGTAATTAAAAGAATCGGCGTTTGTTTAAAATAAATCTACCAAATGTCAATACGAAATTCCATAAAAACCATTTTGGTGTATATTTACACAATACAGATTCATGGATATCAATCGCTTGCCCCGTTCACCGTTTGCATTTTTCTTGTAAATAAATAACAATTTATTATTGAACGTTTATACGTGTTCACAAAAGTCATTTCGCAATGAACCGAGGCAAATAAAACGACCATTTCACATTCATGATTAAAACCCGTTTAAAACTATTTAAATTGATAACGGAATGTTTACTTTGTTAATTTGATTCTAAACAAGATATGTTTCACGTAAATTGCGATACATTTAAATGTTTACATTCCACTTTGTAAATGGATAAATTTCGTTTTACCTTTGTAGATGTATATTTCCATAGATTACTAATTGTAATTTGTATTGACAAATGCTATATCCAAAATTTTCAAGTCATGTCAAAAAAATTAACAAACGTAAATAAGATATTCGAGTACAATTTCATTTAAGTAATTGCAAATTGACTTTAATTTTATTTTTAAATAATAATCTCAAGACTAAAACAAGGTTTTAAGTAAGTTAAATACTGGATGTTTCATAATATTGTTTTGTATTGCAGCTGAGCGGAGATGATATTTACTGTTTGAAATACCAAGAGTATGGCGAATGGTTTTCTCTACAGAATAAGTTTAGGGACAACTAGATAAAGGTCACGGATCTCGGCTTAGAGCGTACTTATGAGCATTGGATTGGAGCCACAAATAGGTCATCTTGTTTCCATCTTTTGTAAATGTCACGCTTTACGCTCTTTGGGTTATGTAATTTTTATTTATACCTTACTATTTTTTTTTAATTTACTTTATTTATATTTACATACTAGGTACTACTGATGATGGTATACAAAAATCAATTTTAGAGCTCCTTAATACTAACGTTGTTGTATTAAACTTTTGCGAAGGGCGGTGTTAGGGTCATAACTCGTTAGAGCATGTCAGCACCACTCCTCTCGTGCGGTTAATGTTATTTATATGGACACACACTCAATACATAAACTCCGCATCGTCATCGGATCACCTCGCTTGCAAGCTGTTCACGACATAATCATGTCTGACGAACGATGAGGTGTTTGTCATCTGTAGCGCTATTCAGTACTTAAAAATGATTTTATCACTTCGACAGTGTCAGCTTTTAACTCGTATATCTATCTCGCTTTATCTACAATATCTGGTTAGATATGTCTAACACGATACTATGATGTAATTCACTAGTGATGATTTCGATCCTTACACATCAAGTTACTCGTATAAAAACGGCGTAACAAAATAGCGCTAGAGTCAGTCAGTGACTCGAATAATTTACGAATCTCACATTTTAAAAGACTGCGGGGCACATGACGTCTCGACTGCGTCTGCGCAGTATTTTATTACTCAGCATCATTATTATTGTTAACATAACGCTTGCGTTAGGTGATCGCGACGTTACAGTTACGTTCAACGCAAGTCTACGATAAGGATGCGCTAGTGTGAAAGAGCTCTTATGAGTAACAGCTATTTTTACACCATTTTGCTTGTCATTATTGTATCTTTAAGAAATTTTTATACTAGTCTTACTTATATTCTAACTATTTATTGTATTATACTATAGTTAAAGTTTAGTGCAGATTGAATAAGCTTAAATTGGCATGAACCGTGAATTCGAAAATATAATGTAACTGAAAAAAAATAATACAATAATTGGATAAAGAAGGTTAAAATGTTAAATTTCTCAACTGATTTGCATAATGCTCGCCTAGTAAAAGCAAACTGCTGTCTGTTTACATTTCTTATCATCTTTTTCTTATAATATGTTTTTCTTATCATCTTTACATGATAACATTCATTACAAATTGTAAACAATAAAGGTATTTACTCAATCTGCACTAACTCAAGGAAATGTGTTATCAATTTAACGATCAGTACAACATAAAAATACAACTGAAACATTCATGTGACAATACTATCTAATTAAATCAGACGATAGATACGTAACTATAGTAATTCGTTTCTTATTACCCCAATTTATTAACTTTTATCATGCATTTTATGCCTTTATACAATAACATTTTCAGGTCATCTGGATATGACTGAGGGAGTTGATGTATATTTTAACTTAGTTTGGAAATATAGAGTCATAATTGAGTGGAGAATGGTGTCAATGAACTCTTTTCTTATGTTAAGTGTGAGTAGTAGTACTAGTGCGTAGTTAGACGTAGTCTGTATGGCGTTGCTCTGCATGGCCGCTGGGCGCTCCCCGCTGACTACGTGCACTACTACTGATGCGGAATCTGGTGACAAAAGACAAAGAATTTTTACTACAACCTACAAAACTTTATATTTTTTTGTTGTTGACGTTGAGTTGACGAAACAAGTAGATGTTCTGTGGGAAAATAATAGTTTTATGGCAATATTTTGGAGTTGTTAATTCTTATGTGCATGTGATTGGTTGGTGGGAGGCTTTAGCCGTGGCTAGTTACCACCCTACCGGCAAAGACGCACCACCAAGTGATTTAGCGTTCCAGTATATTGTCGTGATGAAACCGAAATGGGTGTGAATTTTCGTCCTCCGCCTAACTGATGCCGCCACGCAGCGCGTAGTACACCACGTTCTAGGCGAGGCTAGTATAAGGCACACGCTTGACAGTTCTGCTTACCAGAGCTACAAGGTGTGAAACTGTAGTTCCTCGAGTTCTAGGACGAGACTAATATAAGGCACATACATGGCATTTATGCATACCAGAGTTACAAAGCGCGCAGATGTAGTTCCACGACAGACAGGCTAATATACATATAAGCCACTCGCATGGCAGTTATGCTTACCAGATATACTAGGCGGGCATATATAGGCCTGGAGTGTCTGGGCATTTATACCTACTTACCAGAGCTACTAGGCGCGCAGCTGAAATTCCTGTAGTTCTGGGTTAGAGAGACTATTATACCAGTTGGCAGTTATGCTTACCGGAGATACTAGGCAGGCATATAATAACTAGTGTCTCTGGGTATTTATACCTACTTACCTGAGGCATTTACATAGGCTAGGCTAGCGACTAGGTGCATAGGTGTATTAACCCTAGTTCTAGGACAAAGCATGGCTAGGCACACTCGTTCATGGCAGTTTTGCTTACCAGAGTTAAAACGCGCGCAGGTGTAGTTCCTCGAGATCTATTAGAGAGGCATATGTATGGCAGTTGTGCTTACCAGAGATACTAGGCGGGCATATAATACCTGGAGTCTCTGGGTATTTATACCTACTTACCAGAGCTACTAGGCGCGCAGGTGTAGTTCCCCGAGTCCCGCGGCGAGGCGCGCGCTATGAGCAGCCGACTTGTCCGCGTTCGCTGCTCCGTCTCCACGCTGATGCCGCCACGCTGCGCGTAGTTCACCACGTTCGCGCCGCGGTACCAGTAGATGAAACTAGACAGGTTAATACTATATTAAATAATAAAAAACTGTGCTGCTGTAAGTATATTGAAGTTGTAAAAAAACAACAAAAGACATCAATGCTAATCAAGGCTCAAGAATTGTAATGGATATTATACTCTGGATTATTATATGGGCTACTTTTTGACAATGAAAAAATCTATGATTCCTGGAAGATTTGCACAAAACAATGTAATGTAAAATAACGCTCTGCCTAGCCTGTCTTAAGTGTCGTAAGTGTCTTAAGTGTCGTAAGTATGTAGGTAGGTGAGGTAAGTATTGCTAGCACTATAATAAGATTATGATTCACAACATTTGTCAGGACACCTTAATTAACAAATCAAACTGTAACCAAAATAAGACCCTAGATAGGCAGAGAATGACCTTGAGTGGAGTCACGTACTTGTGAACGATGTGTGTAGGGTTAAAGGATCCTTTGACAGATATCTAACACTCCCCTTTTCCACTCAAGTCACTCTCCCAGCCTATCTCAAGTAACCCATAAAGAATTACACAACAAGAGATGTGGACGGCTCGAACGCCACGAGCACACTGAAGCCGTCCGTACGAACTGGAAACGATATGGAAAGTAAGTACAAGAAACGCATCAGTGGTTCCGTGCTGACCGACAGATAAAAGGAAATAAAGTAGTATTATAGATAAAATAAAGTTACCTCGGAGGATCTGGCGCGTGTCTTGCTATGCAAGTAAGATTAATATCGGAGCCGGCGCGTACAAACAACTCCGGCCCCGAAAGAATTTCCGCTTTCGACACTGAAACAAAACATCCTTATTGAATCGACATCATTTCCCTTCTTATTGTCTGGAGTTATAAGAAATCTCGTATAATATGATATCAGTAGGTTAAGAATAGGTATATTGAACCCACAGAATAAAGAATGTCCAGAATGAGTCTTTACAAGGAGCGTGTGAAGCCAGTGAATAAAAAACGTCACGCGTCTCCTTGACATCCGCATATACACAACCATTTTCATAATTTGTATTTCAAAATTTAATATCCACTAACGACAATTACGGAAATTAATATAATAATCAGTAAACAATAAAAAAATACGAAATCTTATACCTTTAGTTCTGTAAAAATATTTAATAAAATATAAGACGCCGTTTTTGTTGAATTTTTTGAAAATTACTGATGCGCTGCTTCGTGTCGTACTAACTCGAGAATATATTCGTTTTTGAATTTTATGTTTGTAACGGTTACGTCACCGACGTGTTCCGTGCGCTCTATCTGCCTTTATTAACACGACACCGGCTTAGCACCGCCATCAAATTGATCAGCAGGTAATCAACAGCAAAGCAGCAGAAAATATTATAATGTTATTTTTCCCTTTTTAGTCTTAGTCGGTACGTTTTACGTTTTTGAACTTGTACTAATTTTTAAAATAATCTGAATTCGGTTAAAAAATAAAACAAGACAAAATGATATTCATAAAAGACACAAATTATATTTGTAAATTTTCCTTTAAACTTTTCATTAGACACAAAATGACGCCTCAATTTGAATAACAAAGATAAACAAATTTAAAATATTCCATTTTTTATGTATCTGAACAAAATTATTAATATTGCAAAATCTTAATTCTAATTCATTGTAATTTATGTCCATTTTAACGAATATTTTAAATCCTCTTTGTATAAAAAGCTCATCTTTAAAATGTCTAACATTTTTAGGGTAATTTCCCATGAGAAGCCATTTTAATGGTAATACCACAACAAAAAATAAAATTAAGATTAATAACATTTGATTAAATCCTACTATTGCCAACTTTTTTATTTAATGGGTTTGTTCAAGGCGTTTAATAGCTCTGTAAATAAAATAAAAATTAAAAAGTGCTCTTTTTATTGTTTTAGATATTTCGTTCCAAAACAGTAAATTTAGACAAAAATATGTTATAAATTTTGTAACAAAGTTATTTTTTGAGTATTTTTTTAAATAACGCAATTAATGTCAATGAAGAAAAGTAGCACAAATAGAGAAATTCGTGATCAACGTTTCGTCGTTTTAGTAGCAGCCATAAATAATAAAGAAACAAAGTCGGAAGCATAGATAATAAATTCTATTAGATCTTAATCGTATAATCAAATGTCATATTGTCACCGATTTTGGCCACGACGTCTAGCTATATTTTAGACTAGTAGACGCCGGGTGGTTTCACCCGCATGGTTCCTGTTCCCGTAAGAATACGGGGATAAAATATAGCTATAGCCTTCCTAAATAAATGGGCTATCTAACACTGAAAGAATTTTTCGAATTGGACCAGTAGTTCCTGAGATTAGCGCGTTCAATCAATGAAACTCTTCAGCTTTATAATATTAGTATATATATGTTGAGTATAGTTATTCATGCGGTATTGAAGTGCACAAGTGCTTACAAAAACTCTGGTGAACTCACCATTACATCGTCCTAAAGATTAATCTAGGATTACTATAGGATGTACGAACACTATCGCCTCAATAGTGTTGCGGGACTCGAGTCCTGGATCTTATGTCCACCACTAAGCTAATTAAGTGAGGTTCTATATAACTATGTACTATACTAATTATAAGATTAATGCTGATAAATGATAAAATCAAATATACAGTACTAGTGGAAAATTTTTTTAAAACAAATGTTCAAAAAAAGGTCATACTACCAAAAATAACTCGTAGTGTATAAAAAGGGAAACTCATCACTCCACAATGTAACAACTTGTATGGTAGGCAAACGCTGGAGTATATTATACCAACATTACTAAATGGCTTGCCCTGCAACCTAAAGCAGGAGATCAACTCAAGGAATATAAAGGAGAATCTCAAAAAATACTTTCTTCAGTATCATAAGAATAACTGAGCTTAACAAGGTACAGTCGGAGCAACCTCTTTATTTTGTAGTACATTTTATCCAATGCCATACCTTCACTTGATAAAAATTTATTACTTCGGGTATGCGTCCGTTTTGTATTATATTTTAAGTTATAATTATTGTAATATATTAGACGAATGCCGTTGTGCGGAAAAACTCAATTGAGTTTATGTCACACTGTTAAGTTATATTAAGAAATGTTAAAAAATGTATATTTATATTTAAGTATATAAAAAAATAAAGAAACTAGCGGACGCCCGCGATTCGTCCGCCCCTCGTAAAATCCGTTCTTAGCGAAACACCTACCAACTATAGACCTGCCAAATTTCATTTCTGTATGTCCAGCGGTTTTCAAAATTGATGAGTGAGCTTTCGCATTTATACATTACTAGCAGACGCCTCGCAGTTTCACCTGCGTAGTTTCCGTTCCATTGGGAACACGGGGATATGAAGTCCATGACACTCATAAACAACGAGGCTTTCTGTTGGTTTCTATTGGTCTGTTAAATCTACTTGTGCTTTTAAACATAAATTTAAAAAAATATTTAATAACTCAGCAGAAACTGAAGTTTTGATCATAAAGTTTCAACATTTAATAGAGCTAAGTAGGTAGGTAGTTTTTTTTTTTATTCTTTTTACAAGTTAGCCCTCAATCTCACCTGATGTTAAGCGAAGATACAGTAAAGTTTTAGTGTAATGTAGTACTTGTAGTGATTTTATTATTTTGTAGGCATTGTTTATTTAGTTATTAGTATTTTATATTTTTGTAGTTACATCCATTGATTTAAGTATTTTTTTTTGTTTATACTTTTTTTATTATTTTTAATAACTGTTGTTTGCGTCCGTGATGTCACCCTTTTAAAAGCTTCCATTGAAAACCAGCGATGCAGCTAGCTGCAGCTTTAAGCTGAGTGGGAGACCTTTATTTGGTCAGTGCGCTTTTACTTTCACTTTTCTTGTTCTTTGTATAATACAAAAGCTTAGTTTTAAGTTTTTAGCTGACCAAATAAAAATATTTTTCTTTCTCTCTTTCTTTCTTCGCTTCAGTATATCCTGAGACTACCTTTATAACCTAACAAACTTCACCTCTTCCCATTATAATAAAAGTACAGAAGATAAGTAAAATATACCGTGTTACTGCTAAGTCGGACATCAGTTATATGTACAATTTCCACAAAGGTATCCGCTTACAGGCTCGACTAAAGCCTACGATTAAGAAAGCTGAAAGTTGCCGTCAGAGCTTAGTTCTAAGCTGTGCTTGCTAAGCCGGAGACGGGAACACATGTAAGGGGATTAAAACTGTTTTTGAGAAAGCCTCGCTATTTGTTATTACCTTCTCAGCTTTGCTAGTTTAATCGGTGGCTTCTTTGAACGCAAGCACTGTAGTTTAGTTATGAATTAGATTATATCAATTTTTTTTTATCATCGCAAATTAAAGTCAAGGTCAAAAGTCAAAGTCCAAATTTATTTATTTCAAATAGGCTTAGTTTACAAGCTCTTTCGAAACGTCAGGTAATAAATAATGTTAAACTTAAGATAATGGTGTTAATAATTATTTGAAAACTTAAAATTAAAGTTACGAGGGTTCTAAACACGCCTTGGTCCGAGAAGAGCCCACAACAAACTCAGCCAGGTTTATCCTTTTTTAGTTTATCACCATTTAACAATAGGTATATAAGTAGCCTTTCATGTAATACATTTCATTTCCAAGCAATTTTGTCATTTACGTAATCATTGACACTACAATATGACTTTTCTATAAGCTTACGTTTAATAAAAACTTTGAACTTATTGAGAGACATGCCAGTGATTTCATGTGGCAGTTTATTATAAAAACGTATGCAATTGCCCTTAAAAGAATTGCTAATTTTTTGTAACCTAGTGTGATGTGCAACAATTTTATTTTTATTTCTGACATTAATATTATTGCAATCACACCTTCTTTTAAAATTGCCTACGTGTTTATGTACATATACTAAATTTTCAAATATATACTGACTATGTACAGTCAATATTTTTATTTCTTTAAATTTTTCCCTTAACGACTCATTAATAAAGTAACACTGCGAATAACCATAATTTTACAGCTTTAAGAAACAAGCAATCTAATCTGTACTGATATTATAAAGCTGAAGAGTTTGTTTGTTTGATTGAACGCGCTAATCTCAGGAACTACTAGTCCGATTAGGAAAATTCTTTCAGTGTTAGATAGCCCATTTATCAAAGAAGGCTATATATTATCCCCGTATTCTTACGGGAACCAGAACCACGCGGGTGAAACCGCGCGGCGTCAGCTAGATATATTATAAAACTCGACTGGCTTGATTATTTTTTACTCTATAAATATTAAATTTTAGGATATAATAATTTCAAATTGTCTCAAGGATATATAAAAAAGAGGCAAGGAAGAAGAAAGCGGATTCCAGCGTGCTTTTGAGGCAATACCTATGAAAATAAATTCAAGTTTTACTCGCCGCGAATCAATCATAATTACTCACGCATAGTAGTGTAAGAGGTTGTATGTTTACAACACAAACACTATCATAATGTTTTATTAAATAAAAAAAATGTTTTCTTTTAATCGAGCTATCCTTTTAATGCGTAAATCATTTTTAAAGACTTACGCATTATTGTAAGTATTTGTGACGCAAGGTTGTAAGTATGTTTATACAAATTAACACTATCATGCTTTTTTATATTTAAAAAAAACGCGTCATTTTATTGAGCTATCCTTGTACATCAAAGCAAAACGCGCGTCAATGTAACACGTGTAAACTGCACTTGATAATTGTATCTGCTAAATAAAAACAAATTCTTTGCAATTGCATTCTTAAGATCCCTTTGCGCATTCGACTCCTGCATTGTTACATCTGGCTTACTTCTATACGGAATTGAAGCCTGGGCAGTAAACGAGGACATCAGGAAACGTATAGAAGCGTTCGAAATGTGGGCGCTTAGACGCATGCTGGCTATCAGTTGGACTCACAAAGTGACGAATGCCGAAGTTCTGCGACGCGTCAATCAAAAGTGTGAACTTTTGCAGACCGTCAAGACAAAAAAAGTCGCGTATCTACGGCACGTGCTACGACACGAGACATACGAGCTTCTACAGCTCATGTTGATGGGAAAGGTTGCTGGTAGAAAAGGCGTTAGTCGCGGAAAGAAGTCATCAGAGAGTGGACCGGTATCGCGAGCGCCGCACAATTATTTCGCCTCGCGAACTCAGACTAAATACATAAGGAATAGTATCGCACCCAAATTCACGAACAAATCTGCCATTTTCTAAGGAAAACGAAACGTGCTTAGATTTCATACATATCTTATACTAAACTAGTAGTTTTGTTCGTTTTTTACAACATTTGACTACACAAAAAGGTATTTTTTACGGAGATTTTTAACCGACGGACACGTTTGTAAACTATGAAACATCGATTCTATAGAGACAGTGTTTATAATCGAATCGAAATTGATCATATACTTTGACAGAAAAATAATGTCTTGCGAGGCAGGTCTTTATCTAATTAGTCTGAGCTCGCGAGGAGAGAGACGAGTTCAGGAAACTGACTGCCAATCTTCGCTAGTCGGAGAGGCAAAACAACTTACCTACAACTGTAAGCCAGAACGATAAACTGATCTTAGGCTCGGTGGACACTTGACACTCGTAGCCCCCGGAGTCGCGCGGCTGTGCGTGCGCTACTCGCAGCGACCACTCGTCCGAGCCGTCAGTGTGAAGCGCCGCGAACCGCGCGTCGCTGCTGTACGTGTGAACACCCACTGTCAGTATGTGGAGATCGCGTTTGCGGATCCAGGATACCTGCGGACAATGTTTTAGTTTAATGTTAATTGGTTAATAATATTATAATACTAATGTCATGGCTGCTTTGTGGGTGCAGTGCTTATACGACTTATGAAGTTATTAGGTACTGAAATCGATTTTTTACTGTGATATTTTGTTTCCAGAAATTCTTAACAGCCTTGTCCCCCGTGATTCAGAAAGCATGTAGATTAAAATGTCAGTCCTGTACATCTTAGCCTCCAACAAATGGCTATCTCGTGAAGAAAAATAAAAAAAACAGCGACTAATGGCGGTATAGTAGTCCTAGTTCCATCTCTTTCGTCCTAACTCAATGAAAGAGATGGCGACATTTACTGTTGCGCCACTATTGGTTTGTTGTTCTATTTCTTTTCACCAGATACGTCGTTTGGTAGCATGTTAGGGCTCCCGGTGGTTATCATTACTATCTTTTAGTGTTACATAGTACATTACCACATTAACGCTTAACGCTTGTCATTACGTATGAGAGTTCAGATCGAATGTCTAAATAGGTTGCCCCGCGGCATACACTACGTACGTCTCAATACCTAGGCCTAACAGTGAAAGGTGCGCAGAATAAAAAACGTAACGCTGTCATTTGTTCATCGAATTTTACTCCCCATATTGTTTTCATATCGAAGGCAATATATGAAAATTCGATTCTTAAGGAGTGAACTCCAAAAATCACGTCTGAAACATCCCATCCCATAAATCTCCTCTTCTGTAATACAAAGGATCCCTATTTCTTATACTAAAATAGGCTATAATGTGATTGATGAATAATATTAAGCTTCGTAAACATGCGCCGTCTGTGCGTAAAAAATACATGTCTGAAACATCCCTTAAGCCCCTACTGACCCATTTCAAAATCTCACCCCCGCGTATCTAGTTAAATAGCACAACGACAAGGCCGAAACAATACATTCAAGGGGAATTTAGGGATCATAAAAATAAATCTTCGGCCATTTAGATTACATGTTTTGCCAAACGAGTGGTTTAATTGCATTCTAGCGTTTTATTGCTCGCCCAATTACAATGAACATTCGTAATTTATAACGCCTTTATTGTTTGTTTACTATCCGTCTAACTGTTTATGGGTTACAATACAATGAGTTGTTTTGTCTTATAGCGCCCCACAATGTAGTTATCTTTGTTAATAACAGGTGTATTTCTTTTATTTACATTTTTTTTAATTTTTCTTTTTTGGGAAATAATAATGAAGCGTTTTGAACTATTTTAGAATTTAAACTATCGTGAGAATTATTCATATTAACATATTATATGGAAACATGGCTAAAACTCATGTGATACAACGTCGGAGTATGTCCGACTAGTTTTGAACCCATTCGGGGAGTTATAAATGTAGTATGAAGAATGTAGACACTAATGGTTTAGCAATAGCCGACCATGCTTCAAGGTTCTGGTACGAATCATTATATCAGATTCAAAAAGGCTTCTATTGTGTCAAGGGAAAAGTTTCTAGTACCTTGTAAAATACGTGAAGCAATAGAAATTAGTCGTCACCCGAATTTAAATGTGATCATGGATGATTGCTGCCGACAGCGTGGAAACCGCATTTCATTCAATGTCGAAAATAACTTGGAACAAAATAGTGTTGGTTCGGTTTGCTTATAAGAATAATATCGACTCAATGGGTTAAGTCTTAGATTTAAATACTAATTTATGTCAAAGTTTAAAGTAATATTAACACATCGACTTATTATAAAATTACACATACAATATAAAAACTATAATAGACATACAATATTATTGTATTTAGTTAGTGTAAATAATTGTAAAAGCAAATTTAAGTTGAAATAAATATAACGCAATATAAAAACTGATATTTATACTACCATGTTTTATTTTATTTGCAACGTTTTTACTTGCAACGTACTTACTACTTACGAAAAAATATAGAAATCTGAGATACCAAAGTTAGTTGTAAATTAAATATGTGTATAGGTACCTATGTTGTACTTATGTTACCTATGTATGATGTCATTATAAATTCACCATGGCGGAAAGCCAACTGCCATAATGTTGCGTTCATAGCTTAGACAGAAACAGGATTATAATATCATAAACTTATCAACTAAATGACCCAACGGTCTTCCTATAACCTGAAATTACTAAATATCAAAATTTATTGAAACATGACACGGAATTACGGAAAACGATTATCGGAATTAGGTCAGGAGTTAAATTTTAGTACGGAATTAGGGACAAACTCAAGGTTCTGCAAAATAATAATTATAATCTCTTTAAATTGGAGCGCAAAATAATGTTCCACATGTTCCACGTTGTTTGAAAATTGAGATATAAAACAACTTTAGATAGAAGATTTACTAGACGGAGGTCCATAGTTTGATCCCGGCTAGGCCGATTAAGGATTTCTTAATTGGTTACCACCCTAACGGCAAAGACGTACCGCCAAGCGATTGAGTGTTCCGGTACGATGTCGCGTAAACCCCAAAGGGGTATGGACTTTTAGCCTTCCATCTTAGATTGCATCACCTACCATTAGGTGTTATTGTAGTCAAGGGCTAATTTGTAAAGAATAAAAAAATAGTATCTTCATTTAAGAATAAAGAGAGCAAAAATAAAAAAAAACGTCAAATCAAAATCAAATCAAAAATCATTTATTTCAATTATACTCAGTTTACAAGCACTATTGAGAAGTCAGTTGACTGTTTGTAAATATTCTACCAACGGTTCGGAAGGCAGGTTCTGCTGAGAAGAAACCAGCAGTTGCTCTTTAAAAAAATCATACAGTATTATAACTTACAATTGATGACAACAGTACAATTTCTTATAGTTTTAATTTATGTGTGAAGCTGATCTAATGACCTCCAAGCGCCTTTAAGGAACTTATCAATGGTGTAGTAACCTCGACTTAGTACGTTTATTTAAAACCTGTGCCTCCTAAGAAAGCACCTATGTATTGCAGTTACTGATACCTCGACCACTTTGGCAAATGAATACCAAAACTCAAGTATTAGAAGCATCAAACTCTGTCATGTTTAAAGGTACCATCTCGGCCTTGAGCTGCATAAACCGAGCAAAATGATGGACTGTGCGGCGCAGATTTTCAGCTGTTACCTCGATCTAAGTTACACCACGAATATGCATAGCCACGCACATAAAAACCATAATAATAAATCTAAATTAAAACAAAAAATAAATTTTAATATACTACCTAATAGAATCATGCTCAAATTAGAAACATTTTCTACTTTAAGAATGATTCTGAAAATATTTTTTCCCTGTACAAATTCCCTTCTTAATTTTTCTAAAAATTATTGTCAAACTATAAAATACTATAGTAGTTTAAAAGAAAAATAACAGAATCCTAAGTAATATAAAATGTTTTTATTTTTCATTTTTTATCTTTTAATTCCATTCAATGTCTTAATATCAGAATAACTTTTAATAATTAATCAGTAGCGCGTAAGTTGATCATTCAATATCATAGCCGGAATAGCTCGCATTAAAAAAAATACACCAGGAATAAAAAAGTAAGTGATAAAAGTGCAAATTTTTTATCACTTTTTTTAATATTACACAGCGTCATGTCTAGAGTACACTTTCATAGAGCTCCACTTTAAGCCGAGTGTTAAAGCAAATGAGGTTCAAAGTTACGTCGGTTGAACAAGGAGATAAAGGTGGCTTTCCACTGATGAGTACTTTACGTAAACGTAAATATTTTACTATAAAAGTGAATGAATATAAATGGCTATGTTGATATTTTATATAATGCCACAGAAGGGGACGCGAGATGAATACTAGCAAAATATTTCTATAACCTGTTTAAAATACCTTGTACATTTGGATATTTTAACCCTATAGATTTGGAAATATGACGAATTTTCTCCTTTATTCCAATTTTAAATATGACGAATTTTCCCCTATCTTGCCAATTTCACAGACTGTGTTCGCTCTTCCCATTGGCCAACTAATTTGCCAGTAAATTGGCTAGTACGTACGTTGGTCAATAAACATCCACTATAAATACTACATTCGTCAAAATGTTGGCCAACGTGGAAATCGTTTTGGCCAACATGTCAGCCAACGTGAAAAGGAGCCATTAGGTATGGATAAAACAATAGCCAGGTTTGAACACGGGTTTAAGACCCGCGTTATTGCCATGGAGGTATTGGAGCTTCAAAAGTACACTTAATTATTACTAAAAACAGTTAATTAAAAATAGTATCTAGGTTGAATCTAACCTAAGGTTGCCTGGAAGAAATCGCTATGTAGCGATAAGGTCTCCCTTTGTATACTGCTGCTTCCTTATGTTATTATAGTTGTAGTGTACAAATAAAGTATATTTATAAATAAATAAATAAATCATAGCTTTGTTTATCGCTTAGCTCATTGGAGGAAAGGTATCTTTAGTATTGCACGGGGGTTTCATTGTCTAGGTATAAGTACTTGTCTAGCGTGTCTGGTTATTAGCTGACTATGGTAAAGCAAAAGGAGGGTTAACTTTCTGCTCTAACGCTTGAATAAGTTCTCAAATTAGAGTACTCAACGAGTAAAAAAAAATTTTGTTACTACTTTTTGGAACGAGCAGATGTAAAGAGAAGCATCTGATATAAAATGGAACTTTCCAAAAACTATTTAAGTAATACGTAAAAAATCTTTAATTCATTCATCAGTTTATTTTAATAGGACCAGGCCCCTTTCCTTGTAGGAAAGGGAATATGAGGCTTAGAACCACCACGCTGCTCCAGGGCGGGTTGGCGGGTAGGGTGATGATATTTAACTCTTTGATAATCAGTTGTAAGTATTACTGAAGCCTTATTACCCTTTTAATAGACTCGAACTTAGGACCTGGTGATCCAAAACCACGAAAGCTAACCACTGGATCAACGAGCAGTTCAATAAAAATAACGGAATAAAATGAACCAAGCTTCTTATTCATTACTTAGCAAATACCCATACTTTTTGGATATCTGCTTATTATTTTTATTTTTATGGCTTTCAAGAGATAAGGTTTGAAGTGGTTTAGGAAAAAGGTCGTGGAATGGACTTTGTGGACGAACAATGGGATGTAATGGTGGAAAATCATAGAATTTCCACGAGTTTTCCTAAAGATAAATCAGTGACGTGAATGAAATCGTCGATAAAAAAACAGAAGCAAGCTCGAAAAAGTTCTATATATATTATTACATACATTATTATGCCGCGAGGTTTTATCGGCATATAATATTTTTCTTTGACATAAAATGTCTAGTCTACCTATATTTACTACTAGCTGACGCCGCGCAGTTCCACCCACGTGGTTCCCGTTCCCGTAGGAATACGGGAATAATAAATAGCCTTTCTCGATAAATGGGCTAACAGTGAAAGAATTTTTCAAATCGGACCAGTAGTTCCTGAGATTAGCGCGTTCAAGCAAACAAAAAAACAAACAAACTCTTCAGATTTATAATATTAGTATAGATAATCTGTAAAGCTCAAGTTTCATCAAGTTCAAATTTCATTTAGCCGTTGAGCCACGATTGAGTAACAAAATTCTATAATTATCTGAAATTTTAGTCTAAACTTTTAAGCAGGTAGAACTACAGGACATAACTAGTATTAAACAGTTAATCTTGACTTCAAAATATTTTCAACTTATTTAACGTCTAAGGTTTTTTAATTTAAAGTTAAAAAACTATTAAAGCAACCCCTTTCCAGTCTGCCAATTTTTGAAGTTACAAATGAACAAGTGACGGTCAAGATAGCCTGGGCCCGTTGTAGGGTCTAGTACTATACACATGTTGACAAATTAAATTTTTGAACGCACGTTGATACTTGTTTAACTGACTACAATTATACACTTTTTTGGGATTCCAATTTTTAGAGTTATTACATACACTTTGTAAGTTTGTTAAATAATAAAAGAGCTTTTCTTATTTCACAAAAATTCTAACATACAAACTCTCAATACACATTCGTGACCGTACGTTTCACTCTGAAAGTTTGCCGCGATTCACGATAATAGTACACATTATGAACGTCATACAGTTGTCTGTCACCGTACCCATGCTATCTGAAAAACACTTTAGTCACTTTATATTTGACTCTATTCGACATATACGTACGTACGTTTTTCGTATTACGAGATACGGATTACGGAACCCTAAAAAAAGCACGACGTTATCCCTGTAACCATTTCCTTCCACATCGCAGGTTGGCGCGCGCCAGAGCGAAGCAATATAGGGGCGGTTTGCAATTAAACTCTGTGCATCCGTGCAGAGATTGCAGTGATGCTGTGAGTGCCGTGAAATTAAAGTGTATAATTATGATTTGTGCCCCACGGAGAGTCGGGAATGTTTTATTCTAGAACCGTCACTCTCTTTACTCTCGTATTTCTGTAAAACAACTCGCTTTTGATCATAATTTCCGTTATATAAATAGTATCTTACAAAATGTAGAGACTGTAATACGTATAACAGTTAGGTAATTTTAATTCGGAAGTCACTTTTGCTAACAAATTTCTTACATTAGTATTTTATATAGAAATTAATTTTATAATTATAGAAATCAATATAAAAATTGATGTTAGTTACAGTAAATGTGACTTCCTTATTTATACAAGGTTTTTTTTTAAAACTGTCTATATCTACATACGGATGTAAGTAGGAAATAATTTATTATCAGTGGAAAAAACTTGCAAATTTAAATCAAGAATAAAAGACTTTCCTCATTCTATAGTAGCTCAAAGTTTCTAAGCCCATGTCCCTGTCATTGGTAAATGCAATAGACTACTATGGAGTTGACAGAAGTATTGGCTTTGGGAGGAAGCAGGATGTAAAGACCCTTAACCGTCCTAGTATCGTATTTTTAGTATTTTCCTCGACAAAATTATGCCCAAGTTGGCAGTCACTTTTCAACTTTTCGAAAGTACAATTTAAATATTTTACTTCAGTGAAGTAAAGAAAGGGTTGAAAAGATGATTTTTCATGATACCCTTTAGAAGTTTTTTATTGTTTATGCATGAACTACATACGGCTTAGACCTTTGACTATAGGTTGAAAGTTTCAAAAGCTTACCGAGCTTACCTTTGATAAAGCGTAAGCTGACAAACTTTCAGCTTTTGCAAAATTTGAATGGTCTTATCATTACAGGGATTAAGTCTGAATGAATCAAATAATCACACAAATTAACAAATAAATTGCTTTATTCGTTCAAGTGCGTAGTAAATAACATATTTCGAATATTAACTTAACATAGACAAGGACATATTTAAGATGTTCTTCAAGAAATTTGAATAAAACAAATGATAGAACCGATTAAGCAAGACAAAGATATAGCTAAATAAGGCCTAAACATTAATAACGAATTAAATCTCGAAACATTGTGACGAAGCACCAGGTGGAAAGCAAAAAACTCAAAAGTTTACAAATAAAATGTTTACAACACACTTCACTGGCAACTTTTTCGAAATGTTCTCTTCCTTGCGAGGGGTTTCTTCCAGTCTGTCGATTCTGAATGTTGGGAGTAACACAAATAAAAGAGCATCCTTCATCACGAAATGTTTTGCCCTTTGTGACAATTTCCTTTTATGACACACGTTTTGAAGAGGAACAGCATTCGAGGCGAGGGTGGCCGGGGGTATTTCGGGTCACAGTGCAGTATAACTATAACTAACCCGGTGTGCTCCAGCATCTAACTATACAATAATACCCTCAACTCCCCTTTTTAACCGACTTTAAAAAAAGGAGGAGGTTTCTCAATTCGACCGTATATATTTCGGGTCACAGTGCAGTATTACTATAACTAACCCGGTGTGCTCCAACACTCAGCATCTAATTATACAATCATCACCATCAGGTGTAAATCTCTTCATCTTATATATCAAAATACTCTCAACTCCCCTTTTGATAGATAAGATGATGAAGAGATTTGCACCTGATGGTGATGATTTATTTTCAAACTCAGTTACAAAGTATATAGCCTATTGCCTGAACCATTTTTTTTAAAACAAGTTATTTTTTTGGCGCAATGTTTGATTTGAATGAACGCCTATTTTAAGAATTGAATTCTGTATTAGCTTCTCAAGACCACAAAATTTGGCTCACTGCTAAGCTCGAGTCTCCTCTCAGAATGAGAGGGATTAGGCCAATAGTCCACCACGCTGGCCCAATGCGGATTGACAGACTTCACACCTGCAGAGAATTAAGAAAATTCTCTGGTATGCAGGTTTCCTCAGGCTTTCCTTCACCGTTTGAGACACGTGATATTTAATTTTTTAAAATGAACACTACTGAAAAGTTGGAGTTGCATGCCCCGCGCCGGATTCGAACCCACACCGTCCAGAATCGAAGGCAGTGTTGCCTCGACTGGGCTATCATGGCTCGATAAGTTCCGTAATGGACCTTTATCGGCTAATAATAATGAGGAACAAAAGATGAATTCTCTCCCACTTTTGAAAATTTGAAAACTGTTTATAGGTTTAAGAAATTAAACGTTGTATATTTTACTTGTTATATCTTGTGACCTAATTTGGATAAATTATTTTTACTGTGATTTTTCTCATTAAATTTATTTACGCCACAAATATTTTTTTTATTTTATTTTAAACGTTAATGCTCTGTGTATTATAAAAAGCACCGCTTTATTTGTGCGTATTTCATTAAAACTGGGAATTCAATTAACATGCGGTTTGATTACAGAGCAGGTGAAAATGTTTATTATGTTTGTTGAATTTTAACGCCGGCGTTTTGTTAAATTGTTTTTATTGTTAAAAATTATAATATATTTTTGGGCAAACAAGGTATTTCATTTCGTGTTTATTTTTGAAACTTCTTTATTAATATGAGTATAACTGTATTAATACGTACATGGTTTATTGAGCCAGATTTAATGTATGAATAAAACGTCCTTCTTTTCGTATTTCTAATCTAAATGATATAAAGTAAGTAAAAATATGCTAAACTAGCGGACGCCCGTGACTTCGTCCGCGTGAAATTTTGTTTTTCACAAATCCCTCGGGAACCACGGATTTTTCTGCGATAAAAAGTAGCCTTAGTGTTCATCCAGGCTATAATACATCTTAATACCAAATTTCAGCTAATTCAGTCCAGTATTCGAGGTGTGAAAGATTAACAAACATCTAAACATACATCCAAACATCCATACAAACTTTCGCGTTTATTATATTAGTAGGATCTACTTGTGACAATCATAATTAATTCCGTTTTCTAAAACAAAGGATTATTATGAACATTACACCGCCATACAGGCTGACTTAAATTAAAAAAAAATGTTTTACTACTATCTTTTCATTATTGGTAATTAAATTCAATGTTGGTCCCTACGGTGACCGTAACGTTACAGATTTTTAATAGTATGAGTAAATATCGAGTTGCGAAGCTGAAGTGGCAATGGGCGGGGCACATAGTTCGAAGAGCCGATGGACGTTGGGGTCCCAAAGTGCTGGAATGGCGACCCCGCACTAGTAAGCGCAGTTTTGGCCGACCCCCCACCAGGTGAACTGACGACATCAAGGGAGGCGCAGGGATTCGTTGGATGCAGGTGGCTCAGTATAGTGATGTTTGGAAGTCCTTACCTGCAGTGGACGTCCATCGGCTGATATGATGATGATGATGATGAGTAAATATTATTATAACATTATTGTTTTCAATAAACACCAACACTGTTAGTTTTCAATATTATTTTCACAAAGTCATCTGTGATCAAATTCTGCAGCGTAGCTATGTCGTAGCACTTTGCTACGATGTAGCATTCCGCTACGTTCACTGAGATAACCCATTTAAACGAACTGGTATTGTTTGAGATCAAAGTTGTACGAACGGTGTATGTTTTATCATTTTCGTGTTGGAGTTGGGAATTCGGTAGTATTACACCCACATGCATCGGAGAATGTCTTTTACGTTATAGAAGAGGCCTGATCCTTGCAGTGTGTCATTGAAAATAGACTATTTATAATAACGAGTTTTTTTTTTCAATTTCGTGAGGTATTCTAAATACTTGTTAAGCTATGTTGCAAATGGTTGAGGTACTGACTCATAAAAATATATTTAAGTTTGAAGTTGTTATTGTAAGTTGTTGTTTCTAGTTGCCTTGACTGGTGACAGAAAGGCTGGCTCATTTTTTGCGCAAAGTATCAGCCTGGCTGTCCAGCGCGGAAATGCAGCCAATATTCTTGCCACCACTCCACGTGGTCATGATTTGTATAGTTATTAGGATAAGTTAGCTTAAGTTCCTTATTGTATTCGATCTCAATAAAAAAAGAAAAAGTTTGAAGTGTTATCTTTAAGGGATTGACGAAAAACAAGATAAAAAAACGCAAACATATTTACTATATTATGAGAGATATTAAATAATACATCATTTATTATATGAAATGAATTATATGATACGGATAATTTACATTTAAAGGGATAAAAATACAAGTCTATGAGGAATTTCCACTTAGTACTATTATACTTTGAGATTTCCTAGTAAATACTTTGTGGTGTGTGAATACGGATGTTGTACATTCATCAGCAGCTTAAACGAACACAAGCCGTTGAAGGCTGCTCATTTGCTCGCCATTCATATTAAAAAGTCCCAAAAGCTAAGTAGATAACAACTTTTGTTATATGAGGCTTTTTTAAAACTCAAATCCCCAATTACAAGGCATTTATGAAAACAGTTAAATACCTTTATTGTTTCGGCCGATATAAATAAATGTGTTACACCCAGTTATTAAATCACTTGTACTATCAAAATATTAGTGTAAATTAATAAAATAAATAAAAATACATTTTGTGTATTTGTGTGAATTTAACAAATTAAATATCACGTGTTTCCAAGCGGCGAAGGAAAAGCTTTGTGCGGAAACCTGCATACCAGAGAATTTTCTTAATTTTCTTAAAATTCTGCCAATCCGCATTTGCCTAACCTCTCTCATTCTGAGAGAAGACTCGAGCTCACCAGTGAACCGAATATGGGTTGATGATAATTATGATTAACATAATAACATCCAATTCTGCGATGGTTTTCAGCACATGGCGAGTTTAAAACTTAATCTCTTTATACTATGGGGAGGATATTTCATGTGATTACTTTTATTCAATAACACTCATAATAACTTTGTAATTAATCACGTAAATAAAGTTTCAGCATTCTGTCACGTTGACGTAATTGGATAGGTGATGGAGTGTTCTGTGACTCAATTAAGATGAGCAAACTTTACTTATTTCGGAATTTAAGCAAAATAATAATGTTATTCCTGCGAAAAAAACAAGATATCATCTATGAATTAATGTTTGTAATAGAACGGACAAAGCTGTAAAAGTTAAAAAAAAAATAAGTTAATAAGGTAATGCACCAACTACTTTTACTTTTATATTTAAGTTTTTAATGATCTTTTTAACACTTATGGTAATTACTCGTATGAACACAGATGACAATGAATTACTTTCTTATCAGAGAGATTTTTGGAATTAGTGCCAGCTCGAAGTAATAAAATGGTTTATATCAAAACATTAAAAAGCTTCTGCTCGCGTCTTCGGTCGTATTGATGTAAATATGTAATTAAACCATTGTAAATAAATCTTATACTATACAGAATTTAAGAATAGTTTATTTGTAGATGAACAATAACTTGTCTTTCTTTTCTTTTATGTATGTGTGCCAAATTTCATAATAGTCAATTATAATAATGGCGTGTGGATTAGCATTAATAATGATTTAATAGATTAGTCATTCAATATTTTTTTTAATCCTTGAATGCTATTGAAAATATTAAGTGAAATTGCCTACTTTAACAGTGCCGCAAAATGTGTTTTTCAATAGGCACTTCTTTTTTTCGTTAAAACTCCACGCTCAATGTAAAGCGGTACGAAGTAGTGAAATGTACACAAATTTTTGTTTATCGCTGTGCCAAAAAACGGTTAAAAACTGAAAGCATTGGACGGTCTATCGCGAGCGGTTCTGTTGGCAATATTTGCTTAAACCTGCCATGAGCATTAAGTTACTACGTAGTAGAGAAGACCACTCATCACTACTGCGTTCCGTTCAACTGCGGCGATATCGCTGCACTTCTCATTAGTTTTTTTTGCTAGCCTACTATGTTGGCAAAACCTGTAAACTATGCCATGTAATTCATTGCGCTTACGATGTTTTTGTCGCCAGAAAAAAATAATTAATAGGCGTTTTAGCGCTGCGTATTCTAAGGGTAGACTTGAATTGATGATTCAACAGCTCGTGGAGAGATTATAGGTACAGACCCCTGGAATATTGTCGTACCTCTACCAATACACTTTTCCGATTAATTGGAGGGAACTGTAATACTAGTCATATTATTTATATTGGTCATGATAATTTAATCAGTTAGTCCTGTTTGTTGTCCGTTGTCCGCTATCCGTTATCAGTTGTTTGGACATGATTTTTGTTTGAAACAGCTTCTCTAGTACATAGTAACTCAATGATCGTGATAGAGTTTGTGCAAAATGTAAATGAACAGATTGCTTTTATTTAGGGTATTGTGCATGACAGATATATTTTTTTTGTTGTGAAGTATAATATTTGTGGTAGAGGAGCTTATGATGCTAAGTGGGGATTCACTCTAGCGTCATAGGGATTTATTAGAAATGCCTAAAAAAAGGCTGACTAAGGTATACTTTGGCAAATTTGTATCCATCCAGGACTTGTTGAGTATTTCAGATGATGGTTAGGTACCTGAAAATTCGTTTTCTGTTTTGAATATTAATAATAATTTTTAGCATTATAATCTATATACAAAGTAAAAATAAACTCGCAATTGATTATATTTAGTAAATGTAACAATATGTAGACTGACAAAAAATCGTCATATTTTTGAAAAAAAAAAACGACCTAAACGCCGTTGCTTTGGTTGGCTTAGTTCCAAACATAGCATTCCCCATCGACCCAATTTCCTATACTTTATGCGAGCCAGCAAACGTTCACAGGACATTTACTACAGTAGGTACTTACTGGGAACCAAATCCAACAGAAAAACCGTAACGAGCGGTCGAAAGGTCACGTTCGGGAAATCGATAATGCTTAATAAGTTCCTCCTGTCTCATTGTGAACGTGGATTTAACGAAGGGAGTTTTGTTCTTAGGCATATAAAATCACATTTATTTACTTTGTTTATGACGCCCCACGGTTTCGCCAGCGTAGTTCTCGTTATCGTGGAAATATGGAGATAAAATATGGCCTACTATTTATAAAAAAAAAGTCAGGTAGACTGAGAGATTACCCTCTAAAAAGCCTCACAAAGGAGATGGTCCAAAATTGTATGGAACTCAGGATCAGTCATTGTACCCATTGGTGGAAATAAAAGAAAATATTTTTTTTTTTATTATTTTTGATTATACAAATCTACGAATTTACTTTATTATTTGTTTCGAAATAATATTCATTCTCTCCCAAGAAATGCAACACTAATATGGCGGATTGATGATGTTTTCAATGCAGTAGTCGATTTGACGTTTGCTGTCAATTGTCATGTCATAGTTGCTCTATGGCCGCCATCTTGATATAACTCAAAAACTTGGGTTTTAATTTTATTTATTTCTTTTTATTTAGTTAGATTTATTCACTTATTTAGATGTTAATAAAATCCTTGTTTTTTTTTAATTTTAATGATACGGGGTACAAGGTTAGACCTAAAATTAACCATCTCCTTTACCTCTTCATAATATTAGTATTATAGGGAGGTAGTTCAAGAAAAAGTGATCTCATTCGTCTATATAATCACTTTGAACGCAGAGCGTTGAGTCATTCTGTCTCCGAATTTTGTGAAGTTAACACAATCTGAGCATGTGTTTATTCATTTTGAATTCGGTGGTTGTGTGTGCGTGTATTTCGTATAATATTTGTTTCATCTTAGTAATTGTTAATTTGTTAATATAATTTGTAAATAAATAGTTATGCTAAAAAGTGTGAATTATAACCATTGTTCCACATTGGTGTTCTTACCTAAAATGTAAATAAGGTAAGTAGAGTAAGTTTTTAGTAAAACCAAATCTATGATTACCCAATTATATGCTCAATATCCGTCCAATCTCCAATCATGATCAATGAAGTTAAAAAAACACGATTAAGATTACGAATTAAGACACCAATTTTTAATTTATAGATAGTGTTTAGTAGGTATTATTTTCATACCCGCTTCGTCATAATCTGTATAAATTTAAGTGTGAAAGTTCACTCTGTTACACAGGACACACGTTAGAATAATAAAAATATGGCTCCGATTCAGCAAATCCATATGCGATTAGTTTGGTTGGGATATCGAGAACGGAATATTTCCGAAAAGTTTTAACTTTTAACATTTTGCGCTTCAATAGCAGTCCCAAACCCTGCTTTTTGGGACGTGCAGTGCCATTATACGGAATTTTACGGTTGCTAAAAGCTATGCGCGGAAAATGTAACACTCTCGTGCTTTAGTGACTTTTTTAGGAAATGTCTTTCTGTTTTTTTTTTTATTAACCAACTAGTTTGCACTTAAATGCGGTTTTGTGTACATATTTTCAGGATCAGGGAGTTCAAGCAAGGGTAGGTACAGTATGTACGTCTACTTCTAAACTTGTAACAATTTATGAGAAATATTAATTGTTATATTTCTCATAAATTGTTATATTTCTCATAAATTGTTACGAGTTCTAGGATCGGAAGTAGAGTACATACCGTACCTACCCTTGCTCGAACTCCCTGATCCTTGTTGATTTCCTTGTATAACAAATTAATAAAATTTGTTAGATATCCAATTGTAGCCTTGATAGCCCAGTGGATATGACCTCTGCCTCCGATTATGGAGGGTGTGGGTACGAATCTGGTCCGGGGCACCTCCAACTTTGCAGTTGTGTGCATTTTAAGAAATTAAATATCACGTGTCTCAGAATTTTCTTAATTCTCTGCATGTGTGAAGACTGTTAATCTAGACTATTGACCTGCCCCCTCTCATTCTGAGAGGAGACTCAAGCTCAGCAGTGAGCCGAATATGGGTTGATAATGATGATAATGATGATCCAATTGTATCTATTCTTTTTGCAAATACATTTTTAACATAATTTGAATGAAACAATCACTTATTGTGAGAGCTTAGAGCCTGTTGTGATAGATGAACCTTCGTTGTCTTAAAAAACTTAAAGTTTATTTAAGGACAAAAGTTAAAAAAAGATAGATTTCCATGAGAACGAAGTATCTTCTTCAACGTCTGTTAATAATAAATAAAAAGGCGAGGTTCGAGTGGTTTTGATCACAAACAAATAAATGTACTCGTAAGCTGAGATGCGACGCAAAATTTATGGAAACTTCCAAATGCTTGCTGAAAGTATTTGTGTTCTGAATTACTATTTATTTAGTCACAAATAAAATTTTCCATCGTAGATCAAAAAGTAAACGCAGAAAACTCTTTGAAGTCTAATACAACGCTGAAATAAAGTAATTATACCTGTACAATTTCTTCAGAACGTCTCCGCTTACTGTAGAAAACTCAAGTAAATCATAAAGATGATCTCATGAGCGGCGTCTAATTGCTCAGTTCACCTTGGTGGGCCTATTTAAGTCACATTCTGTGTAACTTTTAATGAGTTTGAAAGACACACACATTACGTTTACGATTGGAGTAATTGCCACACACGGCATTTTGTGTTTACAACATTTCAAACGTTTACAGTGCGGTGGTAACAAAGCCTGGCGGAACGAAAATTGAAACCTTTGAAGCTAGTTTGTGTTGTTTAAGCTCCTGATCTTTACATTGCCACCGTGTTCTCAGTTACATCTATTATTAGTGTTCAGAAACGGAATAATTGGCTTCTCGTCAATGGAGTTTTAATTAAAGATCGATGGTAAGTGTTTTTGGTGTCAATTTCTTATTCATATTGAATACCAGCGGACGTCCGCGACTTCGTCCGCGTGGAATTTAGTTTTTCACAAATCCCGCGGGAGCCATGGATTTTTCCGGGATGAAAAGTAGCCTATGTGTTAATCCAGAGTAAAATCTATTTGCATTACAAATTTCAGCCAAATCGCTTCAGTAGTAGCCACAGCGTAAAAGAGGAACAAACATACTTACACGCTTACACACAAACTTTCGCCTTTATAATATTAGTGTGATAAGGCCCTTGTGATTTAATTATGTTTCTTACCTTAAGTACCTTTAAATTAGTAATTCTCCAAAGTTCCTCTCGCACGCTCCTAATTTCGACAGCGTATTTTATTTTTATCAGATAACTTTTCTTTCGTTTAATAACTAATGATAAAAATCGTAAGTATAGTATTAGAGATAGCATTAATATAAATCCATTAGTATATAAATGATTCATTAAATAACAAACACAAAATTTTAAAATATGCGTTTAGGACTTACATAAATTGTATTAATCTTCGGGAGACGATTATCTTTGCATTCCATGGATTCACCGTGCGGGTGCCGGGTCCATCGCGTGGTAGAGAGAAGAACTCCGAGCAGAGTCCTGAACTTGTGACTACAGGATGTAGGGTTAAGGAATTCCTTGACGACCGATCAACACTCCCCGTTCTCTGCTATTGTTGTTCTCCCTGCCTAGCCAAATTTGGTAAGACCATATTAGTGCAGCTTTGGATACTCGTTCTAATATAGAACTAGCTGTAGGTACTTCTAGAAAGGCCAATGTCTCAAGCAAGTTATAGAGAGATACTACATTCCCTTTAATTTTGCGAAAGAAGAACTCCTACTCCTATTACGTTTACCTACTCCAATTATTATTTATAAAATAGCAAGTCACTTCATCTATATACTTATACGTAGTTTAGAGAAGTATCCAGCGATTTATATCTATTAAGTAAGGGTACTAACGGTTCTGTGATTTCCACAACGGAATTGCTACTCCAGCACTTTGGGACCCCAATGTTCAACGGTCCCTAGAGATACGTCCCCCAACTATGCCCACTTTAACTTCTTATCTATTTATAACCATCTCAGTAACTACAGTTAAATTTTCTCATGTTTATCGGTCATTGAATTGACATACGTGTTTTAATATGTATTTTTTAATATAGTATACCAACAAACAAATTAAAAATGAGGGTATACATCAATTCACACCTAATAATAATTTTATTCTACTTTTTCATGAATAAATAAAAATAAATTCGATTCATAAGCTAAGAAAAAATAGACATAGTTAATATATTTTGAATAACGTTTTCTAAACAAAACGTAATTTAAAATGAATCCTACTAATATTATAAAGGTGAAAGTTTGTATGGATGTATGTATGTTTGGATGTGTGTTACTTTTTAACGCCGCTACTACTGAAGCGATTTGGCTGAAATTTGGAATGGAAATAGATTTTACTCTGGATTACATAGGCTACTTTTTATCCCGAAAAAGTCCATGGATTCCCGATAAGGTTCATGAAATTCATGAAAATAGAGCTAAGTAGGTAACTTTATTTTTTTAGTTTTTAGTGTAATGTAGTACTTGTAGTGATTTTATTATTTTTAGGCATTGTTTATTTAGTTATATTTTTATATTTTTGTAGTTACATCCATTGTTTTATGTTGTTTTTTTTTACTTATTTTATTATTTTTAATAACTGTTGTTTGCACCCCTGATGTCACCCTTTTAAAGGCTTCCATTGAAAACCAGCGCTGCAGCTAGCTGCAGCTTTAAGCCGAGTGGGAGACCTTTATTTGGTCAGTGCGCTTTTGCTTACACTTTTCTTGTTCTTTGTATAATATAAAAGCTTAGTTTTAAGTTTACTGACCAAATAAAAATATTTTTCTTTCTTTCAAATCTAGCCTGGTAACAGACTGACAAACGGACAACCGAATAAACATAAATGTCCACTAATCCGTATCGTACGTATTGTATCAAACGGATTTTTAATTTTACGATAGATAAAATTCAGCGATTAACGCGATCCGTACAATGCGGATCAGTGGACGCACTTGTATGACTTTCTATACAAGGAATAATGAAATCCGTTTGATGCAATGCGTCCGATACGTACGTAGATGCCTTCTAGAATATAACAGGATACCGTTTTACCCTTTGGGTGCAGAACCCTAAAAAACGCAAAATGTAACGCGCATTCAACGATTTCTTTACACATAAAAGCTAAGATTAGTTCTAATGCAAAGTTTAAAACGTATTTCATACAATTACCTATTTCAAATGGATATTTATTAAAGGATTCTCGTATCGAGTTACTAATTCATGCCTGTTAGTCAAATTATGTCCATATTAAATGCGAAGCTTTCATGCATCTACGAGTGCATTAAATTATTACAACTAGCAATTCAATTAAAACCAGGTTTTCGCGTTCGCCCGTCCTGCACATTATAGAAGGAGAGCATGGAAAGCCAGACATACTTCGTTTTACGAAAGCAGAACGAGACCGATAATATATCATGTATTGCTGGGCCCGGATTTAAAGAATGAACTTGAACATGAATGAATGAACGGTAACAAGATCCATATTAATGACCTTTATTAAATAATAATATCAGTTTTAGACTGGTTCAATTTCAGTTTTATTGACAGTTGCTTATTTAAGTTAATGGACAAGTACAGTATAAAATGCACGATTGCAACAAAAATACACATTTCAAAAAAATATGAAAACCTGTAAATTCTTATTGCTTTATTGATTGATTTTGGTTAACCAAAATATAGGGATGTTTCATCGTTGTTTTTTTTCTGTGACATGCGGGGTCCAAAATCGTCGGTCTTCTTTATTAGCCTATGCTTCTACCATACGTACGTATTTATTACCAGTGAGTATATATACCCAATTATGGAGTTAGGACCGTGTATCCTCAATTGTACAAGTATTAAATTATATTTGTGATGGTCTATTTCAATTCATTTTGATATTTTCTTCGGTTATTCATTGCATTGGGACGTTCTTGAATGATATTTGGTCTATTTCTCTTCCCTTGGTCGCATGTTAGTACCACATACCTCCACTAGCAAGATCATTAGCTTTGTTACAACCCTTATCTAGAGCCCCTTCAAGTTGTGTAAAAAAAAATATATAGGTTTACAAACTTTCAACCTTTATAAAATGAGGTACGTCTGACTGTAGCAGGCTCTTAGTCCATTATGTATGAGGCAGGGACATGAGTACGTGAGGCCTTTGTTATGTTCCATCACGCCGTACTAGATATATAACAAAAGTCTATTAAAAAATCAGCTTGCGTTATGCCAGGTAACACTATACGAGTACAAATTCAGTTTCAAATTACTCGTCAGAACAATAACATTTTTAACACGTTGTAAGCTACGAGTATAATTACAATTAAAACAGAACTGGGTAACATTAAAATTTTTCATTTCTAAAATGAAAGAGTCTTATACCTTTTTTTTAGTTTTATGGTGTTTTTTTTACAGTCAGTAAGTATAAGGTTAGAAGTATAATTCAACACTTACTGGCAACAGAACAACTTAAGAAGTTAACATGTGGATATAATTATTATGTTATGGGAAAATTTCGAAAGAAGTACTTTTCCGATATTGGCAAAGAAAAAGAGAAAGCAGTACCTAAGATGGGAAGATGACATAAAAACGTAGTAGCCTAAAACAAGACAAAATGTTTGTCAGTAGGACACGTTGATAATAATAATTAATTAAAATAGCTGTAAACGGATATAACTTGAAATGTAAACTGCCAGATACTTATCAGCAATATAGATTACTAGCGGACGCCCGCGACTTCGCAAAATTTAGTTTTTACAAATCCCTCGGGAACCATGGATTTTTCCGGGATAAAAATTTGCCTATGTGTTAATGCAGGCTATAATATATCTTAATACCAAATTTCAGCTAATTCGGTTCTGTAGTCGAGGGGTGAAAGAGTAACAAACATTCATATCATCAAAATCATCAGTTTTCGCAAATACTGATGATGCAAAACTATGGATTTTATGGCAATAAAAAGTAGCTTAAGTGTTAACCCAGAGTAAAATCTATTTTCATTCCAAATTTCAGCCAAATTGCTTCAGTAGTAGCGGCGTTAAAGAGTAACAAACATCCATCCAAATATCCATACAAACTTTCGCGTATATAATATTAGTAGGATTTACATCACATTTTTTTTCTTTACAAATTAGCCCTTGACATGACACCGTACCGGAACGCTAAATCAGTTGGCGGTACGTCTTTGCCGGTAGGTAACTAGCCACATAATATAGTTATAGGACATAGCATAGCATCATCCAGGTGACCCACACTATTCGTTTCGTTTCAATATTTCTAATCCACAGCCAAAGCGTGGATATTCTTTCTATTTTACTGATGTCACCTATTTTGTAGGTATTATTTAAACATCTTCAAGGCACGAGTGAATGGCCAATGCAAGACAATTTCATCACTGCTTCTATATACCTATAATATTAAAATAAAAAAAAACTGTTAGTGTCAAATACAACGAGATTTTCTGATAGAGCATTGCTACTATGTATGTGATAAATAACCGAGTAGATATATGTATGAAACACGAGTGAAGTTAGCCTTTGTTAAAACTAGGTCTGTAGTTCCCAGTAAGTAGGTGCATTCGAATGGAGTTGCGGACAATTATCTAACATTTATTAGTTTGAAACTAACTGTGAAGTGGATGGCGACATCGTCATCCCTATTGGAGACAGAGACTTAAGTAGGAAACAATGTATGATTGCACGCAAAATGTCAGGGATCCCTAGAACATTTTGTACACCTGATTACTACCAAGCTAATTTTTTTGTGAGTAGCTTCATCTCGATGAGACGATGAACTTTTTTATTTACGAAAAAGTTAGTATTTCAGAGCGTCGGAATTAGATAATGTACCACGCATGACATTGCGGCTATTAAGTTGTAAAACTATTAAATAATCAACTGTATGAAAACATCTAGTTAGTAACAACTGTTGTTACCCTTCTCCCAACTTGTATCAATAACGAGGTTATTAAAAGTTGTTACTTACCAGCTGTTTTTTTTACTGTTGCTTATTTACTTACGAGTTATTTTTAACTGTCGTATTTTTTTTTAAATTTTATTTGTTAATGTAACAAAAGATTTTAAACAAGAGAATTACTCAAGAAGAACTAAGTTTTTGAAGTGTGAGATCGTCTATTTCAATTCAAGTAGGTCAGTGTATATTTATAAACTCGAAACTTTGAAGTATTGGAAAACACTTTTGTAATTTAAAAATACTATAGTTTTTTACTTGTTCCCATCAAAACATAAATATAAAAATAGGAGCCAAATTCTATATCACAGATGTGTGTCGTTATCGATTATGCCAACAAAAGAAATCATATCTAAGTGGGTGCCAAATTCTATACATCATAGAACTGACAATACAATAAAGGTAAAGATTATACTCGAACTATTTGAGCGTAGCTATGAAATTTGGTATTCTAGTTAAACTTACGGGTTTTATTATGTTTCATATTTTTATCCGAATATGGGTTGATAATGATGATTCTAATATTTTAAAAGAAATAAAAATCTATGCATATTTATTATCCCGGTCAATAACGTTACATGAAAGTTTTTAAATTTATGTGCGAATTTTATTTAGGTAAGCAATAAGCGTGCTGCAAAGTCACTTTTCTTCCCGCTATAACTGCAAATAGAGACTTTGCCACCTTTATCTGATTTTTACGGCCGCTGTTTATGAAAGTTATGGCCCTGTTTGTCGCCAACTTTCACCAGTTATTGTTATTCTTGGCATTGTTTATATCCGGGTTCACTTTTATCAAAACTAGCCGACGCCCTGTGGTTTCACCAGCGTAGTTCCCGTTCTCTTGAGAATACGGGGATGAAACTTAGCATATAACACTCAAAAATAACGTGGCTTTCTAGTGGTGAAAGAATTTTCAAAGAAGTTCAGTAGATCCAGAGATATAAACAGTGAAATACAGCCAAACTAAGCGCTATATCGGTGAGCGTAACAGAAACTTGCGAGACCTAAATACGAGTTTCTTTCTGCGAAACGAGCTGGGCGCAGCCTTCACCGATTGAGAAACGTGATATTTAATTTCTTAAAATGCACACAACTGAAAAGTTGGAGGTGCATGCCTCGGACTGGATTTGAACCCACATCCTTCGGAATCTTAATAGGAAAACTTAGAACTAGTACACAAAAAACATATCAATAAAGTTAGTTAAAATAAATATTCTTCGTCCAGTGTGTTAGAGCATGGGTAATAATAATTATAAATATTTATTTAAAAGTTTAAGACCAATATGCATTAAAAAAAATGTGTAAAGCAATTTTATTTTAATGCTAAAATGGTAAATATAATAATACGATACCGATTTTCAAGTTTACGCATTAATTATTATTTACGCTTACCTGCATCTTAATTAAAAGTTAAAACTGGATATTGTGACCTACATTTAACTTTAACGAGCGCTATACTTAAAGTAGACGGTAACTGTCTCATTATTATGATCTATTTATTTAAGCCTCAAAAGCTTCTCGCTTTAGAGCCGGTCTCACAACCGAACTGTCCAAGTTTCGATCCCCATCCGTTGGACCATCCGTTGGAAAGTGGTTTATACCAGTTACACTGGGAACTGGTATAAACCAGTTCCCAGTGTAACTGAGAAAATCGTGAGGAAACCTGCATACCAGAGAATTTTCTTAATTATCTGCGTCTGTGAAGTCCGCCAATGGGCCAGCGTGGTGGATTATCCACCTAATCCCTCTTATTCTGAGAGGAAACTCGAGCTAAGCAGTGAGGCGAATAAGGGTTTCTCATGATGTTTTTCCTTCACCGTTTGAGACACGTGATACTTAATTTTGTAAAATGCACATAACTGAAAAGTTGGAGGTGCATGCTCCGGACCGGATTCGAACCCTCACCCTCCGAATAGAAGGCAGAGGTCATATACACTTGGCTATCATGACTCTATCGTCATCGAGCAATATATAGGTTACTCATTATCTAGAAAAAAGTATGGTTCACGCGTAATATGTGAAATAACAGAACTTCACGCGTAAAAAGTCGCGGGCGTCCGCTAGTATATAACAAAATAACTAAGTTATTTGTACAAAATAGTCCATAATAGCATTAAGGCTACTCAGAAGTGTACAGATTCCCAAGTGGGTCAACTTGTGCCTATATTTATAAAATCGGAACCTCGAACTATCGGAAAACTTTGTATTAATTTATAAAAATACAATAGCTTCTAGTTCTTAGTTAATTTTACTTACTAGTTTTTTTTATCTGCCGTATTTTTTTTTATTTAAGTTGTGAATGTAACAAAAGATATCTGCCAAATTTTAACGGCAAAAAGGCTTTCCAAGACATTGAATTACTTAAGTAGAACTTAGTTTTCGAAGTGTTAGATGGTCTATTTCAATTCCTCAAGTAGGTCAGTGTATATTTATAAATTCAAAACTTTGAAGTATTGGAAAAAACTTTTATAACTTAAAAATACTATAGTTATTTACTTGTTCTAAATCCTATCCAAAAATAAATATGAAAATGGGAGCCAAATCCTATATCACAGATGTCTGTCGTTATCGATTATGCCAACTAAAGAAATCATATCTAAGTGGGTGCCAAATTCTATACATTATAGAACTGACAATACATTAAAGCTAAAGATTATACTCGAACTATTTGAGCTTAGTTATGAAATTTGGTATTCTAGATAAACTTACGGGAATTATGTAAACCAAATTTTTTTTTTCTGAAATAGATTAAGTAGACAAAAGTGGCCTCAAATGGTTCATGTAAAGATACTACTTGTCGCTCTGTCAGCCGTTTTCTCTATTTGGCTGACGCGTTTCCGTGCGTCTCAATTACTTTGAAGTACTAGTTCATAAATTACTTTGCCAATGTGACAAAGTATGTCTGCCCAAACTGTTATATTGACAAAAAGGGAAATACCGCGTTCTGAGACCTTTTAAATTACTTTAGTAAATCGTTTCCTATTTCCACTATTCGGAGGGTGTATTACGGGCGTGCAACCGTAACTTTCAACTGTCTAACAATTGCGAAAAGAGTTCGAGCATTGAATGAAGGTCTTTTATGTAGACACCCTGCGATCGGTCGGGTTTTTCATTTGTTACTAACATCTAAGAGGTCTTCTATTTTTAAACTAAAAAGGGATGAATAAAACGTTCTGCGAACACTATTTCATCGACTCTTTATAAAAATGTCATAGACCAGGCGATCTGAGGAGTTTAGTGTGCATAATATTATAATTCATTTATTAACTCAGTGTTTTCTTTAATTTATTAACTATTCGTGTCTTTAATCAAAAGAAAAAAATCTTTTAAAACAAACGATAAAATTGTTGCAAAGCATTCGTCCAGTCTCGATATCAAATAGGGTGGGGCATAAAAAATAATAGACGAACGAACCTCCTGACGAAATTCAGAATCATAATCTGCAGTTCAAAACAGAATGTGGTTCTCATGGTACACACACTGAACTCCTCATAGTACATTCAAAACTATGCGGATTTCTTGGAATAGATTGACTATTATTATCAACTAATATCCGGCTCACTGTTGAGCACGAGTCTCCTCTCAGAGGGGTTAGGCCAATACTCCACCATGCTGGCCCAAAGCGGATTTCACATACGTAGAAAATTAAGAAAATTCGCAGGTATGCAGGTTTCCTTCACCGTTTGAGATACGTGATATTTAATTCCTTAAAATTCACTTAAATAAAAAGTTGGAGGAGAATTGCCCCGGACCGGATTCGAACATACGCTCTCCGGAATCGAAGGCAGAGGTCATTCCACTGGACTATCACGGCTCTAGATTAACTATAACACTGGTATTTTTCAAGTTTTTAATAATATTACCGCGATCGCATGTCTTAAGCAAATAAGAAGCGACAACCCAAATTATAACAATCATAACAATAATACGATTAATTTCCTTCATGTTAAACATTAGGGCGGTCATAAAATTAAGTGTTTCCTAAATGTTTAATTGTGTCGCGTAGACCTATTTACGTTTCGTACTACGTAACTTTAAATGAGTTTGAAACATACACAGTAAGTTTACGGTGTAAACGGTACACACGGCGTTTTGTGTTTACGACACGAAACTCTGTAGCTTTGATTGCGGTTTAATGATAAACTTAAAATGTTATTTAGAGACCTTTGAATGGACGTGATTAGAAGCTGATGGATTTTACAAACTAGGTATAGTTTGGTATACCTACAACGTTCGAAGTTGTAAGTTTACATTAAAAATGTCTTTTCTACACTAATATTTAAAATAGGTAGATTTTGTGAGTTTCCACGTTTGTAGAGGGCAATCTCTGGATCTACTAAACCGTTTTTGAAGATAGGACTTGATCTAATGTTCTACTTTTAGAAGACAATTTGACTTTTGACGTAGTAGTGAGTAGAAAGTATGCACACTAAGTTTACGGTGTAAACGGTACACACGGCGTTTTGTGTTTACGACACGAAACTCTGTTACTTTGAATGCGGTTTAATGATAAACTTAAAATGTTATTTAGAGACCTTTGAATGAACTACGTGATTAGAAGCTGATGGATTTTACTAACCTAATACATTACAAACAAGGTTGGACCTATAGTTGTTGTATATTTGGAATACAGTTTGACTTTTGATGTAGTAAAAAACGTGTGCGTCTCGAGATGCTTGGCAGATGTGATAACTTAAAACTTCTGCCATATGAATGAGAGGAAAGGATGCCAGACAGAGTGGTGCCATAAAGCGTTGCGTTACAAAGCCGTTTACCATTTCGCAACAAGATCACTTCAGTTAGTTGAAAATATACACAGTAAGTTAATAGTGTAAACGGTACATACGGCGTTTTGTGTTTACGACACGAAACTCTGTTACTTTGATTGCGGTTTAATGATAAACTTAAAATGTTATATAGAGACCTTTGAATGGACTACGTGGTTAGAAGCTGGTAGATTTTACTATATACTATATATATTATATACTATACTATATATAATATGAACTACATCACAAAGTATGTATAGTTGTACCTATATTATACCTACTACGTTCGAAAGACACTTTAGCTTTGTAGCTGTAAGTTTACAATAAAAACATCTTATCTATACTAATATTATAAAGAGGCAAAGGACATAATTGAAAATTGTATGGAGGTCTGCCCCAGAATGTCCAGAAATAAATATAAATAAATATACTTAAACAATACATATCACTATCTAGCCCCAAAGTAAGCATACAGAGTAGCTTGTGTTATGGGTGCTAAGATAGTTGATATTATAATATTAATATACATTTATATACTACATATAAATACTTATATAATGAATAAATACACACAGACACTGGAAAACACCCATGCTCATCACACAAATATTTTCCAGTTGTGGGAATCGAACCCACGGCCGTGGATGCAGAAAGAAGGGTCACTGTCCACTGCGCCACGCGGCTGTCAAATGATATGATAAATGATAAAAAGAGAAATGATAAATGAGAAATGATAGTTTTGTCATAAAATCTTGTATTTACATAATAATAATGTACAGATCTTCTATTTACATAATAATAAAGCTACATGTAAAGCTATCGTTGTTTATCGAGGACTAATTTAATAAAATTAGGGTATACCTACTGGCGCAGTCGTATGAAAATCTTTCCGCTTGTAATTTTTTTTTACATTAACGAGAACGGAGAATACGAGGAGACTAAAACGAAGGAACGATTATTACTATTAAGAGTTTCTTTTTAGGTTTCTACTAAATTCAAGATACATTTTCAGACGAAAATTAACATGAACGGTACAGAAAAGTTTCAACTAGAAAACCATTTCTGAGAAAACGGCCAATAAAGACATCCCATAAAAATTAGATTGCTACATTTACAATAATTGTTAATATTATTACATTTTACTTGGTAAATATTTAAATTTTAAGCTTTTTACACATAAATTGCTTATTAAAAACTGTTAGTCTCACAGATAAATTACAAGAGATTATTTACTTAATAACTATTATTTACATGCTTTTTGATAATGATTTTTAAAATAAATCTATATAGCTTTTATTACTGATACACTGTTCAATAAAAGTTCGAGCAGTTACAATTATATCCAATCATATTTATAGACATACATCCATATATTTAAGTACATATAATTAAAACTGAAATAGATATTAATTTTGACGGCCTCCGTGGCGCAGTGGTGTGCGCGGTGGATTTACAAGACGGAGGTCCTGGGTTCGATCCCCGGCTGGGCCGATTGAGGTTTTCTTAATTGGTCAGATCTGGCTGGTGGGAGGCTTCGGCCGTGGCTAGTTACCACTCTACCGACAAAGACGTACCGCCAAGCGATTTAGCGTTCCGGTACGATGTCGTGTAGAAACCGACAGGAGTGTGGATTTCATCCTACTTCTAACAAGTTAGCCCGTTTCCATCTTAGATTGCATCATCACTTACCATCACGTGAGATTGTAGTCAAGGGCTAACTTGTAGAGAATAAAATCAAAAGGAAGGAACTCACTATATCGTCAATAAATCATAACTTTGTAGAACGTGGATGACTAAACCAAAGAGGTATACACAATAAACAAGTATTGAGTGTTTTTACACGATCAAAGTCTTGACCATACATTACAGCCACTCAGTGTCTTCACTCTACATCGGCGGTAAACATAAGATAACGTAATTTAACCCTTGGGAAATTCATCCTCGCTTCCCTATGTATTACCACTGTACCTGCTATTTACTAGCTGAATTTTTTATGAAAGCCCTGTCCATCTGGGCGATTAATTTTTCACGCCTCGCTTGGTACGCGTGGACGGGTGAACAATACAATTCCTATTATTATGGCTAACAATTACTATGTTATTTCCTCTTTCTTCAACCATGCATTGCCAAAGTTTAACAAGTCGAGATTTGAATGTTTAGGTACTTAACTTGTTTTTGTGTGGCAGGCTGACAAAGTGTATTTTAAACGAACTTAAATTGTCGAAGTTACTAATTTTGATTTAACAAATTAGTGTTCCTTATTGTCAGCTAGCCTATTCACTATTTTGATCTTTGTTATCAACCTATTAAAATAAACATCAAAATCAATTGAGAAATGTCATCTACATCATCATCAAACAGTACTGATAACCTTTTGTGGATATCAGGTATGATATACACAAAGATAGGCACCGGACAACATTTGTTACATAGACTCTCAATTTTGTTTATGTCAAGCATAAGTCAAAGATAGTGGATTAGTCTGCAGGAAGAAATTATTACCGTATTAATAGAAGTACGTTGATATTATATTAGGATTGACTTATCGGATCTTTATCATAACATACATAATATAGCTAAGAACCATCTCGATTACGTCATCTTTTCAACAATAAAAACCGCATCTTAATAAGTCAGATGCCAGTCATAAACAAACACAAACACACTGATATATATATTGTAGGAAATAAGTAGTCTGAGAAGGTAATGACGTCACTCTTATTAATATGATCAATATTCCAATTCTCTCCAAGTAATCGGACAAGATGGCGTTAGGAGTGGGGACAATACCCCAGAGGACGGGATCGAACCACGGGCCCTCGGTGTTGAGTCCGGCACTTTTACCATTGCGCTATTGACGAAGAATGAACGATATTTTTAAACAAATTTATCAATTCACATTACCTAAAACGGTGTAGCACACAATGAACGATATTTTTAACAAATCTATCGATTCACAGTGCCCAAAACGGTGTAGCACACTATTATGAATAATGGTTTTGAAAAAAAAAAATCTTTACAGCTACGGCTGGCTTTGTTCCAAATGTACAACGCCACCTCGACCCAATTCCCAACACTTTATATCCGCGAAGCTTGGCGAACGTTCGCAGGACATTTCTTATAACACTTACTGAAAATCAAATCTCACATACGGAAGTCGGAAAGTTGTGGAAAAGTCACGCTCAATAAATTGACTTCGGAGCTGTGGTAACACTTTCCGCTAAGATTTAGAGTCTTAAGAAATTAGAAAAGGAATGGAACGGAAAGGGACATTAATCAAAGACTACAGAAACTAAAGTCTCATTATCTTTTGAATTCTCCTGGCACGCGATTAAGATAATGATTATATTATTTAATCCAGTTCTTTTTTTATTCATTGACATTATTATCGATTAATAATAAGTAATAATAAAGAATCTGCTCGCCTTTAAGGATATGGAGTTAAAAACCACCACATAATGTTTCAAGAAATTATTTGCTTGTGGGTAATTATGAGTATAGTATAAAGTCATAGTAGATGCGTTCCCCAAACAAAACAAAAAAAAATAACTTATTCATCCTGTAATGTTAAGAAATCCGCTCGCTTTTAAGAGATGGATTTGAAGTTTATACCCAACACGTAATGTTTCAAGAAATTTTTTGCTTGTGGGTAATTATTAGTTGATAGTCATATTAGATTCGATCCCCAAACAAAACAATAATGTTAGATTATTATTTTATTAACAGAAATCTAGTAATTGTGACATAAATTACGTACATCGTAAGCTTTAATTGTGACATTTTATAAACGTTTAATTAGAAAACAATGAAGAGCCGATAGACATTAGGGTCCCAAGGTGCTGGAATGGCGACGTCGCACTAGAAAGCGCTGTATTGGACGACCCTCCACCTGACGACTGACGACATCAAGTGAGTCGCAGGGATTCGCTGGATGCAGGTGACTCAGGATCGTGATGTTTGGAAGTTCCTACGAAAGGCTATGTCCCGCAGTGGGCGTCCATCGGCTGATATGATGATGAAACTTACATTTTAAAAGAATTTGCCTAACTCTTATGTAATGCCTCTGGCCCTGTAGTGGATCGTTAAAATACCTAATAATGTCATAGATTATTTTATACTATAGATATGTTACGCACCCACAAAGTCAAAAAGTGTGTGATTTCACTGAAAAGCAAAAAGTGTGTGATTCCACTGAGCCCACACGTGCATAATTTTGTGCTTACTACATTATACATATTATGTTTATATAGTATGTACACTTTCTAAACACATAACTTGACATTATGTGTTTAAATAACTTTCGTTGTTTTAATAAGTGACTTAATGAAATTAAGAGCTATGATAGCCCAGTGGATATGACCTCTGCCTCCGATTCCGGTGGGTGTGGGTTCGAATCCGGTCCGGGGCATGCACCTCCAACTTTACAGTTGTGTGCATTTTAAGAAATTAAATATCACGTGTCTCAATCGGTGAAGGAAAACATCGTGAGGAAACCTGCATACCAGAGAATTATCTTAATTCTCTGCGTGCGTGAAGTCTGCCAATCCGCATTGGGCCAGTGTGGTGGACTATTGGCCTAACCCCTCTCATTCTGAGAGGAGACTCGAGCTCAGCAGTGAGCCGAATATGGGTTGATGACGATAATGAAATTAAGACAATTATGCACATTTGTCTCCCTCAGTTCCGTATAAAATATCATTGAATAATGTTTAAATGAATTTTAACCTAAATATTAAATCACTTAAAATAAAGCTAAAGCTATATAAGTGCATTACTATGAGTAAAATTAAAATTCTTCATAATAATAAAACTTCATGATTAACATGAAACATAGTTTCACGTCCTTCGTATAGTTAAATAGAACTTGTTAGTTAAACTTTCTACTTTAGAAAGAAAGCAATTTTGTTCTAAGTTAGGAAAAGTATTTTTATCGTGTTAAGTAAGTTAAACTGTCAGAGACCAGGGGTGGAAATGAATCTGAGAATTTGTCGAAATAATAATTTCTGGGGACAGTTTGAAAAGTTTGCGCAAGAAACTTTTGTCTCGTGAGGACGGATCGAGGGTTATTGAAATTCTTTCGATTCGCTGATTTGAATTGGCATCCTTATTACGCAGTCGTTGAGAAATTCCCTCCTTCATTAACTTTTATTATTATTTATTCGTGAACAATGAATGACCTAACATTTATTGATGCTAATTTTAACGAGCCCGGTTAAATTAAATAAATATAAATAGTGAGATATATATTCCCACTGAAGGAAGGTATATATTTTGGCTGGTGGGAGGCTTCAGCCATGGCTAGTTACCACCCTACCGGCAAAGACGTACCGCCAAGCGCTTTAGCGTTCCGGTATGATGCCGTGTACTAACCGAAAGGGGTTAGAGTACAACCGTTAGCCCGCCCATATTCTGGTAACTTGCAATGTAAAGCATTACCTGTCTTTCAACTTAGTTTCAGGAAAAGCTCTTGAGAATAATGAAGTTTCAATCAACAAATAGTACCTCAAGGTTTGTCTAACTACATGATGTAACATTGAGTGCAATATGCCGGAACATTGGAGAAAACGGCCTTTGTCTAAACTAGGTTAGTTCCCAACCTGCTTCTACTGCTGTTTACCTACGTTAAGTGATTGAAATCGCTTTAGAATCGTTTGATTGGAATCACAAATGACGTTTTAGTAATTAAGTTGTTAGTTTGTAGTAAAAAAGTTATGAAATATATACTGGTATATTTTTTTAATACAATATATTTCTAGCTTTGCTTTTAAATCTCTTTTAATTCCATGAATTAAACCTAATTCTACTAATCTCTACTAATATTATAAAGACAGTTAGTGTTGTAGGGGGTAATCTCGGGATATACTAAACCGATAAAAAAAAATCTCCCCGTATATTTTATCCCCGTAATATAACGGGAACGGGAACTACGCGGGTCAAACCGTGGAGCGTCGACTGGTACATGTTGAGCACAAAATGATTTGTAATGAAACGTTAAATTAGTATTTCGAGTTACTTTCGGATGGAAAGTGACATCGAAACATACTAACCGAAATATCGAACCGTTGAGCTATTGAGAGCCTCAATAGCTCAACGGTTCGATCCCCGCCCGTTTAAATACAGTCTTTCCTTTGGTCATATTTAAAAGATATGGCAAATATTCTTTATATAAAAAAAACATGTTTCATATTTGACTTCGCCCCTTCAGCTTCACTATAACTTACTACTACAATCAAAGACAAACTTCTTCCAAAAAAAAAAAAGAAAATATCTTTTAAGGCATCAAAAAGACGAGACGAATATCTTAGCATTCCATGGATTCACCGTGCGGGTGCCGGGTCCATCGCGTTGTAGAAAAAAGAACACTGAGCAGAGTCCTGAACTTGTGACTACAGGATGTAGGGTTAAGGAATTCCTTGACGATCGATCAACACTCCCCGTTCTCTGCTCGTGTTGTTCTCCCTGCCTAGCCAAATTTGGTAAGATCCTACTAGAGCAGCTTTGGATACTCGTTCTAATATAGAACTAGCTGCACGTCTAGAGAGGCCAAGGTCTTTAAGCAAGTTATAGAGAGATTTTGCTGGTAATCCTCTCGCACCTACTTCTACGGCGTACAGACTAACTACATAGTCATTTTTAGTTAGTTCATTTGTTAGGTCATAATATTTATTCACTTTTATACTGTGATCCTTCGGAATTTTAGTCTCCTACGGCACAGTAAGCTCTACAAGTACTACTCGCTTAGTTTGTTTGGACAAAAGGAAAATGTCTGGTCTAGATTTCGAAATAGTGACATCCGCTGGGATTTTATAATATTTCTCATACGTATCTATTAATAAAGTCCAATCAGGTGCAGAACCTATACATAGCAATATTAATTCTACGCAGAAATAGAGATCAAAACCATCGATATGCAATTTCAGAGTTCTTCGATCGAAAAATACATTACGAAACCGGAATGCAAACCAACATATTTCTTTTAAAATAAAAAATAAAAAATCGCCAGAGTTCCGTCTGGCTTTGTTCCAAATGTACTATTCCGCCCCAGTTCTCCGTTCGTTTTACCATCAAACTTTGGTGAACGATAACGGCGACGTTTCCTATACTAACTGAAAATCAAATAGCGCACAAATTGTAACGACCGGTTCGAAAGTCACGTACCTACGGAGGATTTACGGCGAGATATATTTGATAATAGATTATTGGTTCGTAAAGAGTCCGTGTTGCATTAACTTAGATTTGAATTTAGGTAATCCTTAATAATTCTTAAATTCTTAAAATTTAAATCTTTACGAAATTAAATATCACGTGTCTCAAATGGTGAAGGAAAACATCGTGAGGAAACCTGCACACAAGAATATTTTCTTGATTCTCTGCGTGTGTTTAGGTCTGCCGATCCGCATTGGGCCAGCGTGGTGGACTAATGGCCTAACCCCTCTCATTCTGAGAGGAGACTCGAGCTCAGCAGTGAGCCGAATATGGGTTGATATTGATTGCTGAATCTTTAATTTTGTTTTGTGTTCTGACCCTTAATGCAGAAAATGGCTATTTTGTAAGTTGTACCTCTTGTGTGTGTCTCTTTATTTATCAGTGTAACCTTAGCACTTAACGGTATTACGGATAAACGGATTTCAAGGCAGTTTTTACAAGATATGGAGCTTAGACCCACTATGCTGCTCCAATGTGAGCTGGCGGGCCTAGCATTCGGCAACAGCGACTCAAAATTCTGTCAGATCACATGAAGGCTTCGATCATGCGCCCTCATGTGACTTATGTACACTATTTTTGCGCGAAATGTCCTGGCGCAGAGAGGACAAGTTAGGGTACCGTTCACATAACTATATTTAGTATTGGAGGGTGGCTTGGCCTTAAGGTACACACGATGATTGTCCAGATCCCACCTCTGCCTATCTTCAAAAGCAATGATACTCCACTGAACAAAGGACTTCCACTCTGATCGATCTTTTGCTAACATCTCCCAACAAGTAGAGTCTATGTTACAGTTAGCCAAATGCCTCTTCTGTACATCCTTATATCTCAAGAACTGTCCACCTTGTTTCCGCTTACCATTCTTGAGCTCCAAGTAGAATAAGCGCTTGACTAACCTCTCGTTGAGCATTCTCACTACATGCCCAGACCAGCGCAACTGTCGCCGCATCAAGTATTTCTCAATACCAGTGAGTTTTGCACGACGCAGTACATCAGTCTTTCTAATATGACGGACTACCTGATGTTTTGAAAGTCACGAAGACACCTGAGATGAAACCTATCCTTTCCATCCTTTAGCTTCCAGTTAGCCCGCTTCCATTTTAGATTGCATCAGCACTTACCATCAGGTAAGATTGTAGTCATGGGCTAACTTGTAAAGTGTAAAAAAAAATAAAAAAACACAATTATTTTCCTTTTAATAAAACTTTTGAAAGCAATTTGTAGAATGAAGTCAATTATAACTAATATAAAGAAAAGGAAAAAGGAGGTCGGGAATCAGAGTGGTAGGTATATTTATTTGTAGTGGCTTTTATAACAGAGTATCTCCGATATCAGATGGAAAATTTTACGATTTCTTTCAAGTAGTAGTAAATTTCCATTGGATACAAATGAATTATTGAAATAAATAAGGTACCTACGGTAATTTGTATAGCACATTTTAGTAATTTTTATATCATTTCGTGGTTGCTTTTTGATTGTAGAATAAATATGTATTTATTAACAGTCCCGTTAACTAAATTAATGACAGTATATTAAATCAACAACACAACAAGCGCTCTAGCTATCTTATTGAATAAAATATATGTATTACTTGTGAGATGCGAGTATGTTGTGTATACATGCGAAGGCTAAGTTAATTTTTGTTATTTTTAAAACTTTAAATATTTTTAATATTAAAATGGTCACTATAACATGTTGTTAGGTTAGCTAATTACGTAATTACTTCCTTACGCCTTAATTACGGACTGACTAAAGTATTACAAGGTTGACTTGGTAATACATGGATCTCACAACTTTTTACGGTTGCACAACTGAGTTGCGAAAATTGGTATATCTAAAAAAAATTGTTTTTGATGGCCTCAATGACTTTTAATTTACTAAGCGGATTATATCAAAGCCTTACAAACTTGCGTAATTTGAGCATTAGAAATATACCCTTGACCCAAAGGATTATCCAAATCCGATTAGTCTAGATTTGAAATCGAACGGATTTCAAAACCCAGAGCCCCGCGTTTTATATCAAACAGGGATCACCTATAGGTATTGCTTTTACGATCGTTTGAATTTGAACAATACTTTAAGCTACGTGATAAAATGCAATATTTTTATCCGATTAAAAGAATTTTTTACTATAGTTAAACAAAAAAAATATTTGCAAAATTGCTTGATAAATGACGAAGTTATGAGGTATCAAACATTAAAACAAAAAAAATTAAAAGGAATTTTAAAAATTCTTTTACCAATTGAAAGCTATATTATCAGCGAGTAATAAAGGCTGTATTTCATCCCTCTTATTTCTAAAACGACGGGAATTACGCGGGTGAATCCGCAGGACGTCCGCTATTAAATATTTAAACTAGATGGGTACACCTAGCAAATAAACCTAAATATTTAGAATTATGATACAAACAAAATTACATTTGGTAACCTTAATTACTCCAACATCAACTAGGAATATAATATTTCAAATGCAGGGCAAATCTAAATTCAACTAAGAGTGGGATGAGATTTAAATCATTCATGAGATGTGGGGAGTTAAACGAAATGCCTTTGAGCTTATGAATTGAAGTAATTTATATCATGTTATAAATAAATACGAGTACGTTATACACAAACTATTATGGAGATCTTGTTCCACAATAGTTTTAGTGTATTACACTAATACTATCAATACATATAAATAATATTGAAGTGTCAGTCAGAACGTTTATCTAGTGATTATAGTTATATCATCATCATCATCATTATTGACCCGTATTTGGCTCACTGTTGAGTCTCCTCACAGAATGAGAGCGGAACAATGCGGATTGGCAGACTTCAGACACGCAGAGAATTGAGTAAATTCTCTGGAATGCAGGTTTCCTCACGATGTTTTTCTTTCACCGTTTGAGACATGAGATATTTAATTTCTTAAAATGCACACAACTGAAAAGTTGGAGGTGCATGCCTCGAACCGGATTCGAACCCACCCCCTCCGGAATCGGAGGCAGAGGTCATATCCACTGGGCTATCACGTCTCATCCTTTTAATTTATTAAATGAATTTCTTCCACGCACATGTACTCGTAGATTATGGAAAAATATTGTGGATTTTCGATTTATTATTATTATTATTATAAACTTAGTTACTTAAACCCTTAATTCAGGAAACGATTTATTTATTTATTAACACTTGTTTGTACACCACAATAAAGAAATATGTAAAAGAAGTAGAATATCAAAGCGGCCTTATCGCTAGTAGCGACTAGACATTTACCAGTGCTTTAGTACTCCAAATGACAATGAGTGCCGAAAAAAAGAAAAAGAAACCTTTTTTTAAAGTAATTTGTGTTGATACCTACTAAACCAGACAAATAAAACAACAAAATCTCAGTAAAAAAGAAGTCGCCTTTAAAACCAGTTAAATTCCCGCCAACATTTTAGAGAACGACAAATGTTGGTGGCTAAACAACATTGTTGTTTGCTCTTCGCTGTCAAAACCGTTGCAAAAATTGAAAGCTTTGTCCAAATGCAATTGGAATGTTTGCTTTGAGCTTGGCGGCAAGTGACATGTTGGTGTGAAAAATGCAGCGTGACTTGTTTATATAATAAACATTTTAGTGACACCGTCACGTACGATGACATATTTGATTTAGTTTTTAGAATCTACCCCAATTTAGTTAGCATTTTATTTTATAGGATGTGTTCGTGGGACGGATCGGGGAACACAACTACTAGGTATTTGTAACTATTACTTATAAAATTAGTTTACAGAATATTTAACATAATATATTTTTATATGGTCAATATTTTTGTCTGCTAATTAGTCGGAAAGAAGGTTAGCTTGGTATGGACATGTAATGCGTAGGGAGGAAAGTCATATTACTAGAAAAATGTTGAATGTGCAAGTGGAAGAACGTAAGAGGAGAGGAAGGCCAAAGAAGAGATGGTTGGATTGTGTGAAAGAGGACATGTGTGTAACAGGAATGGATGATGAGTTGACGAGTAATAGAGACGAATGGAAAAGATTGACATATTTTTCCGACCCCACTTAAGTGGGATAAGGGTAAGGAGATGATGATGAATTAGTTAGTCGGAAAGACTGTGTTAGGTATGACAATATTTCAACAGGAACCAAACCTATTACTTCGCAGTTTTGAGTCCGCTTTATTTACCGTGGAGCTATTGAGTGTTCGTAATATTGAAGTAAATAATAAATTATTAAATTTTATGGATTCCAATTTCAATAACCTTTATAAGGGTTAATAGAAATTTAAATTGCCTAATTGAAAATTAGATCCTCAACAATTTTATAATATTAAGGTTTCATTAAAGGTCATTAATTTTAAGTTCAGGTTGTTTAATCGAATATTAATTTGAGTAATTAAGTATTCATTTAGATTTCCTCTGAGGTTGGAATGAGCTCGGTTTTAAATTCCTTCCCGTGCTTAATTGTAAATTCTCTATATTTAAGATAAAATATAATTCTAAGAATGTTATATTTTTATACAATTACCAGCGGACCCGGTCAAGCTTCGTTTTGAATTATGTGCACTTCTATCGTATCCCTACCCTACACTACCCTACTTCTATCCCTACCCTACCCCTATTCTACCCCTTTTTTATTCTTTACAAGTTAGCTCTTGACTACAATCTCACTAGATGATAAGTGGTGATGCAGTCTAAGATGGAAGCGGGCTAACTTGTAGAGGATGAAAATCCACACTCCTTTCGATTTCTACACGACATCGTACTGGAACGCTAAATCGCTTGGTGGTACGTCTTTGCAGGTAGGGTGGTAACTAGCCTCGGTCGAAACCACCCAGACCTGTACCATTTAAGAAAATAGCAATCTGCCCAGCCGGGGATCGAACCCAGGACTTCCGTTATAAAATCCACCGCGCATACCACGGCGCCACGGAAACCGTCAAAACCCCTACCATAAAATAGTAAAATCCTGTATTCTCAGATTGCAGGTTTCTTCACGATGTTTTTCCTTCACCGTTTGAGACACATGATATTTAATTACCACTACTAAAACAGTATTTCCCGACAATTTTGAGGTGAACGGGAATATTGGTCATATTTAAAGATATGGCAATATATTAATATTATAAATCTGAAGAGTTTGTTGGATTGAACGCACTAATCTCAGGAACTACTGGTCCGATTTGAATAATTCTTTCAGTGTTAGATAGCCCATTTATCGAGGATGGCTATAGCCGATTTTATCTCCGTATTTTTACGATAACGGGAACCACACGGAAAAACCGCGCGGCGTCAGCTAGTATTCTAAGAAAAACAAATCCTTTTTTTTTATTCTTTACAAGTTAGCCCTTGACTACAATCTCACCTGATGGTAAGCGATGTCTAAGTCTCAGTCTAAGATGGAAGCGGACTAACTTGTTAGGATTAAGATGAAAATCCACACCCCATTTCGGTTTCTAAACGACATCGTACCGGAACACTAAATCGCTTGGCGGTACGTCTTTGACGGTAGGGTGGTAACTAGCCACGGCCGAAGCCTCCCACCAGCCAAATGGTAATAATCTACTTACCGATCTGTCAGACAAGTTCTTGACGCGGCAATGAAGATACGCTGGCTGACCCACAGCTGCGGTGTACTCGCGCTTGGTGCTGTTATCGAAGTGCGGTTGCACCATGGTGTCTGTGGCGGCAGTGACGTTGTTCACCGCAAATATGGCGTCGGGGTCCGTGGTATCGCTGCCGCCAGCCGACAGGCCTTTAAACAAGGAAAAAATTCTGTTAAGTTCATTTTCAACCCATATCACTCACTGCTGAGCTCAAGTCTCTCAGAATGGGAGAGATTAGGCCAATAGTCCACCACGCTGGACCAAATGCGGATTAGCAGTACTAAACAAAAGTGGTCGCGCGACGCGGTCTCGGGCTTTTTTTAGTGCTCCTTACAAATTCTACGCAGCAGCAGTGGGTCAGTGGTCGCAGGTCACGGTCGCCAAGAACAGAAGGCTACTTTAATGGTTCTTTGTGGACTACGCAATCCTAAAAATTATATCATAGAATAAAATATATCTTTTTATCAAACAAAATATAAAACATCGCGAAAATTGTGATATGATGAAAATTGCTGAATCACATTCGTGGAAAATTGTATCTAAAGAATGGAGTATGTGATAGCAACAATAGATTTCCATCACGTCTCCAACCCGCTGGCGACAGGGGCCTTTATGCGGGCGTTCGTTTGCAGACAGTTGTCCTTTGTTGTGCAATCAGCTTTATAGTATTGTTTGTTCGAGGTTACTTTGACACTGCGACACCGTCCGTGTAGACACTTGTGATGTTCATTACAATAGGTACAATTATTTAGCTAACGTAAACCACTTTGAAAGTAATGGTCAAGTTTCATGTTATAAACATTTACATATATATTTTATGTTATCATCAAATAAATAAAAATAATTTGTGTTTCTACCCTCAGACCAATTATTGTATAGGACCTGCCTCGCTAGACGTTACTTTTCTGTCAAAGTATATGATCAACGATCTAATGCTATTATAAAAACTGTCTCTATAGTATCGATGTTTTATAATTGTAATCGAGTTCGTCGGTTAAAGAGCTCCGTAAAAATACCTTTCTGTGTAAATTAAAAGTGTAAAAAATGGGCAAAAACTTCTAATTTAGTATAAGATATATACCAAATCTAAGCTCATTTTCCTCAGAAAATGACAGACAATTTTGTTCGTGACTATGAGTGCGATACAGGTCCTTCTATAATTGGTCTGAGGTTTCTACCCAAACCTTCAACCGATTGAGATGAAGCATTGACGATTAAGAACTATCTTAAAAGTGCTTGGAACTGAACTTTTATGTCCCCGTGTTTTTTTTAGGATATTTTGCACGTTTATCATCGTTATACAAAATGTCGTTGTATCGAGAAAAATGCGAAATCGGTACTATATATACTAATATTATAAAGCTAAAGAGTTTGTTTGTTTGTATGTTTGATCGAACGCGCTAATCTCAAGAATGACTGGTCCGATTTGAAAAATTCTTTCAGTGTTAGATAGCCCATTTATCGAGGAAGGCTATAGGCTATATATTATCCCCGTATTCTTACGGGAATCACGCGGGTGAAACCGTTATGGCGTTAGCTAGTCATTTAATAATTTTACAGTTAATGGCGCGCAAATTCATAGTTACATATCATAAACAGGTTAGATAAACGCTGAGTGAATATGTAAATTTATACCACTAGAGGAATATGTTTTGTCCTCCTTTAACAGGACAAAAAGAGAAGTGTATAACAGGAGTCTTTTACCATAAAAAGGATGAATTTCACCATATTCAACGCCATGTTATATCGATGTTTGATAAGTTTGAGATAAATAAGGGGTGATATTAAAGTTACGTTGTTAAAAATATTGAGCATCCATAGAGCCCTTCAAAAAACTTAAACACAAGCACCCATTTCACGAGAAAGACCACGTAGAAAACATAATTGGAAGGCCCGAACTCCGAAAGCTTAAACGTCAAGATAAGGAAACGAGAATAGATTAAAATTGGGCGTATTTCATTTGGGGGAGAAGTCACGTAATCTGAAGCATGCATTATGAAATTCCGTCGCATTAGATACCGTTGAAATGCTCTTGTTTATCAGATGGGTGCTCGAGGACGCTTCGTTTGTATGCCGAATCCATTTTTAAATTTCATGCCTTGTTATTGTGAGAGCGTATTTATATTTTTTTTTATGGCGAGTCTTTTGTAATGCGTATTTTGATATAGAACGTGTTATTCATGTCCCATTACGCACAGACTTATAAAATAAGCAGACGGTATCTCGCTGTCAACTGAAGGATCTTATTGACGCCGAGTGTGAGTGTGAAGTGTATTAGATAGGTAGATTAGGATAATAATGTCTCAATCTGTGTGCGTGTATTAAAATATATGCAAACTGGTATGACTACGGTGCGTCACTTTTTATTCAGGAGACGGTATCTGGACTTTTTATTACATCTATGCCATTATGTGGCTTTAGATCATCATATTTTAATGGATTTAAATTTACTTAGATTTAATCATTGACCTCTTATAATAAAAGGACGCACAATCATGTAGAAAGTTTTACTTAAAAACTGGTCAATTTTGTTTTGACAGTTTAAGAATTAAAGAAAATTATACCTAAAGGCCTTTAAATATAGTCCAATACTTAATAAAATCCTAAATTCAGAGCAAATTCAACCTTAAGGATTTAGTTTAAGGTTGAATTTGCAAATGCGACTACTTGAATTGAGTGCCAAGAAGTTGTGTATGGCACTCATTGAGTGGGGACGTTTTTTGATCGCTGATTGTGCATCCACTTTTTAATAGGAGATCGATGAATTTAATTCATCAATTCGGACTACCTACTATTGTGAGTTTTATATAAGAAAGAAAATATCAATATTTTATAGCCCGACCCACTCAGGATTCGAAAACTAACGGTAACTTATTTAATTGAAGACTATTAACTTAGTGATTTGATTTGTTTTGACAGCAAGCAATGCACGCCATTGACGATCAATTATTCTCACGTTTCTGCAGCACCAACGACTATAACTGATCGATCGTCACTGCGTGCATAACGGCTCGACTTCTGAAACGTGTACGCTGCCGTTTGCGCTGCAGAAACGTGAGAATAATTGACCGTCAATGGCTGACTCAAGGCGCACTACGGTTGTGCTATTTTATACGATATATATGTTTCTTTACAGGAATATCAAAGGACTGCATCTGCTTTGATGTCGTGCTGTTATTATACTATGTTACTCAGTTTGATGAATTTGTTCGTCTCACTACTCTCTGAATGTCGTACAATATTCTACCTATGGTTCCGAGACTTGGTCGCTAACTATGGGCCTGATAAGAAGGCTCAGAGTCACACAGCGGGCGATGGAACGAGCTATGTTAGGAGTATCTCTGCGTGATCGAATCAGAAATGAGGAGATCTGCAGAAGAACCAAAGTCACAGACATAGCTCAACGAGTTGCGAAGCTGAAGTGGCAATGGGCGGGGCACATAGTTCGAAGAGCCGATGGACGTTGGGGTCCCAAAGTGCTGGAATGGCGACCCCGCACTAGTAAGCGCAGTGTTGGCCGACCCCCCACCAGGTGGACTGACGACATCAAGCGAGTCGCAGGGATTCGCTGGATGCAGATGGCTCAGTATCGTGATGTTTGGAAGTCCCTACAAAAGGCCTATGTCCTGCAGTGGACGTCCATCGGCTGATATGATGATGATGATGATGACACTATATTTTCCGAATAAATCGAAGGTGCCATAATGACATGAAAAAAATAAGTTATATCAAAAGAACTTACGAAGTTTCTGGCATTGAGTGTCCCTGAATAGGATTTCGTTGGACCCAAATATGTATTGGCCAATCTAGCTTAATCATGTCATGTTCATTTTTCTTTGGGCATAACCTTGACAAGAAACCTACAAAAATAAATGATGTGTATTGATCTAAAGAGACAGAGAGACAGTCTTTACTGAGATATAATGGTAATTCTTTACTATCTCTTTTATTTATTTATTAACCTACTTTAATAAACCACAGTTTAGTGATTAAACAACATAACACTTGACATTAAATAGCAAGTAATTTTTAAAACTTTAGTAAAAATAAAACCACCTATCTATCATATTGACACAATAATTCAGTTTTTATTAATTTTTGTATTAACCATACCATACTTATTCACTATCTTTGACGTATGCTAGTTGACATATACGAAATTGAGATTCTTTGTAAAAAGGATATCACAGTACGTAAATAACATTTTGTCCATTGATTTGATGTTTATTTTAATAGGTTGATAATAAAGACCAAAATAGTGAATAGGCCAGCTGCCAGCAGGTGGTATCTCTACACATAAAATCGTATCTTTAGAAATAATAACAATTAAATAAAAATAAGTATACTTTTTATTAACTTTGACATATAATCTTTTTATAAACTTGACATATAATTATTATGAACTGTTGACATGTAATTATATAAAATTTTATGTGTGCCTAGCGTTAATATATATATATATATCAGAATTTTTGTGGCATATTGTATGTATTTAATGTTTTATATGTGTATTGTTGACGTGCTTAAAAAAATGTTTAAGATAGAATTATTTCTTTATAATGTAAACAAACAATATATGTAGCACAAATAATTAACAAATATCATAACTTCAAAAGTAAAACCTTATCAAAATACAAATTAAGATCTTAATCTCTAAAGCAGACACAGGTCTCAAAATATATTTAGTTATTATGTTATATACAAATATGATAATACATACAACATTCACTATAAACTAAGTAGAAATACAAATAATAATTACCCTGAAAATACCGATACATCAAAACCGGGTAGAAGCAATTTGTCGTATGAAAAGGCGTAATACGGAATTTGAAGCATTGACCGTGCCCAATAGATTTTTGATGGGTCCAAGGGTGAACTTACCAATCTAGTCTTGAGTTCTCACGTCGTATATCATCTTGACGTCTGCCAATAACATTAACTTTCTTCACGTAAGAAATTGTACGGCAACGACGAAAAACCCAATTTATTTTGTACGTACAACTTCTTGCGCGTTACTATGGCTGAGTTATGAGTTAAGGGCTCTGATGTATATTTCACATCATTACAAGCTTTATATACCGAATTGTAGTATAGCGGACGCCCGCGACTTCGTACGTCATGTTCTGTTTTTCACAAATACCACGGGAACCATGTACGTTTTCGGTAATAAAAGTAGCAAATTATGTTGTAAATGTAATTAAAATGTAAAAGTAAAGTATGTTGCTCCGTAACCTCCTCTATCATTTTTTTTTATTCTTTACAAGTTAGCCCTTGACTACAATCTCACCTGATGGTAAGTAATGATGCAGTCTAAGATGGAAGCGGGCTGACTTGTTAGGAGGAGGTTGAAAATCCACACCCCTTTCGGTTTCTACACGGCATCGTACCGGAACGCTAAATCACTTGGCGGTACGTCTTTGCCGGTAGGGTGGTAACTAGACACGGCCGAAGCCTCTCACCAGCCAGACCTGGACCAATTAAGAAAATCTCAATCTGCCCAGCCGGGGATCGAACCCAGGACCTCCGTTTTGTAAAAAGTTAAATACTTTAAGATGTGTTACTTGTTGTACTTGTTAGGTCATGAAAAATGAGGCGCTCAAAAGAGGAAATTTTCACATCTCAATGTTAATTGTGGTCAAGAATGAACGATATTAAAAAATACCTAAATATCGTCTACAATGTCGAGTTGTGTGTTCAGAAAGTGCATACATAAATAAATAATGGAATCAAAGACAAAATGTATGTGTGCGCTCAGTTTTGTAGTTGTTTATGTAGATCACTTTTTGTGGTTTTGTAGGGTCGTAACCGATCTATAATATAAAATCCTTAGTCAATTATAATTTTATTATAGATCTAGACTATAGATCGGTTACCCTATTCAGTCAATATCATCTTTTAAATTGACCGGGAATTGAAAATCAAGAGGCCGAGAGATTCAAGAGTATCCTCAAAAACGTATTATCTGAAGCTAATTTAAAAATAAATGTCTTTAAGTTCGAATAAAATTGACTCGGATATCGATAAGACGATTTTATTTAACATAGCGCCGGTACGCTTTGTAACGTTTTCTTTGATTACATTAACATTCTTTTGAAGGTTCCTAGCCGATAGTATTCCTAGGTAATTTTTTTATTATACAGCAAAAAAAATTGTTTCAGTTATATATATATGAGTGTGGATTTTCATCTTCCACCTAACAAGTTAGCCCGCTTCCATCTTAGATTGCATCATCACTTACCATCAGGTGAGATTATAGTCAAGGGTTAACTTGTAAAGAATAAAAAAAGAAAAAAAAAATGAAAGACATTTTTTTTAAATTATCATCGTCATTTTAACATCAGCACTGGCCTGTTCACCATTTTGGTCTCTATTATGAAAATAAACATCAAATCAATTGACAAAATTTATCAGCTACATACTGTGTGATATCCACCAGTAAGCACCGGATGACATTTTTAACTAGCTTATGTCAAAGATAGTGAATTAAACTGTTGGTGAGATCGCAATCAAGCTCAGACTTATCATTAAAAATAATGTATTCTTTAAAAATACGTACTTAGCAGATTCAAGAGGTTGTCTGCACACAGTCAATAATAATTTGTTTTATTGTGTGTGTGGGAAACCTAAGGAAGTAATAAGTACTGTCATACTCGTATGTGGTTCGATCTTAGGCAGCCTTACATATTGTCAATATTATATTGACAATATTGTAATTGTGTATGATACCCTTAAACATAATATTCGATGACATACCGAAGAGCTGTTATCATCTAAGTTGAAAATAAATTTTTACTTTAGTTTTAATGAAACTATACAAAAAATTAAAATAATCATTTTATACCTTACTATTTCACTGATTCAGATTTAAATATCCAGCTACTTTGAATTTTGCTAGTTTAGCGAAACACTAGATAAACATTTTATTACTAAAAAATTTAATATTAAAATTCCCTTACAGCGAAAAACTTGCGTTCTTGCTGAGCACGGGTAACATTCCACTCGCCTCTCAAAGTTAATAACTTGTATATAATTATGTTAGTAACCCTCAATAGCTCAACGGTAAATGGGCTGGAATCATCACCAAGAGGTCGTGGTTCGATGCCTAGCCGCTGGACTATAGTGGTACCCAGTTTTAAAACATAGGGTAATGGGACTATGAGACCGATAAGAATTTAACCTAAGACGTCCCAAATTAATTTAACCCTTAAATTTCAGTGAGCTTTCAAATGCAAAAAAAAACACATAAACCTGTAAACGACCTCTCTGGCGCAATCGGTAATGCTGTGAGTTCGTCTCACTCTGGTCTTAATTTAGATATCCGTGGTCGAACAAGCTGACCACTTAATACCAAGACCCTTGAAGCATATTACTTTCCTAAACCACCAATGTTCTAAGAGGCGAAATATCATATCATTCCATGAATTTGAGTACGGGTGCCGGGTTCATCGTGTAGCAGAGAGAAAAACCCCGAGCAGATTTCCGGACTTGTGACCGATGGTGTAGGGTTAAGGACGTCCTTGACAGTTTACTAACACTCCCCTTCTCCGCTCGTGTTGTACTCTCTGCCTAGCCAAATTTGGTAATATCCTACTAGAGCATTGATACCCTTCCTAATTTAGAACTTGCTGCCGTTGGCTCTGAAGACAAGATCTTAAAGCAAGTTATAGGGAGATTTTGCTGGTAATCCTCTCTTCCATAGTTTCATTGTATTTACGTAATATGGTAGGAGCATAAACTGACTAACTATCAGCTTTAATAAAATACTAACTGACATCCCGAGGTTTCACCCGCGTCGTTCCCGTTCCCACGAGCATCATCATCATCATCATTATCAACTCATATTCGGCTCATTACTGAGCTCCAGTCTCTTCTCAGAATGAGAAGGGTTAGGCCAATAGTCCACCACGCTAACCCAACGCAGATTGGCAAACTTCACACACGCAGGGAATAATAAAAATTCTCTGGTATGGAGGCAACGACATTAGTATGCAGGATTCCTCATGATGTTTTTCCTTCACCGTTTGAGATACGTGATATTTAATTTCTTAAAACGCACACAACTGAAAAGGTGCAGGTGCATGCCCTGGACCGGATTCGAACCCACACTTTCCAACCACCCACCACGCATCTAATGGTAAAATATTTTTCAAAATCGGTTCAATATTGGTTCGATAGAGATTACCCTCTAATACGACACCATAAACATTACCTTTATAATATTAGTAGTATAGAAAAGTCTTGTATTTTACTCTCTTAATCGAAGTACGAGTAGGCATAATAACCATTACCTTTATCGATAATATCCATGGTCATTAATATATGAAATTCTTATATTAATGTCTGAGGATATTTACAACGTAATAAAAGTAGGCCCCTGATACACATTTTGTCACAAAACTAAGTCGGTCGTAAAAAAATATCGATTCGCATGAATAACAAGTTGAAGATCTGCGATTTATTTGTTGTTTGTTACGCTTATATTCTTTTATTGGATAGACAACTTACGAAATCGATAGAAGTGAACGATATTTGTGATTGTTAGCAATGCAAATCGTAATTCATCATCATCATATCAGCCGATGGACGTCCACTGCAGGTCATAGGCCTTTTGTTAGGGTCTTTCAAACATGACGATCCTGAGCCGCGTGAATCCAGCGAATCCCTGCGACTCGCTTGATATCGTCAGTCCACCTGGTGGGAGGTCGATCTATACTAACGACGCTTTCTAGTGCGAGGTCGCCATTCCAGCGACTTGAGACCCCAACGTCTCCCGCCCATGCCACTTCAGCTTCGCGACTCGTTGAGCTATGTCGGTGACTTTGGTTCTTCTGCAGAACTCCTCATTTCTGATTCGATCACGCTGAGATACTCAGAGCATAGCTCATTCCATCACCCGCTGTGTGACTCTGAGCCTAATTGTGAGGCCCATAGTAAGCTACCAAGTCCCGGAACCATAGGCGACCGAGTTTTCGAACAGTGCCTGTTGCCAGGGATGATATGGTTATTCGTTTCTATGGTTAATCGTAATTCATCATCATCATTATCAGCCGATGGACGTCCACTGCTCGACATAGGCCTCTTGCATAGACTTCCAAACAAAACGGTCTCGAGCCGCCAGCATCCAGCGTCTCCCTGCAACACCGTTTGATGTCTTCGGTCCCCCTAGTGGGGGGTCGTTATCGTAATTGTAATGTATTAATTATGTAATTTAACAATATTATTTAAGCCTTACCCTTACAGTGGTTATGATTTTGTGTAATGAATTCGACACTGTTCTCTCTCTCATGTTGTTTCAAATCTCACAATATAATCCCAATTACTCAACCAGATTATTATTTAATGTTGCCCCACCAAATTGTCAACTTCAAGTAAGTGTGTATAATAATAATTAATGTTAGTTAATACGGGAAAAACAGTATTCAATCTCAGGATATGATGGAAGCACATCTCTGTAATTAAGACGGCAGTAAACAAGAAGCATCAAAAGCTAATCAACGTTTTGCACTAATTACGTACCGTAACAGTCTGTATCCCAACTAAATCTATATGATATCGATATCATCCCCCGTTAGTGAAACTTAAATAAGGTGTATTATTTAGATAGTGGATTAAATACGCAGTGTTAGCTTTAATTACTATTAAAATACCCCGTTGATTGTGATCAAATTATTGTAATTCAGTTTTTCACAAATCCCGCGGGAATTATCGATTTTTCCGGGATGAAAAGCAGTCTAAAATGTATGATACCGATTCTGTTCTGACAAATATAAATCCGGCTAAATGCGTATGTAACACTGTTGAGTTATAATTACAGAATAGTATGTGTAGCGCACACATGTTCGCATTGATAAAGCAGATGCCCCGTGGTTTGCCCCTTTTAGTTACCGTTTCCGTAAGAATACGGGGATGAAATGTTTACGATACACTCACAAATAACGTGGCTTTCTAACGGTAAAAGAATTATTAAAATCGGTTCAGTAGATCCGGAGATTAACCCCTACAACCTCACTAACTCTACTTCATTAAAATATTAGTATAGATAGTTTGCCGTATGTGGATAAAAGTGATGGCAAAAGATATACGTGTTTATCGATCTCCGTTTAATGTTTAATTGATTTTGTATTTTTACAAAACGCATTGGGTTAGCTAAAGGAATTTACACAAGTCAAGTGGTCAGCGTCGACAAAATATGCATGGCACGTGAGTTCTAATGCGTTATTAACTTATGGATAAGCTGCAAACTAAATATTATTATGGACACGCTACAGTAGGTATACACAAACCCGCTTCGCCTATCATCTAAGACTATATACATCCAAAGTCAGCCAAAACAACTTCCCGGATTAGATTGACTATATTTGGGAAACTGGCCTGTGTAACTTAGCCTTTAATCTGTGAAAATCACTCAGTTTGACACCGTTTTAGCCGATTGCAAAATCCTCTGCTGTAGATATTTCTGGGCCACAGCCATCACTTGAACTGCCTCAGTCATTTGTGAGCTGTCAGAAATTGATCACGTCTCGTTTTCGTCTTTCGTCTGATGCCATTTGTGCCGTGCCAGTAATTTGTGTGTTTAATCCCCGACAATCTGTCTAGTTCCACTTTCTGTGAGACCATTCTGCAACTTTAGTATTGGCAGCCTTGTTGTGCCGCAAATGACAATGTATAAATAATTGTTTACTAACAGACGAAATTATTTCGCCGAGGATCAATTCGCGTAGTTCTCTTTCCCATAGGCATACTGGGAAAAAAATGGTCTATGAAACTTTCTATTGGTAAAATAATAAAAATCAATTCAGTAGATTACTTTACAACAGTGGCGTGCAATTTATAGATGCAAAAATATACTGCCTACCGTGAAGGTTCATTACGAACCACAAATTAAAAATTTGTGCGTATAGTGCCTACACTTATTAAAAACCTTGTGCACGCCACTGCTCTACAACCTCACAAACTTTACCTTTCTATAATATTAGCATAGACTTGGCAAACCTTGTTCTACCTTTCATGCAAAAATACTAAAATCGTGATTAATAATAAAAAGTAGAGGGTTGTGTGGTAGGTGGTAAAAAAAATTTTACGACCTATTCTCAGACCTAGTTAAGCAGTTTTGGAAGCGTTTAGTAACAACTATTTTGACACGAAATTTTTGTAGGATGGCTAAGTCGCCGTTAGATATTACTAAAATTAACAAGGTATAATCATACGAGTAGTTTTGTTAAAGAAGAGGTCTTAAAGACCATAAATAAGTTTACTGGCATTAAGACTTCCGTAAGAACTTTACTTAAAAACTTATTAAGCTATCCCATCCCTGCCACTTTCGACCTCTGTTTGTACTCCAATATCGCTGACAAATATAACTTTCGTTACTTTGAAGTGTACTCGTGGCAATCGAAAAATAATATTATTTATTTTAGTATAGAAAGTTTGATTGGGTTTCTTGTCAATTTGCGTCAGCCATCATAAAAAAGTTGGACTTATTCTGGGTGTATCGATTGGGGAGCGTCTGAGCGGAGTTACGTAAGGTCCAAATCAAGGTTTATTGGAAATGACATAAACCGAACGAATATTTTATCGAGACAAGTCGACCCATCCGTGAACTAGGTACTAAAATTTAATACGCTGCCTTTTAGCGCCGACCTTGGGAAATATTTTCGTAACATCGCTGGATTTGGTTTTACTTCACGGTTTTACTTTTCTACAATTGGGTTTAATTTGAAGAAATTTAAAAAACAATGCAAGTTGGTGGGGTTAGAGTGTCTCGCAGCGGGGGGTTTAATTTTTTTTCATAATAGTGATCTGTATTATATTTTGTATTAACATTGTTAAAAATTAAAAAATACTAATTGCATTACCTGCATACTTTTATTTAAACAATACGTCATTTCATAATTAGTATTAAACAAATATTTGTATACGAAAAACAATATTCATTAAAAACAAAATATTGTTAATATTTGTTTGGCCACTTATTTTCAACAACAATATTTATTTATTACTTTGTAATAACTTTTCATAAAATAGTAGGATGGATATTTATTTTTAATTGAACATTGTAGATGGAAACGATCAAAATCTCGCCGGACGGTACACAAAACGGAATAATAAAATACATTGGTAAATATTTCATCATTGCCGTTGAAAAGAGTAATTACCGAGTAATGCCGGCCTCGGAAAATCAACATTCCGAATCAGTAAAACGTTCATTAACTATAGACATACTTCAACAATTTTGATATTAAGGAAAAGCTTCATCATTAACAATCTCAAAGCAAATATGTAGGTACTTTTTTTTATTGAGAAAGAATACAATAAGGAACTTAAGCTAACTTATCCTAATAACTATACAAATCACGCCCACGTGGAATGGTGGCAAGAATACTGGCTGCATTTCCGCGCTGGACAGCCAGGCTGATCCTTTGCGCAAAAAATGAGCCAGCCCTTCTGTCACCAGTTGAGGCAACTAGCCGCGGTGAAATGATTCGGTAAAATTTTTTGGCACTGCGAATCCATGGCCCAAGGGTCTCCACTGCAAAAGGTACAAATATGTAACTCTTTATAGGTACTTAAATTCATCTGAGTTCATAACACTGTTGAGCACAATTCTTCTCTTAGAACGAGAGGAGTGGGCTAGTAGTCCACGCGAATTACAGACTTTACACACATATAGAATTAATTATTCTCGAATATGCAGGATTTCTCATGAAATTATTATGAACAACAGGTTCTTGTTGGAAAAAGAAAAATACAGTATTACAAACTTAAAATTGCAAAGATCATATAACACTAATAATATAAAATAATATATTTTTTATGAGATATATATTGATAATGAAACACGGCTAAAACTCACGTGATATAAGGTTGAAGTATGCCCGACTAGTTTCGAACCCATACGGGGCCCTTAGTCATGAGCTGGAACTTGCGACGCGGCATGATCTAAACTGGCATACTCCGACCTTATATCACGTGAGTTTTAGCTGTGTTTCTTAATATATTAATATGAATAACACTCACGAGAGAGATATTATGTATCTTACTCCTTAAAGTAGGCAGTCCAAACTTTACAATGCGAAAGCAAGACATGTTTGTCTGATACCTTTAATGTTTGTTTGGCTAAACTGCTGGGCCGAATTCGGTTAATTCTGATTTAGAGTTTTATTGAAAGTTGGAGAATATAGGTATCTTTTTATCCGGAAAAAATCCATGGTCTCGTGGGATTTATGAAAAACAGAATTTCAAGTAAATAAAATTGCGGGCGGTTGCTAGTTAAAAATAAAAGTAACTACTTTTGTATGGTAAGCTGTCTGAAATTGGCCAGTTAAACCTCATCATCATCATCATCATATTACATGATATATGCATATACATGATATATACATATTATATGCTGTGGCCTCTTGAATGCATTTCCAGACAGCCTCAATAGCTCAACGTTAAAGCTGTCGCACTCATCACCGAGAAGTGGTGGTTCGTTCCCCGTCTTATACTTGGACTATTGTCGTATCAACTCCTACTACAGTATTTACTGACTAGTGGGAGGGAAATGGGAATATTGGTCATATTGAAAAAGGTTACTAATTAAAAAAACACCTCGGCTTTGAGCTGCCTGCGCCTCCTACAGAGTAGATACCTATTACGTAACACTTTCTATATCGATTTTGTAAAACTTTATCGACGTTACGTAATTTATATTCAAATCCCGAGTTTACTGCGAACGACATAAACCCGTATTTTCATATTTTATCGTCAATAGTCTGTGAACTACACAAACTTATTACTTTCCCATTCGGGTCCAACCTTGGCGTATATTTTCATAATAAAGGCACAAAGCTACGAAAGCTTTGTATTTTAATCAAGCTTAGTTTGTATATAACGTCATGTTGATAACAAAAATTCCTTTTAATCACGGACTATTTTGATACAACGAATATGAATATTAAAATATGGATGTCGTGTTAATGCAAATAAAGAGGAGAAATTTGAATGAAATTTTTGTTATTTTTTCTCTTTCTTTAGTCTTCAACGCTCAATGTAGAGTGCGCGCACGATAC